>NC_091408.1:8047100-8347200 GCF_032191515.1 Phaenicophaeus curvirostris
TAGTTTTACAAATGGAGAAATTGCTTTAATGCTCTAGAGATTCTTATTTTATAAAAAAGATACATTCCAAATCCAAAATGAGAACTCGTATCTTGTGCACCCTACCACATTATGCTGAGAAAGTTAATATGTAACAGGCTTTAGGCCTATAACACAAGGGACAATTATGAAATTCCATAAGGGCAGTTATTATCTTTCTCTTCAGACTGAAAAACAAATTCCACATACACAATCTGAGAAGGACATACTTCATCCTGACCCAAGCACATAAGGTACAACTCACAGCAGAATCACGCCATGCTAGACCCTTGTACAGCAGGACTTGTGGCTGTGATTACCTACATTATGTACTAATTACATGCAGCCATCTGAAAAAATTGGAATTACTGACTCCACTGGGCCATCTCTGGATATGCCTGCCTCTACCCAGAATTAGTTCTGCTTGAAAGCGCTTTCCTGCTCAGTGGATTCTGGCATGGTCAAAACACAACAGCAGAGAAACTCCAGCCACCACGGTGCAGTGGTACCCAGGACGGGGTGCACTGTAAGGGGCCAGAGATGAAGCTCTGACAGCCTCTTCCTCACTCATCCCACACGAGCAAAAAGGTCTGTCCTGCCATACAGGCTGTTCCTCCAGCCTCTCGGTGTAAAAGCAGCAGCCTTTTTGAGTACAAACCAGTCACCTGTCCATTAGGTACTGAGACCAAAGTTTTAATTAGTTTGAATTTACTTGAAAATGAGAGTCATTGCTGACCCTGCTAGGCCAGGTAACGGAGTTCGCAGGATAAATGACCCAAAGCATTAAAGCATTTTTGGGCTGCTTAACCAGGGGATGGATTTGTCACCTGACTCTGGATCGTATCCTTCACAATACAAACCAGATCCTGTTCTGTCTGATGAATCCTTATCCTCTTCTGCCACTGAGCACACCAAAGGGCCAGGTCAATGTTTGAAGATGGGAGGAAAGTTACAGCAGCCTCTTAAATAAGAGGTAATCAAAACCAGCACAGGGCAGCACAACATATCTGGGAAGCGCAGCATTTGCTTCCACCTACAGAAGGCAGCTTGAGCCACAGCAGCTCAAGTTGTGACTCAGGCTTATCTCTTAACGGGGACAAGATACCTGTAGACGTGCTCCTCTTCACTGGCACGGGGAGAAGGAGAGCTGAGCCCGTCTCTAGGAATGGAGGCACTGGAACTTTTGGCACTAGAGCTGTATATAGGAGACTGGGACTGAGGCTGTGGAAAAGGAGATTTGCGTTGGAAACAGAAAATATGAAACAAATACGTACACCACTGCATTGCAACTCCTCACATGGATAGGACAGAATGAAGCCCACCCGCAAAAGACCAAACCCTGCTATACAGCAAACCAGCCTCTATCAGATGAGCTACATCAGGAACAACTCTTCCTCGCTTGCTTCACATTTGCCTGTGAGTCACAGACCTGTGCTGGGAACCCCCCATATGCCTTCCACGGGTTACAAGACAGATGACTAACACTAACCTCATCACGCTGCCATTTTGTCGGAACAGTAACGATGAGTTTCAAGTTCATGTTTGCCATTTGCTCCCACTAGTTCTATCAAAAAACCCCACCTCCCCCCCATTTCCCCACTCTGTTCATCATCAAACTCATTCTCACTTCTCACTATTCCCTCCCCTCGTCTTCTTCCTTCACTTACTTGCTGGTGGGCGTATCTGGATACGCTGGGCTGCCACTGGTCTAAGGGGTCGATCACAGTGCCATTCAGGGCCTCATTGGAAGGCGGCGGGGGAACCGGAGGTGGCACAGCAATCTCCTGGTACGTGTGGTTTCCAGTTGGATAGGAGTAAGGCGTCTCCTCTGTTAGAAACACTGGTCGTTTGGAGATATGTGAGGTGGTGGATTCCAGGTCTGCCAGTAAGGCGTCTGCAGGAAAGCAAAAAATAAAACCAAAATGGTAAAATCCTGGACTACGGCTTTTCCTCTGCCATCTCATTCAGGATATCAATATCAGAAGGTCTTTGGGAAGACTTCTCATCTACAGTGGTCTAGTAAATTCCCTGAAAAACATCACTGTAGGCCAGGATTGAAAGGATTAATCAAACTTCTAGTACAAAGAAAACACCAAGAGGTGCGAAAGCAGCCAAAAAAAATGTGTTAGTCTCAGATTTTTGTCTTAACTAGAAAACTGTGAAACAACAGGGACCCACAGTCCCACTGCAAACTGCGGAAGAGCCCAGAGATCGACTCGCAACAGGACACTGACACAGGCTGATTACAGGCTCCACATCATCCGAGTCATTTAGTGTGGCCGCAGGCACTGCTTTCTGCAGGAAACAAGATCTCAGGAGGGGTTTTCTCCAGAGCCTAAGGTAGCAAAAGAAGCATGAAACTTTCAGATTAGTCCATTGGCGCAGCAGGAGTACATGCATCAGTTCTCCTAACAAAAATCCCTCTCCCTACGTCACACACACATTTAAGCAGCTCCCAGAGGCTGCCAGGTAAATGTGATTTCTTCTCCTGGAAACAATTTTCAACTTGCTGGGTGGAGACTGCCCACAAATTCCTGAAGAGAAGAAAAACTTCCACCAGCTACAAACACCATCACTCGTGCCAGGCTGAGGAACCCACGTCACACACCAACTCTCAGAAATCTCAAAGCAGGAAAAACGCTCTCCCTCAGAGACGGGGCATGAAAAGGCATTCCCACCTTTCCAGTTTTCTCCCTACAAACTATTCTCTGCCCATTCCCAACCCCACACTCCCCTGCAGCAACTCACATGCAAATCCTGACTTGTCAGACCTTCTGTCCTGGAATCCACCCTGCAGAGCCCGCTGCAGTCCCTGGCAGGGGAAGCCCAGCACGTGACAGCAGGTCTCCAGTTCTGCACCGCACTCAGGCTAAAGGAGCCTCGCTGGCCGGGCGCCCGGCTTTCCATGGGGGCAGCAGCTCCTGGGCACACCTCTTTAAGGCTATTAGAGAGGAGCTGGATCACTAGGGACATCAGTGCTCTCCATTATAAAAGCATCAGGACATACCTGACAGGTCCCTTCGGAAATGTGGAATTCTGCCAGACAACAGTAATGCAATGTGGACAGAATTAAGAGAGGAGGCTCTCAACCCCCCCCTAGTCTCCCTCCTCTCTGCGCAGACCCAACTGTCTTCAGGCAGTCACAGTCAGCAGGATTTCTCTTTCTCCTCCAGCAGGTACTTGACGCTCAGGTTTGGGGTGCGAGGGCTCATCCAGAGCGCATCCACCCCGCGGTGTCCTCCTCCAGGGCCACAAGGAGCTGAAGTTACCAGGTGGCACCAGAATAGCAATCGAGCAACTGCTCGCCCTAATGGGGAAGCAGGCAGGCACCTGCCAGCTCAAAGCCACTTACTGCCCGAGCGGAGAGACTGCACCACTTAGCAACCCTTCAACAGAATATATTAAAGGGTCACATGGAGGACAGCATTGTTGCATTACAAGATGAGGAAGGTGCTGCTTTTCTATTCACTCTCTTCCACAAACCAAAGCATCATAAAAAGAAAAAGCAATAAGCGGTCCTGCCCTCAGAGAGCTGCATACAGCCATTAGCAAATTAAATACCTGTTACATGAACTCCACACACCTTTCTCTTAGCTAAAAAGATGCTGCAACTAATTTAAGCCACAGGCATCTTCCTAGAGGGGCCAAATAAGACAGAAAGCAGATTCTCCAAGGGATGCAGCTGGGGAAAAATGAACTTAATCTTCTTTTTAAGCAAAAGAACAGTTGGTGGATTCCAGAGCAAAAGGCACGTACCTCAAGGGGACTGCTGAAGGGCTGCAACTCCCTCCACTAGGCACGTTCTATGACTGGAGGGCTGTGCACACAAGCTCCACAGAAGTGCTACCCGGGAAGGTGTGGTTTTTCTTTCTCCCCACCAATGACAAGGGCAAATCCAACTCCACCAGGAAGTGAAAACCCCATGAGGGTGCTGGCTGGGCTGCTCAAACCCTGCAGAGGGGACCCAAACCATTTTTCCACCCTCCATCCCAGCACTCGCTGCGGGACAGGCAGATGTAACCATGTCGCTGCAGAATTCTCCTCCTCGGTTCCGCTCTCTGCTGAGCAAATCACTGGGCAGAAACCCACGGCTTTTACTAACAGCACCAAAGGGAGCGTGGGAGCGCAGCTGGATTTACTGCTTTATTCTTACAAGCCTGCACAAGAGGGGTCTGGGAAAGTCAGGAGCACTCTGCCGCCGGGCTGCGAAGGAGTTAAGGAGAAGACATTACAGTTTAATGATTAACTTCTCCCATACCCTCCCCCTTCCTGACTTGAGCAAACAAGGCAGAGCAAGGAACAGGAAGCTGAGGGAGGAGAAAAGGCTGGAGAGGAATCACTGGATGACTCAAACTGCACTCAACTTTAAAACTGATAGCAAAGTTGCTGCATGAAGGCCCCCACACCCGGTGGGACAGGGAATGGAGCAAGGCAGGAGCCAGACAGGCACACACACTGGTTTTGGGCGGCCAAGGACCGCTCCTTGAGCTGGCTCACCTCCTTGTTCTGCAGACCCCACTCCCATCCTATCCTATCGGCAACTGCAGTTTCCTGAAATTTTGCTGGACTGAAGAGTCGTGCCCATTCGAAGGGTCCAACAACAGACCCCAGGCAGCACCTCAGCCCAAGATGCCCCAAAGCAGGGTGCATTAATTTAGGATTTGTGCAACTTTTTAACACTACCAGAAGACAGCGCGAGATAAGAGATGTGTGAAAAGAAGGGAGATTTATTAACGGGGAAAAAGATGCGTCACACTATCTTCTGCAAAAGGGTCCAGACTGCCGTAACCTGATGCACTGCTCTGCAACATGGATGCTGTGCCTTGTGCAGCGCCGCATCTCACATTACAGGACTGAGTTCACTACAGTGACCACTCCTTAAACAGAACTATTAAATGCTTAAATAGAAATATTAAAGGTCTGATCGATTTACTGGGTAATGAAGCGTTCCTTCCCAAGGCGACTCCTAAGGGACAGTGCTGCAGGAGGTGTAAATCAAGCAGCTAGTCCCTCCCAGGCGTAGGACGCAGCTGACTGGATGAAGCCAAGGCTGACGCAGACCAGTCCACTCACCCAGCAGCCATCAGAGGGCACCTCTACATCCCTACATGGACAGAAAGCCGAAACCCGACAGCAATGACTAACTTGGCAGTAAATTCACCTCACTTGTCCACACAGCCAGGAACCTGTCCCTATTTTAGGCATAGAGAAACTTTCTGCAGGCGCCACGTGTGCTCACCTCTCCAGGGAGATGTGCATCTTCATGCATGCTATTACCCAGTAACCTGGGATCAACCACACACGACTCTCTAAAATGCCACGGTCACAGCTCTGGGAGGCAGAATCTCCCCAGGTTAAAAGATGAGAGATGCACTTCTCTCTAGAGGATAGATTCAACCATTTTGTAGCAATGAAGTAAACCAGACAGAGTCATGGGAGATCTCCAAGCCGTTACTCCCCCACAGGGTCACCCCTCCTCGCACTCCCAGTCCTACAAGAAGCCACTAGCACAATCCACAGGCACAACGTCAGCTCATAGACACGTGGGTGGCATGGAATCACACAGTCCAGTTTCCAAAGAGTCTGTAGGGCTCAGCCTACTCCCAGGCACAGGCTGTGCATATAGACGCATGTATTTTCCACTCTGTTAGCAGAGCGCTGCTCAGTGGGGTGCGAAAAAGTGAGGATGCTAAAAAACCACCAACCAAGACACTCCTGCTTGTCACCACTACGCTGGTGCGGTCACACCGCTGATAAAGCCCTAACTCCCTGTCCGCTGCAGCACGGTGCATCTCAAGGTGCCTGCACACTTCACAGCCTCAGGTAACTTGGCCAAGCACCCACCTGGTAAAGCTTCTTGCAAACAGGAGGCAGAGGCACAGGAGGACAGAGTGCTCCTCCCTCCAGTGGGCAACCCAAAAATTACACACTCAATTGAAATCATGTTCGGGCCAGAGGGCTGCTCAAACCACATCCTCCCCAGTATGGGAGGACATCTGTGTTAGCATTCAAGTGGTTTTTCTGCACAGATTTTCCTGTGGAGGAGGGACAGTTAAAGAATGATGTCATGTTTGATACCTTGCCTGCTTTAAAGCACTCAAAAACATCTGGAGGTCCAGGTGCATTAGTTTGCCTCTCTTTCTCTTTTTGCCAAAAATCATTATTAATTACGAGGTCCAAGGGATTCTGGTCTTCAACTCCCACACACAGCTCTGCATGTACATTAGATATGTACGAGTGGTTCTTAATAGCAATGGCATCACTATTAACTGCTGGTAGTTCCCAGCATCTGCCAAAGTTCTGCTGTCATTTAGACAGGTTGGGAAAAGAACTCTCAAGCTGATGTCCAATACTTCGAACCACTCAGAAAAAATCCCTTTTACCAAGAAAATCAGATGAAGATGCAGGACAATACCTTGTGGTAAGACCCATTTACTGGTTCAAGCTGCACTAAAGAGAGTACATTCCAGCGCTATCTCCCAGCCCACACCTCTGTCAGGCTGAAGAACAGCTCACACATTCCAGGGGCTTCAATGCAGGCACCTTCACCATCGCTGCATGTCAGCACTCGCTGCCCTGCAATTGCAGTCTCCTCCGGCAGGAACGGCCTCACATGCAGCCGCAGGGGCACATTCTTCAGCTTCCCACATCCCAGGTTTGTCTGGTAAGAGCAGTAACGCCACAGTAGGGATCACAACACAGTTCTGAGGTACCGAACCAGAATGGATAACACGGGGACCCCTTTGTACTGATGCACACATCAACCTCCTTTTTTCTATAAATCTGAGCGGCACTCAGCCCTCTTAAATAGAAAGAGTGAAGTTATTAAAAAGCAAAAAAAAAACCACAACATTTACATGCATCCTCTTGTGCGTATCAAGGGACTTCTCTTTGTTCACTCCTCTCTTCCCGTGCCTTCTGCGCATCTCAAAAATCCTCCTGGATTAAGGGGGCACAGTGAAGCGGGACAAAACCAAACAAGTTCTGGAAAATCCTACGTGACAAGGCAGCAACGAAATCACATTTGCCAACTGTCATCAAGCAGCTTTAATGCTAATCTTTGCTCAAGCAGGAAATAATTTTCCGCTATTCACAAGCATTCTAGGTTTTTTTAAAATGTATTTTTTTCAAAGTGAGGCAATTTAGAGAAATCTAAATTTGTTTTCCTCTGTTAAGGAGAAGTCTTCAGCTATTGAGTGTCCTGCATAACTCCAGCCTGTGTGAGGGCTAGAGACACAGCACACTCAGTCAGCCCAAAGATGAAAGCATTAGTGCCAGTACAGGGAAAGCTACCTCACATTCCCATACGAAGTTCATTTCTCTCTCTCTCTCTTTCTCTCTCTGAACAACAGAGGATGAGCTATTAAGCCACACAGACCCAGCAAATCAGAGCAGTATCAATAGAGTAAGTAGATCAAAAGGATGCTGGTCAAATTTCTTTTACATCTCTACTGCTGGGGAGGAAATGGAAGCATAACTGAGGCAAGATACTTCAAATACCTTAGATATCAGCCTTTCATTTTCAACAGCTGAAAGTCACATCTGCACATCCATCACAACACATGCTGCCTGTAGCTCTGCTTCTTGCATGGGACATCTGGAAAGTGAGTGACACTGGAGACAGGATTCTTCACCCAGCCACCACACAGAGCAACTGCCTTCAGCACCCAGTCAGAGTCCCATCTCCCCAGCATCTCTGCTGCCACGTGTCCCTGACAGCCCCGACACAGGGGAATCGGAACGAGATGTTCAAGCTAACTGCAGTTATTTCCTCTAATGCAGCTGCAGCAAACCGGTGTCTGCACCTTCCCTGTTGTTCCCCACACCCCTCTATACCCAAATAACTAGAACTGCTCCAGGTTTTCCAGGCTTAGGCAGCAGAAGGTTCCCAGAGGATCGGCAAATGGAAATAAAAAGCAAGACAGCCACAAGGGCTGGTCTAAACGAGGACACGGACCTTACATGATTATCATGTCTCACTCAACTTAAGACAAATTGCAGACCCCTCATCTGCAGAGTGACACGCCATTCTCCAGCCCTTTTTTCTTAGCACCTGGAAGATACTGGATTCAAATCCTTGGCTTTTGCTGTCCCCTAAAAGAATTACATCTCCAGAACTGAACCCTGAGCTTGCAGACTCGTCTGAGCAGCCTCTGCAAAATCCCCCAAACCAAAGCCATTAGGTTCAAATAAGTTTTCTTCCCCCTGCCTCCAGAAGTAAATAAAACTGAAGCTCACACGCAGGGAGATCACTCGGGGCCAACACCTGCAAGCCAGTTTTGTCTTGTGAGTAGATGCAGAGGAATGGGGAGCTGGGGTATATTTATCCTATTAAACAGCCTTTCAAAAGAAACATTTGCAATGCTCTAGAAGAGCTGCATTAAAAAAAGACCCGCTGGGGCCTTGCTATAGGGCATCTTGCTGTTCTTGAGCTTGAGCCTGGAAGGGGTGGGGAGCCCCAAAGAGCAACACTAACAACAGGAATTCTCTTCTTGACCACAGCTTTGACTTTTCTCAGCACAGCGAAAGAGAATTATCAGAAACAGAAAAACCATGAATGCAGACATCAGCTCTCAGGTAAAAGATACGCAATAACAGGTTTGTAAGGTTTTCCATCGTAATCAATGGTTTTAAAATGTGAAAAGATGAGAGGCTTCAAAAGCAATGAAGCACAAAACTATATTCAACTTAAAATTTTCAAGTGCAATTAGATGCTCTTAGAATCCTGAAGTTCTCTGGTTCCCATATACAGAAAACACATAAAATAGCTTGGCTTACTTTCTAAAACATTTTGAGAAAGAGAAATTCAGAAGTTTTCCAAAATGTAACCAATATGTCCAGAAGGTGGTTAGAATCCAGGACATTAACAGGTCCCTGCTCTCTCATGAACCAGGATTGTTATTTAAGACACAAAAATTCACAGTGCTAAAGAGAAGTCATTCCCCAAACCTAACAACTGCTGGAGTACCAGTACAGAGCAGCCACTGGTATTTTTACTTCACATTGCCTAGACCTGCCCAGAGGATGTTCAGATGACATGGTCAGACAAATCACTCGGCTATTTTTTCATGTATTGCAGCAACCAATGTTTATTCAAAGCCTTAGGCTTTCCCAAAATATTGGTGCAAGTCATGCCTTGTGTCACTGTGTAATAAAAACAACGTCCAGAAGAGTATCAATACGTGGTATGGTGAATTCCAACAGAAAACAGTGTGCATGAAAGTCCTTGTGGCTTCCCTGTTCTTTCAAACCAGCACTGCCCCTTAAGAGTAAGCGAGATCATACATTTGTGGCACTGACTTACAAAGCTGCGTGGGTGCTTCAGAAAACGTTACCAGCAAAGGCAACCACCCAGCAGTAGTTACCCCCAGCTCCGTGAGGCTGCAGAGACAAATTCACCCTGTGACAGACAGAGCAGCTTCCAAAACTGCGTGATGGCAGCCACCGTGAATCCTGTCTGTGCTCTAACTCCAAGACGGAGGGCCAAACCCATGGGCTTTCCCCAGTATAGCAGCCCATGCACCCACCTCTGACCACTAGCAGAAAATGTCTAAACAAAACGAAGGCACTAGGCTGTGAGATGTGGTCTGAACAATCAGCTGCTGCAACGACTGTGGCTTCCTGTTCCAACCACCGAGACCCAAGCTGCAGACTTTACTCCAGAGCTTGTGGCCAACGAACTAGTCACAACTAACACGCCCTACTACCACCCCAGGCACGGCGTTGTAAAAGAGTGTGCAAACACAGTCTGTTTAAACCTATTGCAGTAACTGTTTATGTGTAACTGCTCACTGTACATTTGAGGATGAAATGCAAATCCTTCCAGTGCTGCAGTTTCAGCAGAGCTGCCACCACCCAACAGTGTAATGGAAGGGCCCAGCAACCCCCGCTTCCTCCAGCATGTAACACCCATGCCGTTCCTGGAACACATCCTGCTGATTGCCAGACGCTTTCTGAACCAGTTCAACTTCCTAATCCCACAAAAGTTTGCTAAATTGTCGGTTTGGGTTTTTTAAGATAAACTCATTACATTTCTTGGAAGCAGAGCTCTATATCTTCAGCAGCTTTTAGAAAATTTTTTAAAGAGAACAATGCCAGAAATTATCCCTTGTCTAAAATCAGTGAATAAAACTTCTGCTTTAGATAGGAAATACCTTACTTTCACCTACAAAACTTGGGCCAGGAGTTACCACAAATGGTAAAATCTAGCTCCACTTTGCCATTAGTTGAAAGAAATCACCTATCCTCCTGTCTATCTCCCATAATTAATCTGCATCTCAGATGCAGACAAGAAAAACTGCAGCTCAAAAAGGGAGCAACCAGGAGACAGCACTAACAGAAATGCTTTTAAGTTCTGGAGACATCCCCCACCACCACTGGCTGCTTCCACACTGACATTTTGTTTTGGCTTTGCAGCCACAGAATTATGACACATCTCAACCAGCAGGGCTGCTGACCTTCTGTACCTCCTGGTGCCATCCCACCCCTGCCACTGAGCCCAGGGGCTCCCTTTTAACACAGACCACTCCCGACCATAACATTTTAAAGATGAGCCAACTCTGTATGCTACAAAAACCCAATAGAAACCATTAGATCTTCCACCAGGTGCCTCTGAGGGGGAAGAGAGCTGTTTCTACATGTGCTGAGAAACCACAAAGGACACTGTAAGATCCTTCCTGGAACTGGCCACACCACCTCCTTTCAAAGAGACATAAGCATTTCACTGAACCACGGAGATGGCGCATTGGTCAGCATGGTGAGGGTGCCAGAGTGCCAGCATCAGGAGGGGTCAGCTAGTGCCCCTGTAATCCAGCAGCAAGGCTTTCAAGGGCACAGAGAGAGGCACTCCGTAGGAAACCAGCTGAGCAGTCTGCAGCCTGACACCAGCAGTCCCTGGGAATCACAGCTCCATTCCTTGAGCAAGCACCTCAGGTCCACCTCCTGGCATCTTTTGATGTAATAGGCTGGGAAATCCTTCAAGTACTGGCTCTGTTCACATTGACGAGTTGGCAGGAAGGTAACCTAATCTTAACCAGACCCACAGGGCATGGTATCATCAACACAACACGCACGCTGAGACACTGCAACTGCCTCAAAGATCTGAGTCAGCCCAGTTTCCCCGTCTGAAATAACACAAATCCAGAGCACTCTCTGGCCTGTGATCCAAGCTGTGTGAAGGAATCACAAAAGATTTTCCTGTAGGACCAGAATTTTTCCACTGAGCTCTTGAACACCACATCAAACTGCAGCACAAACCAGCTGAGAGAAATGAACCAGCACCTACAAAAAAGAAGCACATAGTCATTCTGCCTTCCTTCAGCTTCTTTAGAAAAACTTACATTCTCTTTTCACCACCTCAGGGCAATTCATTAGATGCCCAAGATAAGGGAAGTCAGGTGTCACAGGATATATAACTGCTTACACGGTCAGAGAGAAATACTCCTCAATGTGTTAGATTTGCTCAGCATCCTCATGCTGGAACTGAGTTGCAATTTAAGGACCATCTCCTTTCAGAAGGGATATACCTGATGCTCCAGAAAAATAAACAGTAAGGTTGTCAGACCAATTTCCAAAGAAGATACAGTTTGAATGTGGTTTGTTTGGTTCTAAGCTGAAAAGTGGCTAAATCAAGCGTAGCCTTTTAAAACTTTTCAAATTGACCTACACTGTCCACTCCATTGCAGCGGCTGTTGCATTTTGAAGCTGTTAACAGAAACACCAGGAAGAACAAACTCTTACTGGCACTGGAAATCTAAGGACAGCATTGAGCAAAGCAAGGCCTTACAAATCCAGTTTAAGCTGGCTGCTGTGTTCTTCACATATTGCCTCCAAGAGGAGCACTCGAACTTCTAGCAGCACTGTGACTTCTCTAGTTTCAGAGCTTGCTCCCTCCCAAAGGTGTGTCCTCCCGTTCATGTCTCATATCCAGCAATGCTGGGGAGGGTGGGAGGGAACGGTTATTTCCTGTCGTACACAGCATCCTCTTTTTTATAGCGTGGCTTTCCCCACACTTGAAGGGCAAAGAGCCACATTTACTTCCCTCTGTGTATGGGCCTGAGCAGCAGACAGCTCATGCCAGGAAAAAAAACACCCTATGCTGAGAACTGGTGCCTTAAACTGAATTCAAGTTCCAGCTTACTAAACAAATACATGTTTTCAGTTTCACAGTTCGCACAAGCCTTGAATGCCTCTGTATAGCGACTCACAGACAGACAACCCACAGCTGTGTGAAGCTAAAAGAGATAATAATCCCTTGCGTGGTTCCTTTCTATCTGGATTCACTGTATTCTCAAACTGAGTCCCAAACAACAGGAAACAATTACCAAAGATGGATAAGCTTAGTCAAAAAGTTCTTCCACTGCTCTATGGACAATCTTCAGAAGGGTCAGGTAAAGTCTGTGAAGGATTTGCAAGTCACAGCTCCAGCACATCCTGTGACAGACCGCATGCAGAAGCCATAGGCAGAGCTCATCTCATCAGTTGTGCAGGGTTTAAGAGCACTAAGCCAGGTTCTGGTTGTCTGAATGGAGAAGTTGGAAGTTGCACAAGAAAAGTTTGTGGTATGTAAAATACTCCACACAGATTTAACTAGCCTTTACTCAGAACTCCAGCTCATAACCTCTGGTGATTCAGCCCATCATGATTTAAGTCATGCTGTCCTCAAAGGACTGTCCCACGCACAAGTTACAGCACTAAAAGCAGAACTGGAAGCCATCTTCAGGCACATTTTTCACTCACAGCAGTTGATAGTTCCACACCCTAAACCTAAACCTTCATTTATTCTGTTTTATATAGATGCAACAGGCTGCAGCAACTACAGGCAGGAAGGTCTGCAGCCACTGTACCCAAATTCCAATGAGCTCACAAATCAAGGTCCTCACCCTAACGCTGACAGCATGAAAACTCATCTGCCTTTCAGAAACAGAGAACTGATACGCAGCCCTAAACAGCCCAATGTAATATAGCAAGTCCATGTTATATCAGAATAGAAAGAAGTCTGACTGTCAGGCCTGTACTAAAAATATGCAAGCTGGAATTTCTCAGTCTGAATCTGCAGCTTGCTATGAGCTCCACCTGCTACTGACTCTTGTCAGAATCCTCTCCCTTTGTGAGCAAACAGACTGGTGTTCCTATGGCAGTTATAGTTAACCTGAGGAAGGATTACGAGGCACAACAATCTGCACAAATTAGAGAGTCTAAATCTGTGTGCGTGTGTCAAACGCCAAACTGGAAACAGCTTTGGTCTTCCAGGAAGGTAAGTACAGCCTCCGACAGTCCTCTCCTAGAGCAGCTTTTCTTGGACAAGATCTATTTCAGATCTCTGCCTGACAGCAAATATCTTCAGGCACTTCCAGGAAGTCCCAGACAAAGGCATCAGCAAGTGGCCAGCACTGACATAACTCTGGGAGGGAGGCACCCTGGCTCAGACAAAAGTCTTGGACTTTTGCTCTGTTCAAACCCAAGAGTAAAATGGCATCCTAGCTGAGTTTGGTGGAAAGAATAGTTTGGAGTGAGTGTAAACATTTTACACCAGCAGTTAAAACCATCTCAGTACAGACCTGGTGTGAATTTCAGCTAACATCCTAGATAGAAAAAAAATAAAAATAAAAATAAAAGCATTAGTAGCCAAGGCACTGACCTTCTTAGTCCTCCATTTACCCTTATGTGCACAAAGTAGCAAGGTAACCCTCCCCATGCATATTGTAAGAATTTTGATTTGCTGCTGGCTTCCCTCAGAGAGCGTCTAGAAACTAGGATCAGAGTTCAGAAAAGTCCAAAAAGATCTGCTCCCCTCTGCCAAAACAACAACAAAAAATATTCATGAAAACCAAACAAGCCACCGCTGAACTGACCCCTCAGGGACAATTTCCCAGGGCCAAGGCCTCTGAGCAAAATACCAGCTCCCTTGTATTCCTACAGGAAGAGGGGCTCAGCCAAGCCAGCTATCTGAGGAACCAGACCCTTCCTGCTACCTCAGCTTGCTGCTACGACTTAACAAGTGCTAGGTCGAAACACGGCACGCTGCCATTTTACAAACACCTAACAAATCTGGTACAGGACAGTCAGTCATGTGTCTCCTCCAGCACATGAGCTTTCTTCTTTCTAGCACAAAAGAGCGCTCTCCAGAAACCCAGACCAGGCAATTTTTTTCTCTCACCTTTCTGGAAAACAGGCAGGCAGAGAAGAAAAGAAGCTACAAGGACAACAGAGCAGAGTGGGAAACTGCCATCATTTATGTGCCAGCCCCTGCTCAGCCCTGGACTACAGGACTTGAAGAAAAACTGCCAAGTGCAGAGGTGGGTGTCACCCAGCTACTACCAAGCAACTCTCTACGTGCTCCCTAAAATAAGCACAGACAAGGGCATTTTTTAAGCCCTGGGTGGACTGTATCTGGTTGAGATTTGCATAACTGCAGGCAGTTGGGTCTGAGCTGAAAACTGTCTTGAGGTTACAACACACACTAATCCAGTAACAGATAAGTCTTCTGAGCAGTTTCTAGGCTGTAGCTTAGTGCCATAAGCAGTGGCAAATCAGAACAGCATGAACACAGCAGTGGCTTCCAGATCTTAGGGCAATAGCAAAGCTTTGTTTGCTTGCACTCCAGAGCCCTCAGGTGGAAAGGACAAGCGTGTAAGCTTAACCATCCAAGAGGATACCCAATAACTGCTACAAAGTATCTACCACTTGGAGATCATGAGTGGGCAACTGCTGACTGCAGCTCATCTAGGGAAGGAAAACATGTTACATCAGGGTTTAGGTGGGAATGGAGCACAGGAGTCCACTGGACAGGGAGCACTGGAGTGATGGATACAGTTTCATAAGCTGCAGAAAGGCGAATTAACAGTTCACCACTGCCAAAAATGGAGAGGTTTCATTCCCCCTTGCAGACACGTGCTGCTGCCACTTCGCGGTGTTAGCTCTGGCTCTCACAAGACCCTCTGTGACCCAGTTCAACAGAATATACACCCAGCCAAAAAACCTGACTACTTTCTTTGGGGTTGGAAAAGAGAGATGAGCACAGCAGCAGCAGGAAGGAAGAGGGATGTACAAAGAGCCAGGTGAGGGAGCAGAAAAGGGTAAGGATGAGTGAAAGTAAAGACACCCCCTTTATCAGCAGCAGGAAGGCATTATATGGACTCAGCTGCCAGCAGGACCAACACCACAGCATCTCCTCTTTGCCATGTAGATAACCATAGTCAGTAATAAGATTGCTAAATAGCACCACGATCCCATCCATTTGCATATGTAAAAATGTGTTTGAATACAGCCAGAGAGGAAAGTCTGTAGGAGCTTGCACTTCTAAGTTAATTATCTGCCTTTTAAAAAGTAATGGAAAGAGGAAAGCATGTGGACCCTATAACCAATAAAGGGAGGAGTCAGATTTGCATGGTTATGCAAGAATAGACATGAAATTTAAGGGAGAAATAAATAGCATCTTTTAAACATTGGAAATCCTATCCAAGCAGCATAAACAGATCTGAATATAGACCCAACCAGGCAAAGCGCCAGTTATAAAATTTGAGACACTCATAAGGATGATGAAATGAAGAACAGAAATATTAGTATCAATTCTGAATTCATTAAAAGCATTAGGAGCAGAAATTCTGCCCACGAGATACAGAATGCCCTGGCTAACAGCAAAAGGAGGATTCCGGCAATCAAGAAGGGGACCCTAAAGAGACACTGCAATCGTATCTATATTTAGTGCAGTCTTATTGAGACATTCCTGTCCTAAAGGCTCTTAAATAGGATATCAGAATGCAAACTTGAGAGATTTCAGTCCTCGGGGAGAGTGTTCTTCGTGAACTCCAGCAACTTCCCATTCAGTAAGTAAGCAGCACATCTCCCCAGAGCATAAATGCAAAGAGCATTCATCAAATGCAAATCAACCCTTATAAACCAAGATACCTCAAGTCTGAAAAGCCTGCACCAGTAAGGAGAAATAAAGCCCCAGCAAATTTCCCCCAGATGCTGGGGATGCCAAATAAAAGGTGAGGATATTGAGATACAAAGACAAGTTAGAAAGACTCACTGGCTTTACCTGCCAGCCATTGTGAGGCAGTTTGTTTCCTTTTTTTTTTTTTAAAACAGGATTTTCTGTCAATGTGGTTCATCTGGCTTGTTAAAAATGTAATTACAGAGAAAACACTTTCAAAATGGTGGATGTTTCTTTTTAAGAAGTTTTCATTTCTGCAAGGGTTCTCTGCAACAGAGAGTGGGAGCAGACTTGGAAGCAACATCGAGCTCTTTATAAGCCAAAAAGTATAAGTTATCATCAGCAACCGACTTTACACAAAGCGCTGCAGAAAGCACAACGTAAACTCACATAGCAGGGCAGAGGGAAATGACAATGAAGCGTTTAATAGTTTCTGGTCATGTAGATCTTGGCACTATTTATAACTATAATAGGTAGAAAGCTTTAAAATGAAGCTTTCAGTCTGATGAGCTTTCTACTAGAACTTAGAGATTACCCAAGTACCTACAGATAGTGGGCAAGCAACGTTTTCAAAAGACAGAGTACAAGGGCCTAAGAAACACATTGTTAAAGATCTAATTAAAGCAGCTTCTGGGAATGAAAGGAGGAAAACGTTCCAGAACTGAATGTGGGAACTGGTCCCCCAGTCCACGTCAGGAGCTGATGTGGGTGGTAATTTGATGGAGATTGCTGATGGCTTTAGGGCTCCAAAACTCTGCTTTTGTTTCTGTCGCATTGGCAGAAGAATGTGGCTCAAGAGTTTCACAATGTCATGACAGAGGCCCAGAGAAAGAAAGGAAATAGTTAAAACTAGACAGAAAACTAACAGTTTTAGAAATGGAATATAGTATAACCAGCAGATGGAAAAGCCTCAGAGAATCTGCTATCTGCTTAAGGCTTTCTTATCTCCTTCCACCGTGAGAAGGTAGGCAGCCTACCTTTCTAGCTATGACCTGGCAGCAGGACAGACTCACTAGCCACAAGCCTCTTGCTCGTTTCAACACCAGCAAGAGACATAGTGAGGATTTTTTCTTACCAAGAGCAGCATTAGTAAAGCAACTAAATGCATGACAGCTTCTTCATCTCTCTGTCCTGCACAGAAGTTGTTGTTTTGTTATTAGACAAGGAAAAATTTTATTCTATCAACTGAAGGCTGTTTCACTGACAAGAGACCACAGAAAACCGCAATTAAAAAAATTAAAGACCAAAGAGAAAGAAGATTTTTGAGAGGTAAAGATGACTAAGAGAGACCAATCTCCAGCGCTGACCAAAAATGGAAATGCCAGCAATACTGAAATAGAAGCAGCATGAGAATAAACTTCCCTTTCATAGGTACATGAAATAAATCCTTCTTCAAACTACTTTCTAAAAAAGGGGTTCCAGCATGATCACTGATTGTTCCTCCACCAATCCTATGATAAATGTCAACAATCATCCGAGAGAACTGGAGAGAGTATTTTGCACTGATCTACGCAAGTCAAGATTCCCTGCCCCCATGTTTCTGCATTGCTGAAGATTAAGTTGACTTCTTTGTCCCAACTAATCACATTCTGCCTTGCTATACACAGAACTAGGGCATAGTAGGAAACTGATTCATTTTCCTATCAAGTACATGGATGCATCTATATTTTATACGGACATGTAACTACTCACATGACTATCATCCCCTTACTTCTGAGCCCTTTAAAGTTAAGCTGATCCACTTAAAACCACACCAGTATTCACAGCCCACAGCAAAACAGAGGGACCAGACTCTTCCACTTACACACTGAATGTACAAAGACAACCTCACACACACACACAGTGGTGCGACTGCCCCTCGCCAAGAACAATATTCTTCTCCTATCTCTGCGACAAATCCATGCCTAATGGCTTAAAGCAGCTGGAAAATAGACTAACTGTGACTCTTCTCCCCCCAAAAATAGAAAATAAGAAATAGCTGTATCTGCCAAGCAAGTATTGAATACACTGCATTCCATTTCATTAAAACAATTACTCAGAAGCCAGCCAAGAATTACATAAAGCTTTCTCCCTGCACCACCCCCAGCCCCTTCTCTTCAAACCTCCTCCCCAACATAGCTTCCCAACTCCACAGAGACCAGAGAGCACCCCAGGGCGACACCACCCTGGAGAAGTGGCACTGATTGTCATACACGGCGCTGGCTATTCCACCCCTGTAGTGCGCTTCTCAAACTGAAGCAGTGCAATCAGAGGACTCTGGCAGATCTGAACAGCCTAGAAGGTCCTGAACCCCAGCCCCCTGTAAGCCATACCACAGGGATCTGTTTCATGTAGTTCCCTCCCTCACTTTTGATAGTAAATCAAACCCTTAACCAACTGCTACAGAAAGATGAATGAGAACCTAAAAGATTTTTCTCTCTAACTAGCATGGCCATGGCTTTTAAGCATGATCTCAATGCAGAAGGTGCTGGAGGTACCAGATTTAAGCAATTAGGAACTACAGGAGCAGCACGCCAGCACAGCTGTGCTGGTGAGGCACTGCCCAAGGGAACTGCGCAGGACAGCCGAGCAGCAAACCTCAGCTTAACCACCAGCAGGATAGGTTGAAAGCAACACGCTTAGGGTTGTAAGAACCTGACTGATAAATTCTTCCCAAAGTCCAGGCAGCCACTCCACAGCTCCCAGCCTGACTGACAATGCTGAGCTCCTCACATTTCATAGCAAAAGAAAAAAAAAAAAAAAAGGCAGCTTCTTCTGGTCAGCACTGCACACCCACCCACAACACTGAGTTGGCCACTGATAAGAGATTTTATGACGTGGACGAAATGGCATTTCGCTCCCTCCCCCAGTGCTCCGGCTCTCTGCAGGGATCCTGTCTAACTGCTGGAGACGCTTACAGCCAGGCAGAATAGTTCCAGCTGTGGATCATGCTGCCCAACCAGACCGACACAGCCCAAGAAGAGTCTCCCACATAAACCCATAAAGAACAGAGGGAATCTGCAATCCAGAAGTACTACTCCAAGGCATCTTACTCACGTGGACCACCTCTGCCCAAAACAGACAATTTACTAGCAGCAACAAAAAGCCCCAGTCCCAAGGCAGCCACCAGTGCTGAGGAACAGGGAGCAGCAAACAACTCATGGCCAAACACGATGAGCATCAGAGATGACCAGCCAAGCCATCACCATGTCCCAGCTCCTGGGGCACCAGTAACCCTGGCTGACAGGCCATTAGCCTTAGGCACTTTTGTCTGACACAGCTGAAATTAGTGGCTCTAACCCAAATAAACCTTTTCAGAGGCTTGAACTTGTTCAGAACCATGAAAGAGGATAGAATAAAGGACTATTAAGTCCCTAATCCATGGCAAATCATTCACAGCCTTCCTGCCCATGACCTTTTTCTACTTCAGGGTTTTTTGCCTCCTTCTGGTCTTATCAAAACCCAGGCTCACAACAGACCATGACCCACCACAAACTTCTTTATAGTACAAAGTGAAATTCTCTGCTTACCTTGCTCTTCAGCGATGGAAATAAAGCAAGATCCTATCAGGCATCTATACAGACAATGGGATTAATTCTGTCTGCGAGCTTAATTTTGTGACAAAAACATGGGATTGGTTTATTCCTGGAGACCCCATACAGTTTGATTTATAGCTGAGCCCTTTAAAACACAATTCCCCATGCAAAGTATCATTCAGAAAGTTTATTCCCCGGAGCGCCTTTTGCTTTTTTTTTTAATGCTCTTCACATCGTTTGCAAAATGTTAGAGAGGTTAAAACATGTGCAATAAGCAGTAAAAAACAAGAAATGAAGCTACACTTCACTGCATGCTGCCAGCCAGACGTACCCAGTAGCTCCCCCAGCAAAGTCATCGACACCAAACTTGCAGATGGTAATAAGAACACTGTGAGAAGTGGCATGACAAGCTACATTTGAAGACTTCAGACTACACCATCATTATTTAAATAGCTCAAACTAAATTTGTTCACAGTGTAGAGACAGTCCAGAACAGGGAAAAAGGAGCCAAGCAATGACAACGCAGGCTGTCTCTCCCTGTAGCCTCCTGTAAGTACCCTCAGATCCTCAGCTTATAGTTGTCTGAAACTGCTTAGAAAAATTTCCCATGTAAATTCAGATTAATTACTGTCTGCTACAAGAAAAAGCTGCATTTATACGAGCAGAAAAAGAGCTTAGCAGACTCCTAAACAGCACAAACACATAACCTCAGGGACTCAAGCTCCTAAAACAGAAACACCAACGCCAAACTTCTTCCACAGCACTCCAGTTGCCCTTTCTATTTTATTTGCTTAATTGAGACTTAAAACCATACATAGAGAAATGAGAAAGCATGGATTTAACACAAGTCAATCAGGAGAATCTGTCCCCAGCCAGCTGGTTTCTGCTGCTCTGGGCCCATTTGTAGTGAGAATAAGCAAGAATGGGAAAAATAGCTAAGAGTGACATGAGAAAGTCATCACCCACATCCTATTTTTATGGTATATCTTTAGCACACGACATTCTTTGAATGACTTCACGATGCTCTGTGGTAAAGGGAAAGACTAGAGTAGAACTGCTGGGGGGGGAACTCAGAAAGGAAACGAAATCTTTTCTCCCTACTCACAGTCTGTCATAACAGAAGATGAAGAAAGAATGAGCAATCAGAAAGGCAAAGTGAACATTAAACAGGGCTGAGAAGGGAATAAAAATTTATAACTCTAATTCAAACTTGCCATTGTAAGCTTTTCCAGTAATGGTGACCAGAGAAGCTTGAAAGAGTTACTATTCTGATATATTAAGCTGGAAGCTATTTCAGAAACACAAAGATCTCAATAAACTTTAACCACAGTTTGCAGGTAAGGAGCTATTATCCCTGTTTTTCAGATGGAGAAATAACATGCTTGAAGTCAAGACAAGTTTTTGAGGCTGTGGATAAATAGTTACCTTATGCTTGATTAAACATAAGCTCCGGCTAAAAAAGGTGGCCTCGCCTATTTCCCAGGCCACTGCCCACACGAAAAAACTGACTTTCCAAAGAGTCAGCTTGCTGATCTAGCTAACTGCCCAACAGTTATTGCGGGTACAAAGAAGGGAGATGGGGGCAAGGGGAACAAAACACAGCGGCCAGCAGTTAAATCAGGTTGAACCAATTTGAAATCACAACTTCCACTTCCTCTCCAATCCATTTAACCTCAGCCCAAAATGGAAAGGAATGGTGCAACTCCTTGCTTCTACAGTGCCCTGGTCTAGTTATCCTGCCACACATCAAGACGGTTCACCTTATTGATCCAGTGGCAAATTATTTGTTCAGTTTGGGAAAAAGGGCTGGTTTTCCAAAAGATCAGAAATTTGAACCAATTCTCTCTGGAGCGTGATACTCAGTAAGCTGCAGGCACACAAGAGACGGGGGAGCTGGAATTACCATTTTGGGCTGTGATCTGAAAATGTACAAGATGTAAGGTGGGAGCTTGCAAACACCGAAACAAGAACAGGACACAAACATCTCCACAGTTCCCTACCTAGCATTTTAAAATTTAATAGCCTAGTGGTCATGACAACCTCTATGCCAGGGCTTGTTATTAAAGCTAAGTTAGTTAGGACAGGCTAAAGTGAGGAAGAAACTCATTCCCTAAACCCTATCATCTTATCACAGCCTGGGGTAGCTTCCCACAGACAATGTCTCACTTTCAGGCAGCTGGAGCAGAAGAGCATCTTCATTAACAGCTTCCGCATCAGACATAAAGGGACACAGAAGATCTGTACACAAAGGCACAGTCTGAGATGTGGAGCAGGAAATTGGGACCAGAGATCCTATTCAGTCACACTGATTTTCCACTAGCACAACAGAACTGAATTCAGAATCTGTTCTGGCTCTCTCCAAAGCTGCAGTAGATCCCTGACATTAGTGTTGGACTAACGTGTTAGTCTGATTAAAAAAGATTTGGTTTGTGGCCATGGACAGGTTCCCCCACCCCCTTCTCGTCACACAGATTAACTCAAGGAATTTATATACTTCTGTCTTAGCAGTAGATCAGAAAAACAATTCTAATTCAAGTAGAAGAGCATTGTTATTGCTTGTTCTGCTGCCAGATTTTATAATTTTATCTGTCATTTCTGCAGTTTCACAACTTGTCACATATAATAAATACACATCAGGGGAAAGAGATGTAGAAAAAAAGGGGTCTGGAGAAAATAAAGTATCAAGATTCCCTGAAAAAGGAAGAACAAGTAGAGATAAAGATGTATGAGGCATTACCCATTTCTTTCTCTAGCGGCAGAGACAGTGTTGGAGGATCAGTTTTAACCAGGAGGGCTGCGGAACACTTAGGACAAGCTGACCTCTCTCAGCAAGGGACAAAGGAGCTAAAGACAGCACAGAGTCCAGCCCTCCCATGGAAATAGAGCAACAAGAAAAGAAGCCTCTCTCTGCATCACACACTGCTCCAGGCAGAGGACTCCCTGACTGAGTTGCTTAGGACAATGAAGTCCCTGTTTTACAAGGGGTCAGAACAGCTAAGAAGCTGAAACAAGTCAGAACCCCATTGTCCAGAGCATTAGTTCTGTTTACAGTCTTCTCACCCAGCAGCAGGAATGACTCAGAAACCTGAGCGAGTAGAAAGCCAAGGGACGGAATTACCCAACCAATGCCATTCCCAGGGCATAGCTGACCATAAGCAATTTCACACTAAACTTTCAGTCACGTAAGACCAAAACCCACCACATCTGACTCCCAAACTGAAGGAAGTGAGTCAGAAACAGGCACACAACCCCCTCAAAAGAGGGGCAGACAGCACAGCCATGCAGAGCCCAGTCATCTTCCAAATGTTAGGAGAGATGACAGATGGAAACACATGCACCACACTCCCATGAAAAATCAACAGCAAGATTGCTCCCTTTAAGGTCAATCTTGAGAGGATTAAGGCCTGAAGAGAGGGTGGGTTAGACCTCCTCTAACAGAGGGAAACAATATTTCGAGTAAAATCTCTTGTGCCACTGAACTTCCATGCCCAGAATTTTGAAGTCACACTGCTAGACAAGCCTTCTGCAAAAGAAAAATCCTTCCAGAAGCGAGCAAGCACACCTAAAATAAGCAGCTTGCAGTCTAATTTACATGCACAGCCAAAATACTGACACAAATACGTTCTTATTTAAAAGAAATAATATCTTTGTAAAACAACTTTTAAAAGCTCTAGTGAATGCTAGTTTGGGTCTGACTGCAAAATCCAGCTAAAAAACCAAACAAATTGAAACTTTTAAAAGAAAAAACAAACCCAAGCACTAGATAAGTGAGAATTTCAGAGCCATCAAAAGAAAGCTTCTGAAAGCAACGTAATTTCTGTTTGGATTTCCCAAAGCTTAAAATAAAATAAAATAAAATAAAATAAAATAAAATAAAATAAAATAAAATAAAATAAAATAAAATAAAATAAAATAAAATGGTTCACAGTAGTGTTTGTGATCAACCGCTTTTAGAAAAAGGCTGTAAAAACATTCAAAGTCCAAACCGAACAGTATCTGACTAAAGCAAACGTGGAGTTTCCTTTCTCCTGCTCCTCTCACCACAGAATACACGACATGCTACACAAATTGGGTTTCTTCCCCCACAAGCAGCAGACCCCATGGGCAGTTCACACACACTATTTAGATGAGGCAGCACCACAGAACCGACAATAATCCAACATCTAATTCAATATCTCAAATTATCTGAATATACATGCAAATACACGCAGGTGGTCACTTGTGTGCTGGAAGCACAGCATGAAACATCACCACACTGGGCTTTGGTAATCCCCAAACAGCGTGATAGCCCCAAGTTAGGATTTTCACTCTTTAGGACAAAGTTTTACCCTGTGCCAATTTACAACTCTGCAGAACAGCAAACTCATCCAGCAAGCTTCCTGACAAACTCCAAGCACATCCGCAAAACGTGCTTCCTTACAGAGATTCAAGGAAGACAATGTGCGCAAGCCTGGCCAGCTGCTGGAATTCGCCCTCTCCTCCCCCCTTCCCACGATGCGCTGCTCTGGTTTGTACCCAGACCCCTGCTCTGTGCCAGAGAGGCTCCCCCAGCTCAGTGGGGAGCACCAGTTCCGCCTGCTGAGCTCTGAAACAGTTTCCTGTGTGAGCAGGGCACTGTAACACCACTTCTTCAACTCTGAGGGGTAAGGAAAAAAAGGAACAAAGTTTTTTTCAACACCAAATGAATCCCCAAAGCAACACAAATCCATTCTCTCACATTTCATAACCTCTCCAGCCTAAGCAGCGTGAAATCGAGATACTTCTGGAGCTCCATTTACAGTGCACAAGTACACACTGATCAACTCCTCCAGCTCTGGGAAAAAGGAGGTTTTTGGTAAATGTAGGGAGTTAAGAACAGAGACAGCAGTGGGCTCTGTGAGGTTCCCTCACGCCCAGTAAGGTCCACTGGTCACTAGTCATTTCTGCATCACACAGATTCAGAAGCATGGTGTGGGAATATCCACGTTGGTTTTACTTAATGTCAACTCTGAACCTGCAGGGCATATTAGCTCAGGTTCAATGTTAAACTGCTTTTGGATCAAAACTGGCCTGGAAGCCGTGAAGCTCTGTCCACATGGCAGTGTGCCTGAACCAACAAGTCCTGCCCAACCAGCCTGACTCTGGAGAGAGCCAGCCCAGATGTCTGTATCCATGGCACAGTTAATCCACAACTCTGATAATCCACCCATAGATAATGAGGAAAGAAAAACAAACAGCTCTCACTTCTGCTTAGAATTTTGAC
This sequence comes from Phaenicophaeus curvirostris, assembly GCF_032191515.1. NCBI lineage: Eukaryota > Metazoa > Chordata > Aves > Cuculiformes > Cuculidae > Phaenicophaeus > Phaenicophaeus curvirostris. Next base: position 8,071,813 of record NC_091408.1, read on the forward strand.
TTATTTCAGGGATCTTGTATCAGCACAGCACTGTTCCCTTGTTTATGCATCCCAAGGTGAATGGTTTTAAAATATAAGTGAGCAATTTTGGGGCTAACAATAATTTGCAGAGGGGAAACAGCTGGTTTGCCTTTCCATGGTGAATTCTGTACACCAAAGAAAAGCTTAGCAAGAGAAAGGGTCTCACTTTTTTTGTCCGGCTGCTTACTGTTAACACAGTCAGATCCTGTCCTGTCTGAAAGTTCGCACAAAAACTGGGAAAGACATGGTGCAATTCAGACTTGATAAAATCAAGTTACAGGCATAAAGTTCTGTTTTAAAAATCAGATCCCAATTTTAACCTTCGGCTGCGCTGTGACATTTAACACCTCAGAAGAACAACACAGACACAAACTGAGATCTCAAGGAATGCAACAAGCTGAGGGACGTGGTTTAGTATTTGATAGGAATGTCTGGACTCGATGGTCCAGTGGGTCTTTTCCAACCTGGTGATTCTATGATTCTGTGAATCTATGAATTGCAGTACAGCTCCTGTGGTTTGTTCGAGAGCGTGCTGATGAGACACTAAGCTGGCCCCACACAATTTGTCTGTATGCTCACCTTGGAGGGGCACTCAGCAAGTCAGTACAGAGACTGGGTGCATCCTGTTCTGACTAGCAACACATTCCTGAACGCACTGGAAACCTGCACCACATCTCTAAGAGATAACCAGGCTGAGCAATATGGGAAACGGTAAAGAGAACTGTCTCCGCTTAAAGAAACCGTAACCGTGAGAAGACGCAGTAGAAATTCATTCTCTTTGCAGCTGCTCCACCCGGGTGGAGGGTGAGGTTTCACTCCCTAGGAACGAATCCCTCGCGGAGCCCCTTTCACCGAGCCCTGTAAAGCAGCTGACGGGCTCCTAGCCCCGTAAGTTTTATCATGAGCCCCAATCCGAGCCCTGAAGGTGTGACCGCCAGCGCTGTAACGTGAGCTCCCAGGTCCGGTATTAAACCCGCAATTTTCTCGGAGCGTCTCTTAACGGGACGTCTGGTTTCTATTAGAGGTCGGACGCGAGTAACGGATCGCGGCCCCTCCCCGGGGTCCGATTTAATCGGTTTCATAAGCGGAACTCAGCCGCCCTCCAGCCCCGCGGAGCACAAGGGCTCCGGGCAGACCCAGCCCTTTCCGGCTCGGTACCGAAGCGACTCAAACTCTCGATCTTTCCAGCGAGCCCGGCTGCCTCCCGCGGCCCCGCGCCCGGCCCGGGGGGTCCCGGCACAGCGCGGGGAGCCGGGGGCGGGCAGGGCTGGGCTCCGCTCGCTCCCCACGCCGGTACCGGCCCCTCCCGGGCACACAGCGCGGGGCGCCTGTCCCGGGGAGCCCCGGCCCCGGGGTCGGAGCCGCCGAGGGGGCGCTGGGGGTGTGGGGGGGGGGTCGGGGGAGACCCCGCAACTCACCCAGATCGTCCATGGTGCCGCCTGCCCGCTCCGCGCCGGCCCCGCCGCCTCGCAACTTGCCCGGCCCCGCCCCGCCCCGCAGCGCCCCCTGCCGGCCGCGCCGCGCCCCACAGCCCGGGAAAGCCCCGGGAAGGGCCGGGCTGCAGCTCCCGAGGCGGCCGGAGCCCCAATCCCAGCCCCGATCCCAACCCCGATCCCAGCCCCGATCCCAGCCCCGATCCCAACCCCGATCCCAACCGCGGCCCCTTCGCCCGCCCCCGCGACGCATCCCCGGGGAGCCCGGCGGCCCCTTGTGCCCCAAAAGCCTCGGGACAGCCCAGCGTTTGTGAGCCCCAGGCAACCCACCCGATCGGGAAGCCTGGGCTGGTGAAAGCTGAACTGAACCGCTTCCCACAAACTGTTTCCTCCATAAGGGAAAGCCGCCAACCACTTCTCCTTTCCTCTGTTCAGAAACCGTAGCGGCCCTCTGGATAGGGGGAGCTGGGCACTTCTCCCAAGTGACAGGGGGCAGGACGAGAGGGAATGGCCTCAAGCTCCACCAGGGGAGGTTTAGGCTGGACATTAGGAAAAAATTTTTCACAGAAATCATAGAATCATAGAATAACCAGGTTGGAAGAGACCCACCGGATCATCGAGTCCAACCATTCCCATCAATCCCTAAACCATGCCCCTTAGCACCTCGTCCACCCATGCCTTAAACACCTCCAGGGAAGGTGAATCAACCCCCTCCCTGGGCAGCCTGTTCCAGTGCCCAATGACCCTTTCTGTGAAGAATTTTTTCCTAATGTCCAGCCTAAACCTCCCCTGGCAGAGCTTGAGGCCATTCCCTCTCATCCTGTCCCCTGTCACTTGGGAGAAGAGCCCAGCTCCCTCCTCTCCACAACCTCCTTTCAGGTAGTTGTAGAGAGCAATGAGGTCTCCCCTCAGCCTCCTCTTCTCCAGGCTAAACACCCCCAGCTCTCTCAGCCGCTCCTCATAAGACCTGCTCTCCAGCCCCCTCACCAGCTTTGTTGCTCTTCTTTAGACTCGTTCCAGAGGAAAGGGTCATGGGGCACCGGCAGAGGCTGCCCAGGGAGGGGGTTGAGTCCCCTTCCCTGGAGGGGCTTAAGGGATGGGTGGACGAGGTGCTAAGGGACATGGTTTAGTGTTTGATAGGAATGGTTGGACTTGATGATCCTGTGGGTCTCGTCCAACCTGGTGATTCTATGATTCTATGATTTATCACATGAGAGTGCATCCAAAACCACCGTTGCCCTCTCACTTTTCCTTTCAAATCGCTACCAAACTGCACTTTGAGGCAGCAAAGTCCTCGGCCTCGCCCCAATACTGCTCGTCAGAGCCAGTGTTTGCTCCACATCACGCTCCAGCCAAGCCACCATGGCGATGAAAACAGCCCAGCCGGAGTGCTCAGCTCCTAATCGCATGAGAGACACGCTGAAAACTATCCGTGTGGGAACAGCAACAGATCCAGGAAACATGACTCTGGTAGCGCTTTTCCTTACAAAATGACTATCGAGTCAGAGAATGTTCTCAGGGTCAAACAGCACATCGTGTCCTGTTGTCCAGCCTAGCACAGGGGACGGTATTTCCACAAAACAGCCGGGAGGTCAGCTTCTGGCAGGCCCCCACGCTTTATTTTTCACTCTCCAGGCATAAACACATCCAGTTTCCCAGCAAGCACAATGCAACAGGCAGAGTTATTTCCTCTGTCAAGGCATGTTACAGTGAGAACAATCACTAGTGGGACATGGAAATATCCCCTCCCTAGTCCCAGCCAGTGATTATAAATCAACAGCATTCAGGAAATTAATTCCAGGTTTTACTCCAAACCCAGAACTTGTCAGAAAATGACATCTTTACCTAGATCTAAGGAGGACAGAAACATAAGCAAAGACTTTCACCATGCCCTTCACCACCAATGCCACGGATCTTGCCTGCTCCCGGCTCGCTGGCCCCTGCATAAAATTTAAACCATTATTTGAAGAGACTGTTACATTTCCTTGGAACCCATCACTGGCTCTACAATGGTGACTTCAGGATGTGTCCCCTCGGGTGGAGCAACAGAATACTCCTGGTATTTGTTGGCAGCCCAGGACCTTTCCTGGGATCTGTATGTTTCTTCTAGCTACAAGTGACAGGATCTGTCTCAAGCTGGTTTGGATTTTCACCCCGGCATTAACAAAGTGCCCACTGTGCTCCATTCATATTGTAGCCTGGTATGCAATTTTTATCTACAGCTTCCTGCAGTGTCCTTTGGGTGTCTGGAAGTGAGCGGAGATTGAGAAAGCAGTTTCTTTTCTGTCTCAGGGCTCAAATTAACGTGTCAGAGCACCAGTTAGGGTTGCACCCACAAGAAATAGGCAGTGTCCAAGCTGCACAGTGTGAAAAAAACCCCATGTCATTGCCCCTAAGGCTTTGCCTGTGGCTTCGGCCCTGTAGTGACAGAGTCAGTGAAGTGGGGAGGCAGGGCTGCCACATGAGTGATGTTATCCTCTAGTAACATAGCTTTTCAAACCAACCTTCTCCTCCTTGTACTCCTCACAGCGAGGTGCTGTCCATAACTGAATTCTTTTTCATGCACTACCATTTCTTACTTAAAATCGTCTGTCCTTAACCTTCCCATGACAGCCTAAGGAGGAGGGGCAGGTTAAAACCCAAACTGCTAAGACAACTGCTCAGTGGTGTGGGCTCAAACTAAACTCACACAAAACAACATTCACTCTCTCCTGTCCTTTCCAACACCTCGGAACTCCTGTTTTCTCACCATCTACCTGCTCTCTGCCTCTGAAACTCTCACTGGCTCATGACCACTTGCTGCTCAAGTGCCATCGTTACACAGCTCCCAGCAGAAACAGCTGCAGTTCCTTGGTGATGGCACCTCCAGCAAGCTCTTTCCCACCAGAGCAGTGTACCCAAGACACATCCAGAGGCTGCTGGTGTGAATAAGAGTGGAGTGACACCGAGAGCAGCTACATCCCTCCTCGCTGCTGCTGGATGGGAGGCACTAGGACATGGAGGTAGTGCAGCAGAGAAATACATAGGGTATCTCCTCTCACCGTGTGCCCTGAAACTAAGACACATTATGACTCGACACTTCTTTCACAGGAGGTGTGACAAGAAGTTATTGCCCCTGTTTACAGATGGGAAACAGGGCTGGGAGCTGGAAAAAAAAGTCAGACAGTGAGTCAATAATAACGTAATGCTGGACTTGAGGACTTGCTGGCTCCGCACAATGCAAGCATTCAGAGTGCTTGCTTGAGGCAGCTTTCCCTCTTGTCAAAGCATCATTTTCCAGTTACGGACCTGCTCCATAGAGTCGCCTAATCCACTGACCTACACACACTGGGCACTCGGAGACTGGATGGATCCGCTGTCCACCTGTCCCCTTCAGGGCTGTAAGGCCAGGCTGGCTGCCAAACAGAGGAGTGGCCCAAGCTCATTTCATAACACCTCCTGTGACCAGCACCGTTACTTACAGCAGACAATCAATGCCAGAGAATGACAGGTATGAAGCTACACTGACTTGTAAGGCATGTTTAGAGATTACCGGTGCACTTTCCAGAGAGTAATTTGAAACTGCAAAGCAACAAAAATGACTTCATTGCAGTGTGTGTCCTCTGTGCTGCGCCACATTGACATCATCCCAGAGGATGTAGCTCTTTCTTCAGGTGAATACATCAAAGAAAAAATCAGGCAGACCTTTACACTTAAGGCAATGGCAGTAAACCCAAATGTGCAACTTCCCTATTCAAAGTCCAGCTTCACATATGTTGGAAGGATCTATTGCAGCAAAATGAATAAGCTTGGCTTCTAGCATAAGGTGAAGGATATGATTTTGCAAAACAGAACAAAAGCACCACAGCAGTGTGTTACCACAGAGAGTTTTGGGAGAGAAGGAGAATGAGAAGGAGAAGGAAAAGATCAAGTGATAAACCCAATACTTATCAAAATTGTTTACATGAACCATACGATTATATGAAGCACACTACTTACTGCAAATGACATTTCCCTTTTCTATTTGTCAGGGTGGCTTATTCTGCCAAAGGGTAAAGGCATCCCTATGTTTCAGGTTCTGATTTCAATTTGATATCGCTACCAACGCAGTACAGATTGAGGGACAAATGCCATTTGGGAGGTTTCACTGTTGCTCTTCGGTCACTGCTGTGTATGATACCCCAGCACAGCTGAATGTTACAAATAAACTCAATAAAGAGGGAGCATTAATATTCATAATTAAACTCTCTGCTCTGGCTAGTTAGGGGTTAGAACAGCTGTCAGGCTGAGGGTCTTACAGGCAGCATATGAGCACCCGGATGGCACACAGGACCACACAGAGATAATCTGTCAGCAGCAAAAGCTGCATCCAGATCATGAGAAGTGGCAGAGGGCAGCTCCTCACAGCTCCAGTCCAGTCAGCCCAGGGAGCTGGTGTGCGATGGTCGTCAGTCTCCCTCCACAGGGTCTGCTCAGGTGTTTAAATAAGACAACAGCAACTCAGAAATAGACAAGGGGGTATTTATATAAGGGGATTTTACATCACACTCAGCAGCTGCTTTTTCCAGACTGAAGAGTTGTGATTTTGTTGACAAATAAGGACTGTTTTTTTTATTTTTAATCAAGTGATGCCAGTGGGTATATGTTAACACACCCACTCAAAGTGCAAGGTGTGGCACTATGCACTGACAACTGCTCCCTAAAAGGGTTTAGAGTGGTCTGGAGCCACTCCAGCACGACTCAGACTCTCACAGCCCGCGGCTGCTCCAGGAATGCCAGCCCTCTCCCCAGCGCCTCGGCTGCCTTCAGAGAGAGCGCCCTCCTCGAGGGATCTTCCAGGGCGATCTTAGAGAAACCTTCCAGTCCTTACAGGGGGGCTACAGGAAAGCTGGGGGGGGGCTCTTTATCAGGGAGTGCAGGGATGGGACGAGGGGGAACGGTTTTAAGCTGAAAGAGGAGAGATTTAGATTACATATGAGGAAGAAATGTTTTCCTGGGAGGGTGGGGAGGCGCTGGCACAGGTTGTCCAGAGAAGTCGTGACTGCTGCAAGCCAGGGCCAGGTCGGATGGGGCTTTGAGCAGCTTGATCCAGCGGGAGGTGGCCCTGCCCACGGCGGGGGGTGGGGGGGCGCTTGGAACTGGATGGGCTTTAAGATACCTTCTGTCCTTCCACGATCCTCCGCGGCAAAAGCCGCACCGGCAGCAATTCTACAGCCCCCCGGCCCTTCCCCTTCCGCTCCCACAAACCGCTTTCTGCAGCTGCGGAAGGAAGAAAGGGAAAAGCTGCTACTGCCAGCGCTGCTTCGCTTTCTGCTTAGGGGGTTGTGACCGACAAAGACTGTTGCAGCGGTCACCCAAAGCAGAAACCGCCCATGCTGAACTCTTCCTACGCGGAGAAAACTCTCAATCTATTTTTCACACCATAATTCAGTCTCCGTAGAGACTGTCAAAAATTGCCAATGCCGACTATATTTCAAGTCGTCATGGCGGGGTATTGGGAAAAGTTTTCAATTAGCAATAATCGCGCCTCGGATTAACCTCATTGGCTACGATACTGCCACTGCGCAAAGCTGACCCCTTCCTCCCGCCACCGCCACCCCTTGCCGCGGGGCCGCCTCCGAGGTCGGGGCGAGCCCCCTGTCCCGCCGTGCTCCCCCTGCCGCCGCTGCCCCGCGCCCTCCCCGTGCCGCCGTTCCCTCCGCGCGGTCACCGGGAGCCAGGAGCCCCGTTTGTCGCCGCCGTGGCGAGCGGCGCGGCGGCCGCGGGGCTCGCTGGGAAGCGGTATGCAAATTAGGCGTGACGTCACGCAGGAGGTGCGCCATAGGGCTCTGTGGTCCCCGTGCTGGGGCGGGTTCTCATGTTACCGTCCTGTTCCCGGGCGCCCAGCATCACAGAATTATGGTTTGAGATGGAGATGACCTCAAAGCCCATCCCGTTCCACCCCTTGCCGTGGGCAGGGACACCTCCCACCGGATCAGGCTGCCCAAGGCCCATCCAACCCGGCCTTGAACACCTCCAGGGATGGGGCAGCCACAGCTTCCCTGGGCAACCTGGGCCAGGGCCTCACTACTCTCATGGTGAAGAAATTCCTCCTTATGTCTAGTCTAAATCTGCCCCTCTCCCGTTTATACCCATCGCCCCTCGTCCTATCACCACAAGCCTTTGTGAACAGCCCCTCTCCAGCTTTCTTGTAGCCCCTTCAGGTACTAGCAGGTCGCTATAAGATCTCTCGGAGCCTTCTCCAGGCTGAACCAGCCCAACTTTCTCAGCCTGTCCTCGTATGGAGGTGCTCCAGCCCTCGGATCATCCTTGTAGCCTCCTCTGGACCTGTTCCAACAGCACGGGGACTCCCGGTTTGCGGGGAACCTCTGCGCCGTGTCCCCAGACACCAAACCTCACGTCTCCTGGACAGCAGGAACCCCCGAACAGCCAACCCAGCCCCGGCCGCCAAACTTCGGGACCTGCGGTAGGCAGAGAGCCCCGTGCCTGCCACCCCACGCCCGGGTCCCAAGGTTAGGGGTCCCCGAGAACCAAACTTGAGGACTCCAGCGGGAGGAATCACTCGCAGTGCCCTCTCGGAGCCCTGCTGGGGCCCGTGTTCGCTGTCTGCCTTTAACCACGCACACCAGCCTCCGAAGAGGCTCTCAAAAATTGCCAGTGCCGACTATATTTCAAGTCGTCATGGCGGGGTATTGGGAAAAGTTTTCAACTAGCAATAATCGCGCCTCGGATTAACCTCATTGGCTACGATACTGCCACTGCGCAAAGCTACCAGGCCCCTCCCGGCCCGGCCTCCCCCCCGCCGCCGCCCCGCCGCCCGCTCAGAGCGCGCCCCCGCGCCGCCGCCCCCGCGCGCCCCCGCGCCCCCCCCGGCCCGGCCCCGCGGCCCCCAGGCGGAGGGGGGCGGGGGGGGCACCGGAGCGGGGCGGGGGGCGCGCGGCGGAGGGCGCGGGGATGCCGGGAGACGCGCTATGGTAATGAGCGCCGGGGAAGGGGCTGCCCCGCCGCTCGCTAAACGCGGTTCAGCTCTTCCCGGCGGGCCCTGGGGACCGAACGGCGGGTGAGGACTCGCGAAACGGGTCACAGAACCAAAGAATCACTAGGTTGGAAAGGACCCACTGGATCATCGAGTCCAACCATTCCCATCAATCACTAACCCATGTCCCTCAGCACCTCGTCCACCCGTCCCTTAAACACCTCCAGGGAAGGTGACCCAACCCCCTCCCTGGGCAGCCTCTGCCAGTGCCCAATGACCCTTTCCGTGAAAATTGTTTTCCTGATGTCAAACCTGAACCTCCCCTGGCAGAGCTTGAGGCCATTCCCTCTTGTCCTGTCATAGACACTCCATGGGAGTGAGCGAGCGGGATGCGGTGCCACAACAGTAATGGGCTCAGGCTCTTTGAGGCTTCAGAATAACTGTAAAGGGCAAAGAAAACGGATTAAGAATTCTTGCAATGTCTTGACTAACTAGCAAGAGCCGTTTGGAGAACACGTTAGGAAAGCATCCTGAATGATTAGGAAGAGCCCGCTGGGTGTGAAATAGGTGATCAGCTCACACCAGGCTGCGCCCAGCACAGTTTGGGCATCCACCTATTTACCTGTTCTTCAGAAAAACTAGGACTCCTTTGAAAATAGTTCCCCGCTTCTTGCCATGCAGTTTGTCCGGCTTATAAAGTGGTTACGGAGCCCGACACTCGCACCAAGCAGAGGCACCAGCTCCTGCCAGGCAGCCAGCAGATCAGTGTGACCCTGCGTGGAGAACGAGCTGCGTGGTGTCAGCCCTGTGAGCGCCACGGGACACCTTCACGCAGGGACTCACAATCACCATGAGCAGCCACCCCTGCTTGCTGCATGCTTAGAAAGGAGGATCTGCTGGATCCACTGGAAAATGATGGAAGAAATTCCTGCTGCTAACAAGGTGCTGAGGGACGGGAGTTTACTCCTGAAGTGTCTGTGCTCTGGGAGAAGCCCAGCTCAGTCAGAGAAATCCTCACCCTCTAATTTTTCATCCGAAGACCACTCATCACTTGCTGGCTTCTTGGGTTTTGTCCCAACGAACCAGATTTTCATTATTTGTCCCTCCTTGTTGCCACAGGCCCCTCCCATATCTTTCTCCCAAACCTGCTCACTGTCATCCCAAAAGTGTTCAGCTATGAACACCAGGACTGCCAGACAGGTCCCTCTGTCCTGGGACCAAGTGTAGGCACTGAAGGAAGAGCATCAGAACAGGGCATATTGGCCCAGCGTGCTCCCATAACCTCAGATAACTCACACCTCTGGGGATTCCTGAGCTAGGAGAGGGGTCTTTAACAGCTCTCAGTGGATTTTTCTCCCATTATTAGTCCAGTCACATTTTAAGCCTAAAACACGTTGATATCAGTGAAAAGAAAATCACAGAATCGTAGAATAGTTTGGGTTGGAAGGGACCTTAAAGATCACCTAGTTCCAACCCTCCGCGATGGACAGGGACATGCCACTGATCAGGCTGCCCAGGGCCCATCTGACCTAGCCCTGAACACCTCCAGGGATGGGGCAGTCACAACTTCTCTGGTCAACATGGGCCAGGGCCTCACCACTTCTTCCTTTTGTCTAGTCTAAATCTGCCCCTCTCCAGTTTATATCCATTCCCACAAGCCTTTGTGAACAGTCCCTCCCCAGCTTTCTTGTAGCCCCTCCTGGTACTGGCAGGTCACTATAAGTTCTCCTCAGAGCCTTTTCTTCTCCAGGCTGAACAACTCCAACTCTCTCAGCCTGTCCTCGTACGGGAGGTGCTCCCATGCATGTGCTTGTAAGGACAAGCGCCCAGAATGCATTTTATCAAGGTTATGACTTGCATTTGTATCGAACCCGATCTGATTTTATTTTTGTACGATTCCTCGAGGGCTGCTAGGAAGCTCTCAGGGCTCTCAGTTTGACTTTACCAGGTGTCAAGAACTCGGTTTTTTTCCCGTCCTGCAGGGTCCGGGGACTCTCCTGGCCGGGTTCGGCTGTGAACTACCTTTCCCGGGAGGCTCCTGTGCCGGCAGCGCCGCCCCTTCCTGCGGCAGCCGGGCGGGCACCGCTGGGCCCCGGTGCCCCCTCAGGCGCCGCTCTCGTTGTGGGGTCGCTCGGTTCCGCTTTTCCCCCGCCCCACGTCGTTATTACAGACAAAGGCGCTCGGAGGACGTGGGTGTCCCTCTGAATTTCTAGCCCGTAACCATTTGTAGAACCCGTTTGTCCTCTGCCTTGAATTCGTCCGACCTCATCCTGCGGAGCATCTCGGATGCCTGTTAAGGACAAACTCTAGCCCCGGACCTCTAGGTACGTGTAAAGAGTTTCACTTGCGTAGAGTAGTTGTTGGTTTTTCATCTGAGAGCCTTAATTTTAAAAGCAACTTTGCATTCCCCAGGCAATACTCTGAGTTTCTCTCCCACGCCAAATTCTGCGCTTTGCAGCATCTCTCAAACGTGTCTGGTTTGGCTGTGGGGCTGCCCATTGTGTTCCCTCTCCTGTGGGCCAACCCGTGTTACATCTCCACGGCCTCCCCCCTCAAAACCTTTCCTCCTGAGAGACGATGAGGGACAGGAATGGAGAATTCCATCAGTTAAAGCAATTGTCAAACTGGCTTAACAGCCTTTGGGGAGCGTCATGACAGAAGTCTTTCTCAAAGCAAGTTACAGTTTATTAGGAGACGTTGTCCCTTCCAATTGATTCATATAGAAAGTCAAACCTCTTCAGGTAGAAGAGCCAACACAACTCCTGCTAAACAACAAACCAGGGCAAAAATAATTAAGATTTTTCAGTCACAATCAAATCATTGTGATCAGTCCTCTGCACAGATTTCAATAATTCAGGACTATGGAGGAAGTCCAGTCCTCCCTGTAGTTCAACTGATGATGAAACAAAGCCTTGAGAAGTAGAGATTAACTGAGACAAATCTGCTCTTTGCCACTAGCACCCATTTAATATCATGGTACTTATCAGCTGAACACCCCAACTTTAAACATGTTTGAATGTAGGAACTGGTACCTCATGGAGACCGACCAACAGTCAATTCTCTTTACTGTTTCTTTCAAACTCTTTTGTACTTTCTGTGCAAAACTACAGAGAGGCCCAGAAAGAATACTTTTTTAATGGTGAAATGGAGAACTACAGACTACTAGAAAGACTAAACAAAATACAGGTCCAAACCAATCTGCTCCTGTCACAACACAGGAGCACACAATTTCAAGCTACTGGTCAGCAAAGCCATCCTGCCCATCTCCAACAGTGCATGCTGTTCCTCACTTAAAGCAGGACAGCCCTTCCATTCCTGCCTGCCAGGCAGTTGTTTCTGTCCCACTCACATCTGGATGTTTCCTCTTCTGTCAGCGAAGCCTCTTGTTCCTGCCGGAGAAGCAAAGCAGAACCCCTCCACCTCGCCATGCACTCTGGCAAGGTGGCATCTGCAAGGGAGGTGGTGCCAGAGGCATTTAGGCAGTGTCCTTATCATCTTCAGTCCCATTTCAAGGCTTGTTCTGCACCAGACCTTTATATAAAACCAGGAGTAACTCCAGACAAAGCCTTTGTCCTGAAAGAGGAATGTTGCAAGGTTGTTTTTCTCTCCCTTCCCATAACACATGCAAAGGATGGGGTAACTAGAAAGGGCTGATTTGGACCAAGGCAGAACAAGGGTCTCTTCTGAGGAGGAACCAGATGCACCAGCTCTATGGTGTCTAGGTGGGGAGCCAGACTCTCCATACTTAGGTCTTTCCAAAACTCCTTCTGTTTGGAAGTTCTCTTAGGCAGCCATCCTTCACAGTGGAATAAGAGCGCAGGAATATTGCGAATTAGGTGTCTATGTTTGTCCTTGTACCTTGAGCACCCCTCAGTATTGTCCTCTGTGAAGGGGACAATGCTGCCCTTGGACAGTGGGCTTCTGCTAACATTTCAAAAATAATTTGAGCTTCTTTAGTAAAAAGAAAAAAAGAGTATGAAATACTACCAGCATCATTTTCCAGGGCATCCAAATAAAACAGAATGAAGGACATGCTCTTTGCTTTCCTTTCCTGCCATGTGTTCTGTTCTTGGCTTTTAGCTGAACATGTTCTCTGCCAGGAAGTTGTCAGGAGTTTGTGGAGCCATCAGATTCCATCATTTCAGATCCCATTCTGTATCCAGGACCTCTCCAAACTTGGCTTTCGTGCCAGCCTGTCCTCCCCCAGATCCTGTGGAAGTAGAGGAACTACAGTGCTTCGTTTCTAACTCCAAGAGGCTGTTTGTAATGACTGGAGCTGGAATCTCAACTGAATCGGGGATCCCAGACTACCGCTCCGAAGGCATTGGGCTCTACGCCAGGACAGACAGACGGCCTGTCCAGCACGCTGAGTTTGTTCGTAGTGCCAGTGCCCGGCAGCGGTACTGGGCAAGGAACTTTGTGGGCTGGCCCCAGTTCTCCTCCCACCAGCCGAACACAGCACACCTCGTACTAAGAGACTGGGAGAAGCTGGGGAAGCTGCACTGGCTGGTGACACAGAACGTGGATGCCCTCCACACCAAAGCCGGGAGCCAGCGCATGACTGAACTGCACGGCTGCACACACAGGTACTCTCTGTGGGCAGTGGGAGGATGGTTCACCCTCCAATGTGACTGGGAGGTGCAATGTTAGCTGCTGAGAAAGGAGGTAAAACGTTGATGCCATGTTCTAGATGTCATGCTGAAAAGTGGTGCTGGGCTGGGGTGGAAAAAAGATGACAAAACAGTGCTGTTCACAGCACACTATTTAAGAAACATGAACACTTCTCCGCTTCTTGGAGCATTACTGGGATCGTTTACTTCGGAGCCTGCATCAGCTATAATTTCCCCTTTCCTAGCTACAGCAAATGTCCTCTTAGTGAAAAGGATGGGGAGATGCTGAAAGTGCAAGGATTACCCAGGGCTAAGTAGAGTGAGTGGTGCCAGAAATGCACAAGATGAGTGGACTGGAGAGGGGCCACCACAGTCTTGTTGTGATCACCCAATATTTCCAGATGAAAAAGCACAGCCTGAACTGGGAGAGAGGATGCACAGTAGGGTTCAAAGCACTTCGTCTAGACCCTTCCTACAGAGCAACAATCAGAGGCAGAAAGACAGCTCCTTGACTTATGCCTTTTGGTAAATAACTTTGATAATGACAACAGACCTTCCAGGCCTTCTAAGGAAGATGTTACAGACTCCAGATCTATAGCTGATATGAAACTCTCTATTAAGACTTTGCTCTGAATTTCAGGGTTTTCTGTCTGGGCTGTGGAGACCAGATCTTGCGCTCTGAGCTTCAGGAGCACTTTGAAGCTCTGAATCCTACCTGGAAAGCTGAAGCATTTGGTGTGGCTCCAGATGGGGATGTCTTCCTGACAGATGAGCAAGTGCGTGATTTCCAGGTCCCAGCCTGTCGTAAATGTGGTGGAATGCTGAAGCCCGATGTGACATTCTTTGGAGACACAGTGAGCCGGGAAAAAGTGGATTTTGTGCACCAACGTTTGGCAGAATCAGACTCTATGCTGGTGGCAGGATCCTCTATGCAGGTAAATAGGTCTTCCTCCCACACCGCATTCCTATTTTTGGTCCCAGTAGGACTACTGATTGCTTGTGGATCACAACAGCCTTTCCAGAGCTTCTTTGTATTCTGTTTTTACTGTGGCGGAAATCTGGTTTCACAGTTGGCCTGTTCGGGCTTCCCTGTCACTCTGTTGCCAGTCCACTTCATGCTTGGCCACGAAGCCAATACACCTGATACTGTTCAGTCCTGCAGAGATCACCATCCCGTACTGGTTTTGCTTGAATTTTTTACCTTTGGAAGCTTTCGAGACCTCATGGCACACAATATGAAACACCAGATTTAAGGATCTCTTATTGCTAATTAAATTCTCAAGAAGAGAGCGTAAATATCTCTGCTTGCTGTTTAGGATTGTCCTTTGTATCACAGTCTGTTTTCTCCATTAGCCTTTGATCTATAAGGTAAGGTAGTTTAGAAAGCCCGGCTGTCTAACCCATGGAAGCTTTTGGAATACAGTGTGTATAACAGAATTTTTTCCATGAACAAGTTCTATTACATGAAAAAAACCCTACTCTAACGCCTCCCAGAACGAGATAAAACCAAGGCTCCCTGACTGTCATTCTTTCAGCTTCAGGATACTGGAGACAAATTCCTTGAGCTTGCACTTCTTAAGCTTATAATCCTTTGTACAGAAATGATTGAAATGCCTTAGGTTCATTCTTGTGCTACCTAAGCTGGGCCATGTGAGAACCATCAAAGTAGGAGCATTTAAGTACCTATGATAACTAATAAAACTGCCACAGAGATTTACTAAAAGACAAGGGCATTTCCCTTGACTGTGCTGTGACTTTTCAGTTTCTATGAAACTGCAAATCCTTCACTGACAGAGGTCAAAAGCTATTCTTTTCTGTGCACTCCTGAATGAAGACATTTCCTACCTGAATTAAGCGCGATTGCCTAACACAGCATGCACGTACACCCCTGTTCCCCACTGCCAACAGCTCCTATTGTACTTCTCTTACTCATTTCTGTACCATTTCTTTTGCTCAGGCTGCCAATAAATTTGTCCTCCGGTATTCCTGCAGGTATACTCCGGTTACAGGTTTGCTCTTGCCGCCCGGGAGAAGCAGCTGCCAATTGCAATCCTTAACATTGGGCCCACAAGGTTAGATCACTTTGCATCCTTAAAACTGAATTCCCGCTGTGGAGAGCTGCTGCCTTTGATTGTTGTCCACGACTCAACAAGCTGAGCTTCAGTAGCTACCGGGAGTAAAATTATTTCTACAAGGTAAGCACCTTCCCGTTCATCCTATCCCTGCACTCCCGGATAAAGAGCCCCTCCCCAGCTTTCCTGTAGGCCCCTTTTCAGCACTGGAAGCTGATCTAAGGTCTCCCCGGAGCCTTCTCTTCTCCAGGCTGAACAACCCCAACTCTCTCAGCCTGTTCTCATATGGGAGGTGCTCCAGACTTCTGATCCTAATCCTAACAATGAAATCCTAATCTAATCTAATCCTAATCAAAACACTACTATTTAAAAAAATCAATTCCATCTATAAAGCAGCTTCTTTCCTCCACTTCTGCAGAATTCATCATCTCAGAAGGGGAAAACCTCAATCCAGTGCGTGGCCCCTGACAACACCAGGAGAGGGCAGCAAGCCTCACACATGTCAACCCGACCGGTTTTCTCCATTGAAACCATCTCCACTTACAGGAAACGGGATGATGATGAAAAAAAGTACTTTTCTGCCTTACCTCGCCATTGTAAACATTGCCTTTTCTTTTCATTCACTGGGACAGGGTAGTCA
This sequence comes from Phaenicophaeus curvirostris, assembly GCF_032191515.1. Lineage (NCBI taxonomy): Eukaryota > Metazoa > Chordata > Aves > Cuculiformes > Cuculidae > Phaenicophaeus > Phaenicophaeus curvirostris. The sequence goes on from NC_091408.1 coordinate 8,087,544, forward strand.
GACTATCATATCCGAGAACAAAATACCTTTCTTATACCTGTCCCCAGAGAAGAATGTGGGACAGGGCTTTTGACGAGTAACTTGAGGCTACAGCATAGAAGGGTGATATGGAAAACCACCAGATCTGCTGGAGGAGCCAATACCACTAGCGGGCAGCTGTGGAGTGCGCAAAGAGGAAAAGGAGGCAAGAGGAACTGCGGTTGTCATTTGAAAAAAACCAAACCAGTTCAAAATAGAAGCTGAACAAGAATACTGCTCTTGTAAGAGATTATTTGAAAGCACAAACTACATGGCTGACGTCTTTTAGCAAGAAGGGGGGAGTCAGCATTTTGCTCAACTGTCAGTTGACAAGCTAAACTGCTTACTATCTGAACCCTTTAAAAATTATATATTGTTGAGATGCCAGAGGAGTTATTTTAAGCTAATCTGAGCAGCTCTGCTTTCAGTGTGGCTGCTACATTTTCCAGAATGCATTTTTTGAAGATGTTATTTAATTAATGAATAGCTAACTAGTGAATTAAAATTGTTTACAAGACTGGTACTATTTGCATTGTAATTTCCTCTCTCTCCTATGATTTATTTAAGTATAGGCTCAGCAGCCAGTTTAGATTCATTTTTTCCATTGCAAAAATGCAGGATGTAATTACTAACAGCTGATGAATTTAGAAAGAAATACAATTAAATCTGTACAATAGGTCTCCCTCAGGAGGTAGTCTCAAGCTATTAATAGATGTAATTTTCCACACTCCTAACAGGAGATCCATCACTACTGGGTAATCTTTTTTTGTTGATCCTTAGGGTGGTAATATAACACATACTAAAACATTTCTGGAGTAAAAGACAGAGTCTTGTCCAGACTGGAACACTAAATTTGTGACCCTTACCTTCTGCATATATCTACGGATCTCCTTCTGGCTGTGAGGAAGATTAATTGTTGGGAAATTCCAAATGCCCCCATCCTACTCCCCACATAACATATCCTGTATTAATATTTTGATGAGTACAGTAACAAGCAGTTGGAAGCAAGGATGCCAGAGTCCTCTGCTAAAAGGTCAAGTAGCAAAGCAAGGACAGCTGATCACATGATGCAGAGTTGTTCTTTGCTTTGTTCTTGATTCAAATCCATGCCAGGCAGGAGCGAGTAGAGCACAGAATCTAAGGGCACCCAATTTCTGCAGAAGGCAGAAGGAATTAAGATACTTAATGCATTTTGAGATTTGGCTGTTATGGGTCAGAGGAGTCTTAGGAGCCAAGTGAGTAAAGTTCAGGACCCCCACCTGCATTCTGCTTTCATTTAATGGAGAATATGCTTTCCAGCAGTTTAGGTATCTGCTGCTTGGCCGTGAAGGACACTCAGAGGTGTCACTCCATCTTGAGCACAGTACAGCTGCTAACCACAGCTTTTGCAGAAATCATTGGTAAGACACAGCGGAGTCTCCGCACAGCCAGGGAGCTTGCACAGGGCATTTATTCACATAGGTTTTTCCATATAAGAGATATTCATGCCTCCTTAGCAGAGGAACTGGGGCTGGGCTTCTCACTGTCTGTGTCATCTTCTGCACCACCTCAAAACCTGAATGACACAGGTGCGTTAAAAACAGAGGCTGCAGGCTTAGTGCCACTAGAGCCAGTGTTTTGAGGAGGTGCGGAAGTATTGCCAAGAAGTCAAATACAAGGAAACATTTCCAGTGAGGACTTGGAGTTAGGAATGAGACAGGTAACTAAACTAAACCTTCTATGTCTCCCCCTGCCTCTTCTTCAAGTGCAGCAGCTGAGCCTGTGGGTGAGGAGTCCAGGTGTCTCTTCAGCATCACTGATAAATGAGTCATGTTACCCTAGCCCAACGCACTGTTACGCTGCATACTTCTAAGTCACAAAGACAATGACTTATGCTAAGTGAACATTTACAGTTCATTTCCTGTGTATGGTTCATTACTATATATTAACGATTATATATACAAGTATATGAGGCTGAGACAAATGAGTTTCTTTTCCTTCTGCTAAGCTGATCCAGCAGGACTAAAATTAACTTCTTTTAAAGCAGGATCACAGCATTTCACCTCCTGACATGTTCTCCAAGACACCACTGAGAATTAAGTTTGCTCCACTGAGAGATGCCAGAGAAAGCCTAAAAGCCTAAAAACCAAAAGGCAGATCAGTATCACCCTAATGCTGATTGGCATCTACCCCTGTCACTCCTTGGGACTGTTTTGTGGGAAGGCACAATGCAGAGAGATAACAGTTATCAGAAGATAGCTGCATCATTGCAGGTAGATAGCGAAGGCCTGTCCTAAGAAGTCTGCATTTTTCAGCTTGGTGATGTAGTTGACAGCCTGCAGGGAGTTACAGAAACTTGAAGGGCTGAGCACTATAAGGATGCACATCAGCCATGCTGAGGGAAAACAAACTCAGCAAAACAACTGACCTGGTGTTCAGCTTTATCCTCAGTCTATGCAGAATCTGCAGGGGAGGAAGTTTTAAAAGGGGAAGAAATATTATTGCTAGAAGACAAAAGGACAGTAATCTTTGTGTTACAGGCTGAAAGTAACAAAGAAAGTGGGATGCAGGGCATGAGCAGTGTACTCTTCCCCCGTCACCAGGAAGGAAGCACAGGTCCTTTCTATCAATGTGTTTATTCCTGAGAAAATTCTCAGAGCAAACTTTGTAATCGAGTCCTGCAGCCTGAGAGAGAGATTTCACACACTGTGTTCCAGCGGCTGGCCTGGAGGGTTTGTGCCTGCTGGGTATGGTGTAAGCACAGCCTCCTACATCTTACAGTCAGATTGTTCCCGCTGACAAACCTACTTATTCACGACTTCTGGAAAGGGATCAGAGACCCTGGGCACGATGAACGTGGGAGGTTCAGGAACCTCGGAGTTATGGCAACTAAACTTACCTGCTAGAGTGTGCTTCTTTCCCCATGACTGCCTTGGATGTGGCCATTTTCCAATCTTTGGAGCTACAAAGAGAGGAAAAAACCCTTCAAAACAGTGCCAACTCACTGGTTTCCTCAGTCTGTTGATTCAAAACCTGGGGCTTGGGCAGGACAGATGGAGCCTTCCTTTCACATAACCTGTCCTAGGGCAGCCCCAGGTTGCAACTGAAAGCAACAATTCTCAGAGGCTGTCTGGAGCCAATGGGAAAGAAATAAGGAGGGGCTCAGCCAAATGCCTCAAGTCAGAGTTTCTTATCACTACACCCAGCCATCTTCTATAGTATCTCAGTGTAACGCTTTGAGATCTGAATTAACTTGGCCTTAGCAGTTGTGTTTTCAAATTACAGAAAAGATAATAGTGTTGAGAGACCAAATTCATCACAGAGGACTTTGCCTCTCCAGTCCTACTGGTCTGGCCATTTTCATCACTGATAGATACTGTGAAAATATCTTTCAGATGCCAGATTCCTCCTGGCATCGTGTAGGGACAGGAAATTCTGGTACATGGGCTGTTAAACAGCTTTGATTTGTTTGGTTGGAGCCTTAAAATAAAAAAGAGGATTATGCGTTTGGAATAACACCGCAAGGGAGTCCCTTAATCCTCTTCCTCCTAACGTTCTGGCTTTTCTAACAGCAAGGGTCCTCAACAGGGGCTGCACAGCCGAGTGCTCCATCACCTACGCATCCAGGTCCTGACAGAAGTGATTCAGGGGACACAGACAGACAATAAGAAATTCATACCCACCCACCCTGACAAGACAATCAGGCAAGCAAATAACAATTACTAGAGCTGAAAATAAGAAAAGAGCACAGGGGAGGGGGAAGAAAAAACATTTTGTGTTAGAGGGCCTCACTATACAGAGCTGTGACTTTTCCATGCTACAGGCAAGCAGTTTTGAGTGAACGACCTACGTGCTGCTTGCCCTTGCCAAGACCTAGATAACATATGCAGCTTCAGCATATGCAAATCAGAATGGTACCTTTTTGCTAATGAGAGAGGATTTCTGGGACATTCTGCTACACCTGTACCAGAAGACCCATGCAAAAAAAAAAAATGTATATAAAGATTTAGACATATGCTGCATTTAGATGTCCAGTGATCCTCTATCTTCACATTGGCAAGAGCCAAGGAGAAGAAAATCCAACTGGATTCTGTCATTCTAAAGACTGACTCTCTGCAACAAGTCAGCCTGTGCCCCAGAGTTCACTGGCTGCCACAAACTGCTGTCAGTGAGAGGGCAGCAGTGCCTGGCTCCTCACTCAAGCAGATGGCACATGACAGAAATCAGATTATGATTCTCCCCCTATTTAGCACTTGGTGTGACAGAACTGAACTGGGTTGAACAATCAGCTCCGGCGTCCGTGCACAGAACTGACCACGGCTGCAGCAAGGCTCCTCGTCTCTCTGTGCACCTACTACTGCTACAAACAGGAAGATGTGCCGACAGGTAAGGAAAGCTACACGGTCCTCAGGAAACTGAGGCTATCATACAAGAGGGATTAAGGCTGCCTTCTCACTAAAATGAGTCCCTTTGTAGCTTGGGGAAAACAGCACTGGAGCTGAGACAAGAAACAAACACTTTTTGATGTGTTTTTACAGCTTAGCACGAATGGGAATAATAACCTCCACTTACAGAGTTGCATACAGCCAAATGGATTGAAGATGGTTCCTAAAGCTCTGCCAGAACTATGGTGATTGGCCCTTTCAGTCAGAGGAAAAATTGGAGCTGTGAAGAGCTGATCAAAGAGGAAAGCTTGCTTTAAAGGGAGTGATGCGGCTCATGAAAAGCACCTGAAAAATCCAGGAAATAAGTTAAATGGAAGATAAACCAGGTACCTTGCAAAGAAAGTGGATAGCTTTCTCCTATAGACCTTGCAGTTGCAGCAAATGGTTTCTGCTCAGGTGGTGATAAAAAGAGATACGATACTGTATCCAGCAGCAAATCAGTTGATCTGATTTAATATCTTCTAAAATAGACCATGGAATGCCAACCATCTTCCTTGTGCTTCCCCTGAGCTCCTTCTGCAGTGCCCACTGGCACTGTGGCCCTTTCTGTAAGGTCTTCTGAGAAAAAGCATGACGAAGAAGGTAGATAAACAGTATCACTATTCTCCCTGAGATCCTACCTGAACGATCAGGAACAAAACCGCTTTAGGAAGGTGAAAGGCAAAGCTGGGATTTGTCCAGTCCGGTCCTGTTCAATGTCTTTATCAATGACCTGGATGAAGGCATCGAGTGCACCCTTAGCAAGTTTGTGGATGACACTAAGCTGGGTGGAAGCGTGGATCTGCTGGAGGGCAGGGAGGCTCCAAAGGGATCTGAACAGGCTGGACCGCTGGGCTGAGTCCAATGGCATGAGGTTTAACAAGGCCAAATGCCGGGTCCTGCAAGGGGCACAACAACCCTGTGCAGTGCTACAGACTAGGAGAAGTCTGGCTGGAGAGCTGCCTGGAGGAGAAGAAAGGACGTGGGGGGGCTGGTTGACAGCGACTGAACACAAACCAGCAGCGCGCTGTGCTGCCCCTGCTTTCCTCTCGCCTTATCGCTTGGTTGAAGAGACCTGCACCCACCCCACCACGCTCCCTCTTGTAGCCGAGGGCGAGCTCTCCCCTCAACGTTCCGGGCTCCGCAGGCGCTCAGAGCCGCCTCAGGGAAAAGGGCGGGAAAGCGCCTCGCGAGGGGCGGGGCTGCGCGGGGCCGTGATTGGGGTGGGGGGGGAGCTGCCGCCATTCCCCGCAGGGAGTGTTTGGTTAGAGCTGCAGTAGAGCTCGGTCTCATCTAGGGAAGGAAACTCTCCCACAAGGCCCAGAGCAAAGTCCTACAGCTGGGTCGGGGCAATCCCCCATTTCAATACAGGCTGGGGGATGATTGAGAGCAGCCCTGAGGAGAGTCCTTCCCAGGTGATTGGAGGTGATTGATGAGAAGCTGAACATGAGGCAGAAACCAACCATGTCCCGGGCTGCTTCAGAAGCAGCAGGGCGAGGGGAGGGGATTCTGCCCCTTTATTCCTCTCTTGTGAGACCTCATCTGGAGTAGTGTGTCCAGTTCTGGAATCCTCAGCATAAAAAAGAGATGGAGCTGTTGGAGCGGGTCCAGAGGAGGCTACAAGGATGATCCGAGGGCTGGAGCATTTCCCATAGGAGGCCAGGCTGAGGGAGTTGGGCTTGTTCAGCCTGGAGAAGGCTCCGAGGAGACCTTATAGTGACCTTCCAGTGCCTGAAGTGGCTACAAGAAAGCTGGGGAGGGACTGTTCACAAAGACCTGTAGTGATAGGATGAGGGCCGATGGGTATAAACTGGAGAGGGGCAGATTTAGACTAGACATTAGAAGGAATTTCTTCACCACAGTGGGTTTGAACTAGGTGATCTTTAAGATCCCTTCCAATGCAAACTATTCTGTGATTCCATAATTCTAGTTGTGGTTTTTGAAAGTTAGACATAATGTCCCTGTGACTGCATGTTTGGGGTTTTTCTTTTTCTAACAGTGTTTTTGCAGACACTGCTCATTCCTTGGAGATGGTAACACCCTGTATTCGGTGTGATCTGCCGAGCAGAGGCCTCTGCTGCTGTGCCCACCTCTGCAGGCCTCCCCCATCTCCAGTGCGAGCTCAGGCAGAGCTGGAGCCAAAGCTCCAAATGAGCAGATTTGACTGTTGTGACATTCACAATAATATTAAAATGATTCCTTGGAAAGTAATAGCATATGCATAAAATTTCTGGGGAAATTTATACACATTGGAAATCTATTCTGTCCCAGCTCTTGTCTGGCTGCACACGATTGATGGAGATCGCTCCCTCATGTTGCCCAGGCCTGATAGAGGACGCTTGCTTTCTAAAAACTCAAAACCGAGTCTTAAGAGAGTTTATTTGTCAGCATTTTCAGTATCAGTTGCAAGGTATTTTTATTTGAGAGAGGCAGCCGCAGGCCGCTGCCACCCTGAGGGACAGGGGAGGGCCTAGTGGCAGTATTTCTTGGTGTCCAGCCTGCTGTGCTGGGGGTTGTAGGGTGCCTTGGCAAAGCACATGGCAGCAGTGCGGTCACAGTTGCAGATGAACATGGCGCACTCCTTGTTCTTACCTGGGGGAAAGAGCAGGAGATGTCAAACCCCATGCCCCCTTCTCTGGGCGCAGCAGTGGCTCAGTCACCTTTGAGGGTGTGCGTGCTGCTCCCCACTAACCCCTGACCCCAGAGCTGCACGCTCCAGCCCAGCAGCCTCCCAGCTCCTTCCTGCCTCCCTCCCTGCCACAGAAGCACCAAGCGTAATGCAGCCCCATTCCTTCAGAAGAGACACAGGAGCAATGTTTGAAGCAGAGTGATGTGAAAGTGGACATACTGCTACACGTGATCTCTTTGTTGGAGCAGCTGAACCTGTACAGCTTTGTGTAGGGGTTGTCCAGGATGAATGTGCATGACTCTAATTTCTCTGCCTGTGAGTAGCACTCATCATGTGCTTGACAGCACCTGGAAACAAGGAGGAAAAGGTCAGAAAATACCAGAAATGCAAACTCAGCTGACCTGTACAGCATGAAAATATGCAAGGATTGCTTTGACAGGGCACTGAACAAAAAAAAGATACCCAGTGATAAGAGGGCAGGCATGAAGGACCTCAAAGGGCCATGGTTCTGCCAGCCCGTGGTCCATGTACTTACTGGAGCATCTTCACTGGTGTCTAACGGGCTCAGGGAAAGTGAAAGACGGCATTTTCCCCTTGCACCCTGTCAGAGCCTGGCAACTGAAGAGCCAACAGCCAACACCATTCACTGTGTCTTGGCTGTCAGACTTGTGCGATTTCTAATCTGCTTGAGCTGCATCTTAGTATTTTGCAGCTCAGCCCTGCACGTGGCGATGGCCGTGTGCTGGGCAGCACGTGCAAAGCTGCGTCCGGGTGGCTGGTACAGCACTGCTGCAAATAAATGGTGGGATGAGTGCAGCGTAGCTGCTGCAGAAGAGAAAACAGAGTTTTTTGGATTATATTACCTATATAGAATATGTAAAATATAAATTAGTAATAAGGCATCAAGGTGTGATACTACACACCCTTTTCTCCTTGAATTGGTCTTTGAGAGAAAGCTCCATTCACAGCAGCCAGAGGGTTTTGTGAACATTTACAGGCAGGGCCAGCCGAGAGGAAGCTGGCGTGTGGAACCGTGGAAGCACAGGCAAGGCAAGAGGTTTGTAAAAACAGAGTTTTACACACTTATCAAGCTCATCCACTGGTGTCCCGCTGCCTCCCAAGCCACAGTAGCAGCCGTAGTCAGCAAAGTCCAGGAGAGGGTAGCTTTCCGGCATGGTGCATTTGATCATGCTGCGAAGCTCCCACACAGCTCGAGGTGAGACGCCATCGCCGGCTACACCCACTGAGGAGAGAGGCAGATGTTAGCGTTAGGCATGGTCTTACCAGTCCTGAGGTGCTGAGGGCCACCCACACACCCGACAGCAGGAAAAGCAGGGCCAGGGACTTCATTCTCGGAGGACTTGATGGAAAGAATCATGCTGCAGTAAACGCAACTCTCTATATAAGCAGCTCTCCTTGACGAGGGCATGAGATAAAGAAGCCAATATTTATGTTACTAAATGCAGACTTTTTCCATTGGAGGCTGTGGGCAGCAGGTTGTTACATGGCCAGTTGAAGGCCGGTGGAGTTAAATCTTTGAAAGCCAGAAAGGCAAATATTTGCTCTCTAGATTTTTGCTATTACATTATTTTTAACGCTACTGTTAGAAGTCAGCCTCAAGATTTGGATAGTTTTAAGTGTGCTGTGCTAAAAAATAGCAGCAGTGTGGTAGCTGAGTTGGAAATTGGTGGCACACCACCATCCATCCTACTAATACCGGCATCTCCTTTTTATGGTATCCTATTTATTGTTAATTCTGTACTTCTTCATGGGTTCTTCTGGCCTAATTCAGAGAAGGTACAGATCTTCCACTTACCCCACATGGCCTTTTGGCATGAGCTGAACCGAAAAAAATTCAAGCTGTTTTTTGCTTTGAAACCATATAGGAGGAATAGGCACTAACTTAGGCAAGAAAGAGGAGCCAAGCAACCTGGAAAGCCTCTGTACCTGGCTTAAAGAAGGAATAGTGTCTGTTTTCACGTAACCTTAAGGGAGTTATGCTGGAAATGAACCGGGCTTGGACATTTCGATGTACCCAGCAGACTTGAGTAGCTCAGAGACAACAGTTTCTCTTCCTCCAGCACCAAAGCAGAAGCCAGCAAGGCCCTCTGCTTCTTTGTGCCAAGGCATGAAGTTGGACACCTTGATATAAGATCACAAAACAGGTAAGAAAAAGCCTCCTGGGGCCAGCCAGAGCAAGTCCGAAATACTGCACTCACATTCCGACCCCAGAGGCTCTAACGCTGTCAGGGCTACAGGTTTGCACTTTGTACACACTCAAGATACAGATGCTGCACTACTCACTTGATAATAAGAGTCTGCGTTTATGTCTAACGCACCAAACAAGCCTTCAGTTTTCAAAAGCAGAGGAAGAGGCAAAGCCCACCTTCCCACAAATGCCTCATATACAGAGTGCTTATTCTGAGGGAAACAAGGTTCAAATGCCTGTTTTGGTAAGGGACAATGAGGATTTATTGCCCCTCAGGGGGTCTGAACTCTGTCAGGATGCTCACAGTGTCCTGACACGGCCACAGGAGATCTAGCTGAAGGCAGACACCTGATGAACAGCCAGAAGCACTTGGACTTGTTTGATCTCTCACCAGCTCCCCATTTCCCTGGGGTTTCCCGCTCATAGATCAGCTAAAGCCAAACAGGTGCTGAGATTCAGATTTGATATTCACGTGTCCTCATCACAAGAACACTGAGCGAACATTAAAGCCTGACGTAAAGGACATTCTGTACCACAGGCAGTTCAGAAGAAAGGATCTAATTTTTGCCCACAGATCAAGCTGCTGACTTTCCCTTTGACAGTGATTTCAGTGTTCTCTTTCCCCTTTGCCAAATTTACTCTTTACTATTTCTCTGTTCCCTTACCTGTGAACCTTATGACTCTACAATTCCTTTTTCCTCACCTCTCAATGTCTGATTTATTATTGGTGTTACCAAGAAAACTTCCAACAAACTGGCCTTTTAAAATCACAAGTCAAAAATACTGTAGTATCTTGGCTTTCATACATCTAAATTCAACAAGAGGATCAGCGAGTGTGGGAACGCGAGCATGTGAGCACTGCCAGCACCTCCTGAGAAAATTCCCAGCAGGGTGAAGATTTTTTCACCAATGCTATCCTTGTTTTCCTCAACCTGTGCTGTGTACACAGCCACTGGTCCTTGGTACACTTGTGAGGACATCCCAGCTCACAGCTGCTTCCAAACATACAGGCTTGAGCTCGAGAGGAGTTTCAAGAATTCTCTGTGATTCAGCACTGCTGCACAGGGTTCCTCACTATTTCACACTTGCTAGAAATTCACCATCCTCTTGCAGCATTGTTTATTAAGGACTTTTCTTCCCTTCCCATCTCCACATTTTACTTCCTCAGACCTGGCCTCCTTGGTCTGCCATAGTCATCGAATTCAGAGCCTCTGAGCCAAGCTTCTACGCACACACTGCCTCCTCCTTTCTTGAACTTACAAATATCCATAGAAGACTCTGTAATGCAGAGAAGAGACAGGACCTTGATTAAAACCAGATCACATTATGAACAGGGCCACTGCCAAAGTCCAGGAGCAGAACACAGGGTCACAGCCCTGCCTGGGGCTTTTATTGTAATGGCAGGATGCGACTCGGGCCAGGTCACCTGAAATCTCCATCTGAAAATCTCCCGCCCCCCCCCCAAAATGATGACAGAGAAGGGCAGTTTTCAAATAATTTATTAGGAATTTAAAACTGAAATCTGGAAAAAGGGTTACAGGTGTGGAGAGAACAAACATTGGAGTGTAATAACTTACTGGCTTAAAAACACAGCTTTATTTCTTTTAAAAAAAATGCCCACCCTGAAACCGGAGCCCCAGCCTCCAGGCAGTGGCAGCGCTGGCCAGGAGTGAATCACAGCCCGGCGCAGCACAGCTGGCCCTGGGTGTCTGGAGGGGGCACGGAAGCAGTTCAGCGCATACACCAAGAGGGAGAAAAGCGCTGTCCGCAGACCCAAATTTGAAGTATATAGAATAAAAATAAACCCAATAAAATGCAGCTCTTCTTTAATTAGGAAATATTTAAAAAAACAGACATACAGACTCTTGTCTCAGTAACAAAAATTATTGCTTTGTGTTTTCAGTACTAATCTGTTAAGTACCCTCTTACCTAAACAGAACTCTCCAAACGCATCGCCCGGGTCAGGACAAGCTCCGGCTGACGGGGAGGGATGGAAGCGAAGAAGGGCCCTGTGGGCACTGCGACCCTCCCAGTCCTTTCCTAAACGCCCCTCTCCCTTACGGGGGCTCAGTTTGGGGGAAGAGAGGGAATGATTTTTAAAACTTAAGATGAAGCTGTTATTTCCCTGGGAAAAGAATTTGGCTGCATCTTAATAAAAGGCTTAATCACCCCCCTTAACAAGGTCTTTGGTTCACTGAAATCCAGCCCCAAACCTGCCCCGTGTGCTGTCCCGCTGGAGGCTCCCCGGGCAGAGCGCTCCTTCGCAGGGGCCTGGGCTCCAGCAGGTTCTGGAGAAGGGTTCAGATCACCCCCCGCAAGGACAACAGACAAATTCCCACAGTCTTCAGAACACAGAGTAAAGCAAATGGGAAGCTGCAATTCTATAGTTCATATAATCCCTGAGAAGCCCTGAACCCGCCCCCAAATCACCACCCTAATGCTTTTCTCCCCCCGTTAATGACTCCCCAACCCAGCACCCAGCCCTTCAGAGAACTACCACCCAAATATTCCTCCCCCCCCTTGGCCCTGGCTGACAGCCCTTCCGATCCCCTCCTCTGGAGGAGGATCCCCTTTCCCAGGAAATCTTGACGCAAGCGATAGCGTTTGGAGAGTGAATTCCTTTCAAAGTAACCAAGACAAGCAACGGCGGTAAAGCCCTTTACCTACAGCCAAGCCAGAGGCCGGCACTACGGAGCTCAGGGATGGAGTCTGTACATCGAGCGATTGGAAGCAGCTTTAACCCGCTCAGCGAAACAGCCGATGGCCGGTACGTGTCACCCCCGCCCCCACCCCCCTTTCATCTCATCAGAGGTCTTAAAATCTTACAGTAAAAGGTATACAAAAAAAGAACGGAGTCCTGTCAGGATTCTGCTGGAGAGTATTGCTCACGCTGCGGCACCAAGTCCAGGACCTGGAGCTGCTCCTTGGAGCCAGGCTGCAGGCAGCAGCCAGGTTCAGCTCGCGATATTTACATATTATACAGGAGGAAAAAGAAAACCCCACGTAAAACTAAACCTAGGAAAAAAAATTCTTTCAGCTGTAAGGATAGTGTTTTTCACTTAGCAAAATATACATTTGTTTTGTTCCATAGCGATGTCCAACGTTTTCGGAACCTTGGAGTTTCACACTTTTCAAAGCCTCACATTTACAAAACAGAAACAATTAAAAACAGTTTCTTTAAAAAAAATAGAAATACATCAGTTCCTCAGCCTTTGCTCTCTCTGCGTCTCTTTCTTCCCTTCAGAACTGCATTCTCGTTACATACCGTGCTTTAAAAACACTGACGACAACAACAACAGAGTTGAAAATATTCAAAACAGTTTCAAAGCCAAATAAAAATACTCCTCAATAAAAACTACCTAACACAATCACAAAGCCAATTCATAAAATATGTCTACTAGCTCGGGAAAGAGCAAACAACAAAAAGAAGGGGTAGCCCCCCAAAAAGATAAAAAAATAAAATAAAAAAATAAACCTAACAGCTAATAAAATAAATAAAAGAAGAATCGGTGGGCTGGGGGCAGGGAGGGGGAAGCGTAAACCGTCGGTGGTTAGTAAGAAAGCGAGATGATCTCCTCGGGTTCAGTCCAGTGTGGTCTGGTCAAAGGGAGAGATCCGGGCAGGGCGGCAGGAGCCTGGCAGCCAGCCGGCAGTGTGCAGTTTGATTCAGGAAAAGGTAACCTTGGCTCATCCCCCGAAGCTCACCAGGTCCTCCAGCCGCTGGCCTCGGTCCGGTCACTGGGGAGTCTGCAGGACACAGCAGGGAGGGAAGGGACAGGATCTGGATCAACCAACAGCTGCGCTCCTGGGGTTTTCTTCCGCTGTGGTTCGACAGGTACGCTTGATACCCAAACGTGCTCAACGCAGACTGGCTCTGCATCTGGCTGGCCCAGCAATAAGGCAGAGCAGAGATGCTGCCACCTTTAACGGAGTCGCCCGGGCAGCGGGGCTGCACACACCCTGCAGCCCGCCCAGACCTGCAGCGCCCCAGGAGGCCTGTGACACAGCAGGGTCCGATCATTTTGCCCTGCCTGGCTGCCATGGGCTGCTGTCTGCACACTGTTTTCTGCAAGTTTTGCCCTGCTTTTTGAAAAGCAAGGGGTAGTTTCATTTTAATTTTGAGCCAGCTAACTTCAGCCACCTTTCCAAAGCAAACAGACCACTCGCCAGTTCCCTATTGGGTCCAGAATCAAAACAGATCAGATTCACATTTTCCTTCTGCCCTTCTCCCAGGCAGAAGAGGATAAACCTTGCTGCCCAGAGGCAGTGGTCTCGGCAGCAGTGAGAAAAGCAGCTGCATGGAGGAGGCTTCCTCAGCCACACAAGCCAAGCTTGCATCTCAGGATCACCTCTGGGTTGTGACTGTGGCCAACCCTGCAGACCTTTCCTCTTTCTGTCAGTGCTCCCATTTCCTTCCCCTTTGCACCTAGACACCAAGAGATCTCGAGCTAAGAACCCAACCTGCCAAGTCTCTGGTGCAGAAGCAAGCGCCAGGTCTGCCCCGCTGTCTGGGTCTGGCTGGCAAGCCTCTCAGCAGCATCCACGGCTCCTGCTGAGAGCCCCAGCACAGGGTCCAGCTCAGAAATTTGCTCCTCTCATTACCTGTTTCTGTTTGAAGCTCTCTTACCTCCTGCCTCCTTGGTCCCCAGCTTCAGTGATACCCATTGGTAAAAGCTGTTGCAATCAAGGGACCCTGCAAAGAAAGAGTTAAAACCTCACTAAAGCAAACCAAAGAAAAGTGAAGGAGAACCACTGCCACGACAAATCCAGTCACAGCCCAGATGCTAGAAAAGGCAGCTTCTGATGGAGGTGCCAGGTCTAAGGAGCACCTCACCCTGCAGGATGCTGCATCAGGGCGAGACAGGCTCGGACCAGGGAAAGCTCTGAAGATCGAGACCTTGAGCTGTGGTCAGGGAGAGCCTAGGGATGCGGCTCAGTGATGGTGTGGCAGATGCTATGGTGGGTGGTATTTCTTAACCAGAAAGCAGGCTGTGGGCTGAGAGGGGCCTGCCCACTGCTGCTCAGCTCCGTCACCATGTGGAGAGGCAGCCCCTTCCCCCTCCATCCTCCTCCCCCCGCGCAGAGCCCGGCAGCAAACACTCACCCCTAGGCTGTGGCCGAAGCCGGTGCTCGGGGCTGGACTGGCAGCACTGATGTAGCTGCTGACCCCTGAGTCCTGGTTGGCGGCTCCATAAAGCTCGGCCATCGGCCCGGGGCTGGTGGTGCCCAGAAATCCGCCGGTGCGACTGGGGGTGGAACCTACGGCAGGCAGCAAAACTACATAGTGAAGATCCCAAAAGTGCAACCCCGTCCCACCCCCCTCCCGCAACCCATCGCAAACCTCCGTGCCAGGACACCGCGCTGGGGAGGAAAGTGGCAGTTACCTGTCCCTCGCACCACGGCCGCCGCAGCCGCTGCTGCTGCCATTGGTCCATACGCAGTGAGGGGGATTGCTGGAAAAGAAGGAACAGGCAGCTCAGGGCACTGTGGCTCCACAAGAAACTCCTCAGCAGGAACCTTCACTTCCTACTGCAAAATGTCAGGCCCACACAGACGTATCAGCTTAGCGCATCACACAGGACATCCAAGGATGACAACAGGGGAGTGCACAGCCCTGCATTTATTGGTATCTCTGTGCACAGCGAGTGCCCGGGGAACTCCCTCACGGTGCTCAGCTAAGCCCACAGCCTGGAGCAGCCGAGGGCACAACGAGGAAGAGCTGGACCAGAAGTGGGCCACTTTAGGTGTATCCTGTCACTACTTAGCTTGTAAAATGCACTTAATCTGAAACTACAGATCCCGATTTTGGCTGTAAATGTGGAGAAACGCAGCAGCTGGCAGCTCAGCGTCCTGCGGCTCAGCCCCTCCTCTCTGTCCCCTGGTACTATTCTTGAATAACAGTTTAATAGCCTCTCTCTCCCTATTGCTCTACTCTTTTCGAGACACACTATCCTCCCCACTCTGAGTTTTGCTCCTGAACTGCTCAATCCCTTGCCATTCACTGCAGAAGAGCAGGAAACATATACCTAGGGAGTAGGAACTAGAAATGGCTTAATTAAAACAGTAAGTCTTAATTTATATGTAGCAGTTCTAATTTCCAACTCTACTGCCAGAGGCATCCAGCCCTCGGGGCAGGAGGCATCTAGCCAGTATGTTTCTCTTTGCCCTTAAAATGACTGGGTCAGCATTTCATGCTCGAATGTGAAATTCACTGTGATTCTGTTTAGAGCACCATAAAAAGAGGTCAGAACAAATCAATCGCGTTAAGGCTGGAACCCAGACTAGCTTATAAGGGAATATTTAGTAGCAGGCAACAGCCTGTTTCAAGCAAACGTCATAGGAGGCTTATATCTGGGTTAGCCGCTCATTACAGGCCATGGGCCGTCGTGAGCACGTTGCTGCTTCACACAAGCCCCAAAAATACTGTTCCAGGGAGGAAAGGCTGCTGGCAGCCACCCTTCTGCAAGTCCCTACACACAACCGAACAAATGCAGTTTTACTGAGAACAGAGGTCAGGTCTTCTTAAAAAGACTCTAGTTCTTTTTCCAAGAAAAATCCCTTCTTGCTTTTGTGGTTTTTCTACTGAGACACCAGGTTTGTGTTGTGATGACAAAGCACCTGCACGTTAGCTCCCTGCACGCTGGAGCAATCATCCCTGCTTGTGCCATCCCCTCAGCTCAGCGCCACTTGCCAAGCACAGAAAGCACAGCCCATTGACGCGTACGCAGCCACTTGAAGGCACAAGGGCCCTCGAGCGCTGCACAGCTCCCTGAGCCTTTGTAGGAACGAAGGGGGGGCCCTGCCCTTTGTGGTACCAACTCCAGCCTATAGATGGGAATCGCAGCTCTTGGCCCAGCCAAGAGGCTGCACAGGGGCTGTTTAACAGTAGGTAAGCAGAACGGGAAGGGAAGAATGCCACGATCCCCAGCTGGTACTTCAGCGAGACACTCGGGACTGTAAGCTAACGTGGCACCCAGCCAGGACAGCAGCATTAACAACTTCTTGTTGTGCCGAGCCCTGGTGCACCCCAGCCGCTGGTGACAGCCAGGCCCCCGGCGATTCACCTCCGCTAGGAAAAGGCACGGTGCAGCTGGGGTGGACCTTGGAGGGAAAAGAGCTTCTGCCAAGGCACCAGCATTCCTCTACAGATTTTATGGGTTTTGCTGAAAAACACGCATGTAAATAAACAACCGGTCCCACGTGTCCTCGGTTTGGCAACCGGAAGGCTCGGAGGTGGGGTCAGGTGCTCAAGCGGTTGCCTGCATGGTGTCAGGGAAGGGTTTTACTAAGAGGGAGCTGGGATGTGGTCTTCCCCTCCCTTCCCTGGGGCAATTTGTTCATTGGTGGCTGCCAACCTCAGCTCAGGAACAGAGGCTCTCTGAGGAATGACACGGTTCTGTGCCACAGAAACGCCCTTTTGAGCCTGTTGGTGCTGATAATTCCAGGACAGCTTCTCAGGAAGCTTTTCCACACCCCTGTTGCAGAGAGATTCAAACCCTGACAGAGGCAGGGGCAGGGAAGCGCTGGGGAGGAGGAACACCATGGAAATAAGATGGCACGTGGGGAGTAGGGTGCTACACAAAGCTGCTTTTCTACGACAAAACCATGGACATGACAAAGCAGGGGAAAACATGGCCATGGAAGGGAGAGCAGACAGAAGGAGCATCACTTAACAATAACACTCTGCACACAACCCAGGGGCTGAGGATCCAGAGAGTATTTGCACTGAGCCAGGACTACAGTCCTTGGAGAACGGCCCTCTGCTCACATTTCATTCCATAGTTCCCTATGAGCACGGCAGGACTTCGTAGAGTTCCACCATGCTCACTTCTGCCCTAGAAGCCTGTGTGGGAGCAGCTGGGGAGCTGCACCACCCACAGCAGAGACAGCACTCCCTGCAGCCCCTCCTGCGCAGGGAAACGGGATTAGAGTAACCAGGAGTGCTCCCACACCCTCTCCCTCCTCCCAGCACTCAAAATCTCATCCTTGCAGCAGCTCAGGTTAAGGTCATTTATAGACCTTTGAGAAGTCACCCTGCTCTCTGCAGTTTTCCATATCTGGTTTACACTCAGCCTGGGGCGAGGAGCTAAAAATGAGGTAAGCAGCAGGAAACGCCATCTAAGAATTACACGCCTCCATTTGGTATGACCTGCATTGCCCTTCTCAGAGGCCATACACATGGCTCTGATTGCCTCTCCATCTTCCCAGCCGCAGCTCTGGATGGAGCTTGTACAGATGGAAGAGGAAATAAGGAACATTTCCAGTCTGACTGTGCCAGGCTGTGGAGCAGCAACATCACTGGAACAGCCCAAAGCCCCAATCTCCCCTTCCAGCTTGTGAGTTTAGGAAATGAGCAGGACTGACCTGTTAGCTCAGGGAGGACGGGGGCACTCGGGAGAGGGGTCCGCTCTACACGGAACTCTAAAAACGAAATGTAAGACAGCTTAGGAACTCATCAAACGCTCCGAAGGAGACCCCATGGAGAGATGGCTGCAGGGTCTGCTGGGGGGGCAGCCTGCAGCCAGACTGCAACCAGAGCAGTGTCTTTGTTAAATTAATTTATAACTGGTGCTGAAAGGTGCTGGACTCCTGCCCTGGAGACTGAAAGGATCCATTTTTAGAATAAATCTGGCCAAGGTAGGGCATGTGCAAGCTTCACTGTGCAGCCTCAGGCCTGCCCTGTGACCCATCCAGTCTGGCTGCTGTGCCAGCGGGTGCTCCTTATGCGCTGTGCTCATCCGGGTGCGGGTTTACAATCAGGCACTTGGAGCCACTACAACTGAGATCCAGAAACTGGATTCACAAAGAGCTTCCAGACAGCCAGGAGGCAACAGCAACTTCCAGCCACAGTCAGCCTGGGCTTGCCTCAGGTGGAGGCAACTTCCCATTCCCAGCCCCTAACATCCAGACTCCATATATAAACCATCAAACCGAGGGATGGAGTAAGGAAGGAATGCTCAGAGTTGCCACTTCTCTAGAAAATAGCAAGACAGCCTTTTCTCTGACTGTGCTCTGCCTCGCTCCTCTGCCTCGCAGAGAATGGGAGGGAGGAGGCCTCAGAAAGCTCTGAGCAGCTGCAGCACAGCAGGTTCCAGACACTGATCGCACAGTGCATGTTCTGAGCACATGGTGGAGTTGGGAGCTTGAAACCACCCGGCGTGCAGGGATCTGCAGCCCATCGCCCCAGCAGATGTTTTCTGGAGGCTGCGAGCAACCCAGGCGCTGTTCAGAACACAACCACAGCATTGCAGGCGCCTGCATTTTGGGTGCCCAGGAGTTTCCCGGCCCACGGAAAGCCACGTTTTAAAATTCCGTGCTACTTTCAGAGTGGTGGCAACTCTGGTCAAGAGAGACAGACAGACACAAAGGCAGCAAGACAGGCAGAGCTGCAGGGGCCCTTCTGTGTCACAGCAGCAGCCCTACAGGGGAGGCCAACATAAAGGGCGTCAGAGAAGCCTTGGGCTTTTCCTGCCACCGAAGTGTGAGGCTAATCCTAATGAAGGACAGGCTGTTCCCACCTAGACCAGGGCTTCTCCCCTCCCCCTTCCACATCCGTCTCCAATTTAAAGAAAGACCGAACAGGGGAAAGGGTGAAGGGGGCAGAGCCTGGGTCACTGTCCATGCGAGGGACTCCCGTCACCTGAAGGCAGACCAAGAACCGAGCAGGGCGCACACTCACCAGGGAACTGGTAAGTATAGCCGGGTGCAATGCCAGTGTAACTCCGGCTCGCATAGGTGGCAGCTTGGAAGCCTGGATAACCTGGGGGAAGAGAAAAGGGCTCTGGTTACTGCAAGCTCGCAGGGTCCACACCTTCGTTGTCTGGGTGCTCACGAGCAGTGTGACCGTTGGAGTTAGAAAGCACGAACAGGACAAGTGGCTGAAACCCCTGAAATGGCTGGGCAAAACACACGGCACAAGCAAGTTCGCCGAAGAGTTTTAGCAGGCCCATTTAATTTTTAACTCACTCCAAACATGTAAGGACATGGAGATCTTCTCAGAAGCTCATAGCTCTGCAGACTCAGGCTTTCTGATGCATCAGCCGGATTTACAAACAGGAGGAGATCAGGGAGGTGGGGGCACTTGAACGGCTGAATAGCTCTGAGTCACTTTTAAGTGCTGGTGGATGCAGGCAGAGCACTTCTTCCTGGCACCAGGTGGGAGGACAACTCCTGCTGTTCCCCAGGAAGCTGACCACTGATGAAGAACAAGCTTGCGAGAATGCAGGGTATTGCCTCAGAGATGAATATTTGATTTGAGATCTCCCACGATATGAGTATATGGATTTCCCAATGACTCAGCTTGAGCCTTGCCGCTTTAAAATTCTGATGGCTTAGAAAAGGCAAAACCCAAAGCCACAGGCTGGAGATTTATTTTCCGTCAATAAGTCAAGTGAAAACATTAGGGGAAAAAATGCCCTTTTTGGGGTTTTGTTCAGTGACTTAACTGCTACTCAGCAGGCTGACCAAGGAGAGCCAGGCTTAGTACACCCTGCCCAGCAACACCAGCCATGATCCTGAGCAAACAGTGTGTGCTCCTGGTTTGGCTCGAGCCTGGCTACAATGAATAGAGGGAGGGAGAGATGGCAGGAACAGCACCTGTGCTGGAAGGGTCATGCTTGACCCTCAGATCCAGGCACGAGAGTTTGTAGACACGGAAACAAAGGCTACAGAAGACTTTTTTCTTTTTATAATCTTGTATGTGAACACATTTGCCTCAGCATCACGGACAGACACGAGACTGAGCCTGCCAGACACCAACTTCTCCTTACAAGACAGTCCCACAATAAAGGCACCGTTTTCCTTGCAACACCAGGTACCTGCTGTCCCTGAGAGGGAGGGAACAAAGTGAGACAAAGCTTAACTAGAACTTTAAGGGCATTTTTACAGTCTTTAAATGGCAGTAAGTACATCTATATGAACCGTTGCTTCAGTGGAAGCTTGGGGACTCTTTAATCATCTAATGAATTGGAAAGCCTGTAGAAGTGTGGGAGGAAGATGCCAGGGCACAAATTACTCCACACTCTGTTCAGCTATGTGCTTACAACCTATTCCACAAGAGCCATTAAAGAATAACAGTCTGTATGCTCTGTCACTGCGGGGCCGTGCACAGAGAGGCAGAGGGCCAGAGCAGCCCAGCACACGCTGCATCCAGCTCGGGCTGTCGCAGGGCAGCGGTGACAAGTTTGCAGTTTTTGCAGGTGCCACCAGAGGGCAAGTGGTGATCGCAAACAGGTCCTGGCAGCCCCCAAGCACCGCAAGGCCTTGCACTAGAGAGAGCTGCCCTTGGCCGCCCTGCTCACTCTGGAATAAAACCTCTAAGCTGCTGCCTGGCACGGCCGGGAGCTGGGGAGGGATCTGTCCTGGGGCTTACCCAGCATGCCGATCCCGAGCATGAAGGCATCCATCCCGTAAGGCATGACTCGGGACCGCCCTCGTGCCGAGCCCGTGGGGGACATCACCTCCTTCGGCTGGGCTTTTTTACACTCCACCTGCCACAAAAAAAAAGCAAGGATAAGGCTCAGCTGGCATGGAGCGCTGCCACAGCACCAGGCAGGGCTCTCTGCCGTGCACTCCCTGGCCCCGGCTACCACCAGCAACCTGCCCCTGGCCTGCACGCTGCCAGCCACTGCCCCATTCAATCCCGTTTCACTGCCCCTTCCTCCCAGAGTGCTGCCCCAGACACTCACCATTTTGTTGTTGATCTCATGGAAGTGGATTTCACACACTTTTTCCACAATGTCTTCGCTTTCAAATGTGACAAACCCAAACCCTGAAGAAAAGGCAAAACTCCTTGATCAGGTCAGAGCTCTGCACAGTTTGCAGCCGCTACCCACACCCCTTTATTGGCAGGAGAAGAGAAGGACGGTACAATCAGCCCTTTCTAAAACGCCTGTCACTCATCTTCCCTCTCCAGCAAACCCTGCTTTTACACATGAGAAGAACAGAACCATCTCTTTATAGGCCCCCCTTTCCTCCTCACCCTGTACCTCCCACCTGCTCTGAACCCAACTGCCCTCAAAACCAAGTATTTTTTTTTCCGCTTTGCTATTTGCAAGGCAAAACGCGTGGCTGATAATGCTGGGGAGGATCCCGGCCGACGCTCACACAAAGAGCCGGTGGAGAAACGAACAGCTGCTTCCCAGGACATCGCCGTTCTCGCTCAGCGCGCCCCACAAGCAGCAGCACCCTGCACGTTTCCTCAGCATAAAGCCTCATGTAAGCAGGCAAACAGCAATGCTGCTGTTCAAAGCAAGACAGATCTACACAAGGCAAGCGATTTGCAGGGTTTCACCTAGGCAAGGTTAGTATCTTGGCTAAGACGGGACAGCATGTTCCTGGTTCCTGGCCCACGCTCACACCTCCTTGCTCTCACCAGCCCCTTTGCTGACAGTTTTGGCAAAGACCAACTCGGGTGGGCAGACTGAACTCCTCTCAGCTGACTGCAGCCGCTTCCGGAAAACTGAGGCAGGTGGGAGGATGTCTTTAAGCTTGCCTTGTGAGCAAGATGGGATTAAGCAGAGCTTTCCACTTTCCTGAACTGACCAGTGCCGTGGTGCTTTAAAATAACTTTCAAAACCAGATAGGGATCTGCTGCCCAGAACCCACTTGTTCCTTCACACTGCCAAAAATGTCTCTCCCCATAAACTCCTCCGTCTCTGTGCCCAGGTAGTTACGCACCATTCGCCTCAACAGCCACAACTGGAGGGGCTCAGGTGTTCAAGAATGAAACCCTGACGCCAAAGCCAGCCCTCAGCCCCACCAGAGCCTCATGCTGCAGACACGGCAGCCCTCCCTGCTCCTTCCAAAACACCCAACAACTCTGTAATCCAACTAGTGACCGGGAGGCACCCATGGAGGAGCAGGGGTTAACACTTCTTCCCTTTTAAGACGAAGCTGGAACAACACCTTGGGCCAGGCAACCACAGTAGATTTAACGGCTGCAGAAAAAAGGAAAAACCTGAAGGGCACAGAGTGTAGTGAGAACAGAAGGGAGCGTTCCCTCGCTGACCCAGGGGCAGAGGTGCTTGGAAGTGCCTCAAACAACACACAAGAGTGGCCCAGCACAAGGTTGTTACTGGCCCTGATTCGGAAGGCACCAAAGCTCTGTTTGCAGGTTAAGCTGCTGCCAATAAATCTCAGAGCTGGTCAACACTAGCGCCCTGCCGCACTCTGGGGCAGTCAGTCTCACCAGGGAAGCGGGAGGCAGGGATGCCCATGGGTGGGCCGGGTCCGGATAGTGCAAAATATTGCAACCTCGCTCCCATCCTGTAACCAAATCCCAGCAGCAAGACTTGGGTAAGAAAAGGTGACCTGGGAGCACAAGCAGGCTCCAGGCCGAGGAAGGGGCAAGAGACGGGCACTCTTCAGGCTCTCGTGTCAGCTTTCCCAGAGCTCAGATTACTCGGGACAAGGTAAGACACACACTGCGGGCTGCAGCCGCGGAGGTAAGCAGGCAGGGGAGGGGGCCGCCTCCTCTCACATATCTGCAACTCGGCGAGTTTACAGCACAGGAAGCGCACTGGACAAAAGCCCTCTGTGCTGTAAGGGACGCTGGTAAAGGATGCAGATGCGAAAGGATGAGGCGACTGGAGGCAAGATAAAGAGCAGCTGCGACCCGCGTGCCCTGCTGCTGGGATACTAACCCCTCCCTGGGCAAGACAGGGGGCAAACCCTCTGCAGTTCCCTCTCCTACGGCCACAAGGCCGCTCTCACCTCGGTGTCGGTTGGTTGTCTTGTCGAACATCAGCATCGCGTCGTCCACCTGCAAAGAGCAGGGCTCAGATCAGGTTATTGCTGTAGCCACGAGCACCCTCTAACACGTTTGCACACAGTTTCCCCTTCCCAACCCAGAGGGCATCAAGACAAACCCTCCCGCCCCTGAGAAGGAAGCAGGGTGGGCACATACGCACCCCCCAGGCAGGTCCCCTCGCCAGCCTGGGGCAGGTGCTGCTGGGCTGAGCCCCCTCGGCCCGGCCCCTGGCAGCAAGCGACCCCAATTGTTTGCCTGCGGCTCCAGCTGGGGGGCAAGGAGCAGGGAAGGCATTGTTCCCAAATCCCAGCCTCAAAGGAGAGGAGATTTAAGCGGGGGGGAGAGAAGCAAATCTGGAGAGGGGAGAGGAATAAGGGGCCTCCCAGCGACAGGGGAAGCGGAGGCCTCAGACAACAGAGCCTGCCTGGGAAAGCTGGGAAGCGCCCCCACCCCCACCCCAGAGGAGCCTTTCCTCTAAGTGAGGTTTGCCACTGCTGGAGGCTGTAATTAGAGCAAATTTACTGCAAGGCCTGAGCAGGGCTGCCTTCCCGGGGGGGAGGGGAGGCCAGATCCCATCCCCCAGCCGGCCTAGGGCTGCTCTCCTCCCAGGCCAGCGCATCCCACCGCCTGCTGCCATTTTTCCCCCCATCTCCCTGCTGGGGTTGCCTTGCAGAGACGCGTCTGCTCCACTCCGCGGGTCAGGCCCAGCAGGGTTAAAAAATACACTTCAATCCCTGCCGTGTAAGCCCCAGTGTAAACCTGTCCCACTGACCCATCCCTCCTCTCTAATACCACTGCCTTAATCCGATTATGAAACTGGACGTGCAAGTGCTCAGGGGAGGTGGCAGCAGTCTCCGGCCAGCAGCTGCCCTCCTCCTCTTTCTCCTCCTTCACTTCCTGCTGCTCCTCCTCCATGTGAGACCACAGCTCCCAGAGCAGGGAGCCTTCTGCGCCCTTGACTCCGCAGAAGGATTATTCCCTTGCCTCATCCCCAGGAAGCATCTGCATCGCTGCCTTCTCCACAACAGCCCACTGGCACTGCCCACCCCCCGGCACAGGCCTGTGCTGATGGAGAGCCCACAGCCCCAGGCGGGGAAGAGAGAGGGCTCAGACCCCCAGGACAAAATGGGACACCTGGCTCCACCTCCATGTCTCAAGGATGGAAGGAGCCCTTGGTTTCCAGTGCCACCACAAGCAGAGAGAGATCAACTTTGATGCCCTTGGGCTTGACCAACACATCCACCCTGCAAGAGCCAGGTGACAACCTGTTTCCTGCTCTTCCCATGCTCTTCCAGCTCCAGCTCAGTCTCCCTCAGCCAAGTCAACAAAAACCTGAGAAACATGCCATGTGTCCAGCTGGAGCCACAGCAGACATACTTTGGGTCTGTGTGAAGTTGTAACTCCTCAGCAGCTTCCCAAGACACAGCCAGGGAGCTGGAGGCTCATGATGCTCCCCTTCCCCAGTGCCACTCGCTCCTGCCCCATTTCTCTTCACAGTGCCAGCATAAATGTGACGTGCTGTGGGGAAACCTGACATGGCTTAAAAACATTTCAAGAGGTTTTACTGTCTCATTTTGTTCATCCGTTCCTCCATCCAGTTCTCGAAGGCTGAGAATGTAGCTGTCCTCCTACCCAGTAAACGCTGGGAGAAAGCTGTGTCAACAGCAAGCCCTGGCAGTGCTGCTCCCAAAGAATCATAGAATCATAGAATAACCAGGTTGGAAGAGACTCACCGGATCATCGAGTCCAACCATTCCTATCAAACACTAAACCGTGCCCCTCAGCACCTCGTCCACCCGTGCCTTAAACACCTCCAGGGAAGGTGAATCAACCACCTCCCTGGGCAGCCTCTGCCAGGGACCAATGACCCTTTCTGTGAAGAATTTTTTCCTAATGTCCAGCCTAAATCTCCCCTGGTGGAGCTTGAGGCCATTCCCTCTCGTCCTGTCCCCCGTCACCTGGGAGAAGAGGCCAGCACCCTCCTCTCTACAACCTCCTCTCAGGTAGTTATAGAGAGCAATGAGGTCTCCCCTCAGCCTCCTCTTCTCCAGGCTTAACAATCCCAGCCCTCTCAGCCACTCCTCATAAGACTTTTCTCCAGCCCCCTCACCAGCTCAGGTAGCTGGGATTCACAAACACATCACGATGAGATGAAAGACCCAGCAGGGATGAACAGAGCTCAGCTGTTGACCTTCTCCCTCCAACCAGCCCCAGCAACCACCTCTTCTTTACAGAGCCTGGACAGCGGTAGCAGCTGCAAGGGGCAGAGCCCAGAGCGCCGCCACACACAAAACCATCTTCCAGCAATGGACTGGGCACTTCTGTGGTGCTGGAGCACTCGGAGCCGGGAGACACATGGAACCACTTCATTGCAAACCACACTCGATGCTGAGAGGAAAGCTGCAGCCTTCCTCCATCTGAGCTTTCTTGAAAGCTTCTGCTGGTGCTTTGAGATCAGGCGTCAACCCAGCCCCGCAAAATGTACTCATCTTGCAAAGTCATTGACAGTTACACACGATCCCTACTTGAAAGCTGCTTCCTGCCATGAAATATAATCGAAGATAAGATAGGTATCTATGTGTATGTACACAGAAAGTGTGAAACAGTCTCACCCTGCTCAACTCTAGGTCCTCTCTGAATGGCTACAGCTGGTGGGTTTTATTGCCAACAAAACTGACGTGCAAACATCTTCTCAGTTCCTTTTAAGAGAAGGAGTGAGATGAGTTGAGTGGTCTCAGACAGCGCAGAGCCAGTGCTGAGTGATAACTCAGGGCACCCGGGGGGTGCGGCAGTGGGGCTGCAGCAGGGGTCCGGGCTCAACCCTTCCCATTACCCCTAGTGAGTGGGTTAGGATGGGGTTGGGGATGAGGATGGAGTTGGGAATTGGGATGAGGAAGGGGATGGAGTTGGGAATTGGGATGAGGAAGGCGATGGAGTTGGGAATAGGGATGGGGGCGGCTCCCCAAGGCTGGCACTGCAGGGATGGCAGCTCCCTCAAACGGCCTGAGCCCCACAGCCCCAAGAGCAGGGCAAGCAGAGGCCCCAGTGGGCACCTCCTGCACGGGGAACCGACTTCTCACAGCTCCGACAGGCCCGACAAAGGCGGGCGCCAGCGGGGCCATCGCCGCGGCAACGGGGCCGCCAACGGCAGCTGCGCCCCAGCAGCACCCGCACAAAGGCACCCGCACCGGCAGAGCCACGGGCACAGGGACAGGGAGAGC
This sequence comes from Phaenicophaeus curvirostris, assembly GCF_032191515.1. Taxonomy (NCBI): domain Eukaryota; kingdom Metazoa; phylum Chordata; class Aves; order Cuculiformes; family Cuculidae; genus Phaenicophaeus; species Phaenicophaeus curvirostris. Next base: position 8,113,774 of record NC_091408.1, read on the forward strand.
AGGGCTGCCTGTACGGGCACGGGCACCTCACAGGCACCTGCACAGCCACAGCCATTGCAGGGGCACCGACACCACCCTCGCCACCGTCATCATCATCCCCATCACCACGCTGCAGCCAGAACCCCCGTGCCCACCCGTGGGGGAGGCAGTAGGTAGGGGTGGGGAGGGCTCTGAGGACACGGCAGGTGCAAAAGGGGGACACAAGGATATGTGGGAGCAGGGGCAGGAAGAGGGTCCAGGCTCTTAGGAGGGCCAGGGATGTGGGTGCCATCCCCAGGGGCTGGAAGAGACGAAACAGGGCAACCACCAGAACTGGGTGTAGAAATGTGTGGAAAATGGCACTGAGCAGTTTCAGGAACACGCCTAAGTTCATTTTTAATAGGGTGTGGAAATAACCTGTGATCATAACTGTACTTTAACAAAGGCTTTTTTTGCTGGGTGAATTGTCTTTCTCTCCATTCCTCCCCCTTAAATAAATATTTGTTTCCATTCTTTAAACAGAGCCAAAGAAGCAGATCGCTTCACTAGAAAGCCGTTTAGTTTAATGGTCAACGCTTTCTCCCAGGGAACCGTTTAAGTTGCTGGTCCAGCCTTCAGTTACCCAGCACCGCAGGTTAGAAGTTCAAGGTTTGATAACTCTGAGGAATGATGTCTCTCAAAAATGTCAAGGAAAAAAAGGGAGTCCCAAGAGCAGGGACTCTCGTTCTCTAGGTGCATCCTCCCCGAGGAACCCTACTGCGGGACGCAACTCCTCTGCCAGGCACTTGGCAGTGCAGAGGCAGGTACCACAGCTCCAAGCCATAAACCCAAGCTATCCAGTATCGCTTCCTCTCAGCTCTGTCTCCAGCAGGTCTCTTGCTTTGGAAAACCAAATGGGAGAGGAAGAAAGATAAAAGCTTTTTCTCAGTGGAGGTAAAGTATTCAGAAAGTCAAAAAAAGGTTTGTCTCTGAGGAGGAAGCTCTTCTAATCCTCCATGGATTTGCCACTGCTGAGACCTCCTGCAGCACCTTCCTGAGAGGAGAAGAGACCTCCTGCAGCACCTTCCTGAGAGGAGAAGAGACCTCCTGCAGCACCTTCTCAAACCGGCACCTGGCTTGACACGAGCAGTGTGCTGGTGACAGGAAGGAAAAGCAACAGTCACGGGTTTTAGAGAGAAACTCTCCAGCAAAGCAGCCCCCAGCCTAACGAGAATATTCAGGTGCACAGATCGGAGGCATTTCACACCAAAACAGAATGCGGTATGATCCACCCAGCCTTGGCCAAAAGGTCTGATTACTGCCAATGACTTAGTCCCACTCCTAAGATCTTTCAGTCCTCCTAGGACAGTCCTGGGTGTCTGCAAAGGAGGAGGCCAAGAACAGCCTCATGCAGGTTGAAAAAAATAACATTTCCAACCCAAGTTCGATGAGGAATGTTGGATGTACTTCTACATGGGCAGATCTTGAAGGAAGGTGTAAATATTCAAGCGAAGGCTTTGCAGAGACAGCATCTTCCACCAGAACAGCAACTAAAGACGGCTTGGCTGATCCCAGGAGGAACCATGGCAACATATGTGTAGAAAAATCAGGCAGAAGAATAGCTGCTGAGGTGGTTTCAATGGGAAATATAAATCAAACGGTCAAGAAACTGCCCAGTCATCCTGTGGAGAGAGGGCAGTGGTGACCCTACGGGGTTCTCCCAGCTGCTCAAACAGGTCAGGCCGATTCTGGGAAGGAGGACGCACCGACTGTGGCAGCACAGCTCCCAGAGGACCTTTCTTACCCTGCTCTGTGGAGCCGCTCTCAAAATTCTGGAAATGAGATTTGGGCAGCGAGCAGAGCCCGCTCCGTGCCACAGGTGAGCGGGACAGCTTGTCCAGGTATTCCTGCCCGCTCTCACACTGCAGGCACCTGGCAAATATCGAATGAACCACCGAAGACCTGACTGACCATTACTGCCACAGCATTTTTGGCTATCTGCCTACCAGATGCGGAGCACAGAGAACCCTTTGTTCCAGTGGCATTGTTACCACAAGCCAAACTGCCTACTGCCACAAGAGAGGTGATCAGATTCCCCTTCTCCTCCCCTCCCCATCTGTTCACTGCCACCATGTTACGCGTGAGAATTTGCATAAATTGCCCTCTGATCTGTGGAAGAAAATCCAAAATCCAGTTTGGAAATCCACAGCAGGTTGACAAGAAGCTTTGATCCCTGAAATTTCCAGAGAGCAGCAGATTAAGGATTAATTAATTAACATTCTCCCAATCTAAAGTGAGGGCAATCATGTCCACTATATGCACAGGAACAAGTGTTCCTTTAAAAAAATTCCCCACCACTATCCAGAGGTTCTCCATTAGCCAGCAGGGAAAACTCACTTCGCCCACCCAAGTCGACCACACCTTTTCCCTGGCAGGTGTACATGACCTCATCAAACCCAGCACCTCAGACAGAGTGGTTTTTTCTGGGTCAGGACAAGACCAGAGTCATCGTACGAGTGAGATCTCAGAACCTGTCTGAGGCAAACAGCACAGGATTTGGAACGAGCATTAGATGGCAGCCTAAAGGTCAGAATCCTCCTCAGAATTCAGCAGATCTTTTTTCTTGCTTGCTTCCAGGATATTTTTAGAGACCAGATCTCTCTCTGGGCACGATCTGCCTCACAGAGAGCCTGAGCTTTCGTGACCAAGTCATCCACATACGCAGATCACCTGCAGGCCCAGAGAGAGATGCAGATGGGTTTTAAGCACTTCTCAAGTACCACTGGAGCCACAACTCATTAGTGAGTCATGCAAAGACGTCACTGTGGATATATTTCTTGCACTTCTGCCTCATGAAATGCAAAAAGCACACAAGAAACCCAGACACCTGAACTGGGTCCAGGCCCCATTTCTTCCAGCACCTCTGCATTTCCAGTTTCAGAAGGACTGACTTCTCCCCTAATGACAAACAAAAGCCTGCACCAAGTTGGTGCAGAGGCCCACCTTGCTCAACACCCCTCCAAGTTACAGGCGACAACAGATGCTTCTGGAAAAACATAAAGACAAGGCAAGGATATTACGATAGATTCCAGAATACTCTGTCATATTCCAGCCATTTATGATTTAAGGATTTCCTGAACTCAGAGGGGTGTCTGTATTTAAAGATGTTCCATGAACTTGTCCAATCATTTTGAAGCCTACACAAGTTTTAGCAGCAGCATCCTGGGACAAAGATCTCACAGCTTAGATAAGCTCCACCACAAAAACACCTTATTTGTTCTGAACCTCCTATACTGCAATTATTTAACTTTACTGCAAAAACTCATCAGAACTTTCTTTTCCTTGGAAAAGAAAGATGATCTGAGTTTTTTCAGTTATGATTTGAAACAAATAACCTAACCTACACAATCAGAGACCCCAGGGTCCAAAGAAATTACCCTGATTTACAACTCCTTTTTTCCCCAAAAGAAGTACTACAGAACAACATGTTCCCACAGGATGACGTGTAAAAGGAGGAAGCTGGGACTTGAGCTCCCTGGGTGCGTTGACTCAGACAGAGGACGGCTACCCTGAGGTGGCAGGTACAGCGTATCTCCCTCCTCCTCCCTTTGTTCCAGGTTTCAGGGAGGGTGGTAGCCCAAGTCTAGAGAGGCTGCTGAAATACTTCCTTGTGCAGCCTAAAGATGTCCAACATCACCCGACTTAAGCCAAGACACTTGGCTACGCACACTGTGAGTGCAATTCTTTCCAAGACTTCTGTCCTACAGTTGAAAAAATAATCTCCTTTAGAAAGCATATCCGTGGCCTTAGCTTGCATCTCAGAGAGATTCGCGTTTTGGAGCCAGAAGTGTTTCCTAGAGATCGCGCTATGTTCAAAGCCCAAGCAGCTGCACCTGACAAACCATAGACAGCTTGAGAGCACTTCTCAAGTCTCTCTCGCTATACTAAAAAAAGCCTTTGTATTTTCTTCCTCAGGAAAGCAGCAGCCAATGTTTTTCATTCACGGTTTTGGAAAAAAAAAAAATAAAGTGGTCCTTCTTTGAAGCAGAGAAACTCACGGCGTATTTGGGATCCTCTTTGAAGCTTCACCTTTTGTGCTTGCTAAAACCAGATATTTTGATATGAAGAACTGGGGTTCCAGGCTTTCCTTTTCTTCCTTTATCCCTAAATAACACTTCTGTATTTCCTTTTCTCACATTGTCATTTTTCTTCTGCCACTTCCATTTTACAAAGCTGAGAGAAGGTTTTGGACACAGCAAGGAAAGGAAACAAAACAAAACTTGGAGAACAAGCAGAAATGCCAAAATGGAAAAAAAATCGGACTTGGGAACTTCATTTTATCAAATGGAAAACCATTTCATTTCCAGTCCCACCAAATTTCCAACTTTTCCTGCTGATGGACACACGAGGTATGCTGTTTCTGACCCGACACTGGCTGCCCTGGCAGACTCGCGAACTGCAGTTCACAGGTTTGGGCCAGAGAGAACATTGTGATAATCTAATTTGCCCCTGGCTGTACTGCAGGCCATACACTTCCTCTCAGAATTCCTACAGCTTGTGTGTACTCTCTGGCTGGACTAAAATGTATTTTTCAAAAAGTACCTACCCTAATTTAAAGGCCTTAAGTGGTGGCAGAAGTAAAGCACGCTCAGGCTCGCAGCCTGAGCCCTACCAAGAAGTGACCGCACCAAACCCACTGGGCAGCCTGTACTCACTGTCCTCAGCAGCAGAGCATGATCTCTCCCTAAAGCCGAGACCCAAACTGAGGTTGCCACTGGATTCTCAAAGATTGACTCAAAATCACCCCCAGGAACCTGGTACCTCGATCCTGAGGAATCAAGACAGGATGAAGACTTGTGCTCCCCATTCTCCTCCCTAGATTCTAAGGGTTCTCATACCTTCCTGGACAGGCAGGAGGAAAGGGGAACAATTTTTCTCTCGCCAGATCCTAGAAAACTGTGGGGCTGCTCGGAAGAAGAGGGAGCACAGATAAAGCCATTTCCTCTGGGGACAAGTCCTCCAAGAAAATGCTTTAGAAGCATCCTCAACATTTCCTTTTCAGACATTTGCACTTCAGTTCCAGAGAGGTACTGGCCCAAATGACTTAGAAAAGATTGTTTCAGAGAGGCTTTCCAAGACGAGAGTAACAAAACAGAAGTTTCACCGCCTCTCACCTAAAGAGGCCATAAATTGAGGAGATGGATGATCACAGAGTCAGGTCTGGGGAAGGATCCTAGGAGACCCCTGAAAGCCAGGAGGCCCTAGAGTATCATAAACAAACACCAAAAGAGCCTGCGTACCCATGTTCTCTGTGAGTCACATCTGAAACTGAAGGCAACACGCTTTTCTTAACCCTTCAAACCACAAAGCGGCGCATTCAGAGCTCAGAACCTCGGAGCCGATGGCCACGGAGGCTTTCCTCTGAAACACGCTATCCCACTGATCCTGCACATCAGCCACACGGAGCTACCGACTGGAGAGAATTTCTCAGGAAACAGTTCTCCAAGCCTTTCTTTATTTGAGGCTTAGCCTGGAGGGCAGTTACAGGCCAGGAGAGATGCTTTATCTCAGAGCTGTGAGGAGTTTCTCCTCAGCTGAAATGGCCAGATGAGTCAGAAAACCAACCCAAAAATACAAAGTCAACCTGACCAGTCCTGATCTCTCTCCACGGAAACTCCCCAGAGCCAGGAGACCAGCTGCACCGGCCTCATGCAGATTCTGAGCATCGGATGCTGTCCAGAATGCTGGTTCTTAGGAACTGAATTGCACTGAGCTATGCAGAACTCTCCCTTCTGCCCAGTCCGGAGAAAACAATCCAATACAACCAGTTCTTGCCAGCCTCCTGACGTCAGGACACCTTTCAGCACATGACCATTAAACAGGAGGAACATAACAAGAGAACATCCCAAACCAACCGGGAAGTACTTCTCAAACTGGGGCAATCATAGCTGCTGGTAAACTGTGCTACCTGACGTGCTCCTGCTTCAAATTAACAGAGGCACGGTCAAGGATAAAAGGGGATTACACCCCAGACATTTTGTTTTCCTTTCAAATGCACCCATCAGCAGCACAGAAGCACACAGAAGTCAAACACAAGCTTCAGAGTACACAGACAGATGGACACCATCTTTAGCAGTGACACCTGTAGTGACGCCAGGTAAAAGCTCTTGGTGACACAACAGAGTTTGCTTATTTCTAAGAGAAAATAAAACCACACAGAGATAACAACCAGCAAACACGGGGACATCTGACCGCTTTTGATGTTGCCACTTTCTCTTAGGATGGAAGAGAAACATAACAGAGTCCCACTTGGAGTCACGGCAGAGTTGACTTCAAGAGCACAAGAAGCTGAACAAAAATAGTGAGCAAACACCTGTTCCAAACTTTTTGCCCAGAAGTTCCAACAATATGACAAAACAGGTTACAAAGCTCCCATTCCTTTCACCAATTAATGTGCTTTAACATCACCCTCTTGCAGGACCTTTCAGAAGAAAATTAATACCAAAGCCTTCACCCCTCACGCTCTACAGTTCCCATAGTACTTTCCTCCACCATCCACGATGCTACCAGTGATGTCCTGGCCAGATTTACTACCAAGCAAACTTTGTTCTGCCTCCCTTCCTGGGCAGGAAGGTCCCAGCAGCTACAGAATCCAGCCCTTCCTGCCCCAAACAGCAAACCCGCCCACATCACCACTGAACAACAGTGAAACCAGCATGGTGTCCTGTCCCAGAGGTGACCGCATTCAGCATTTGGGTACGATGATCCCCTTTAGTTCCTAATCTCATTAAAAATCTTCAGATCCTTCGGTCTAATACTACCGAGATTGCTCTTGAGGATGCTCACAGCCTCCTGACAGGAGACTAAAGGACCAAGACTGAGCCCCTTCTATCTTCTGATTCAGTCCCAACTCACGAATTGCACACCTTTTTCACAGACCATGGCACAAGTGACTTCGATCCACAGAATCCTACCCTTCTCTGACTCATCAGGTGGCACAGAAGAGCCAGACCAACATCAGGGACAGCCTTAGAGCCAAATTTTCTTCCAACATCCAAAACCAACACCACCACTTGCCCAAAACTCAGCAGGAGAAGTTTCAGCACAAAAAAGACTTATTTTAATAAAGGATTACTGAAATATCAATCACAACGCTTAAAGTTAGAAACAGGCCAAAATCACAGGTCTGATGCTGCAGCCACTCTGTTAGGAGTGTCTACAAACCTTCCTCCAGCGTTTAAACAAACTGCAATTTTTCTGGGCCTAAATGCTATAAGAGGCCTCTGGATAGGAAAAAAAGTGGAAAACCACTTCCCTCAGCCCAAGTGCTACCGACTCCAGGAATAATCACGACTCCTTATTTCAAATCAACACAGGGCAGGAGTCTCTGGCTGTAACCCCTACAAAGAATTTACAGACCCCCAGTATTTGTAACCGACCTTCAATCTACTTAACCCCACGCAGAAGACTTGCAGGCTCCTAATCCTGCGCAAGTTCAGAAAGCTCCTTTTTGCCCCAGATGCAACAGCTTTGATCCAGCACCACTCAAGAGCCTTACCTTCCCAAACTGCTCGAAATATTGCTTCACATCCTCCACAGTAGTGTTCACAGACAGACCACCCACAAATATCTTCTTCGTTCGGGTCACCATCTGGAAAAGGGAAGGACAGGAATTCACCAAGAAAACCCTGAGCAAGAGGAGAACGAGAATCAAAAGGCCACTAACTCCCCTTCGCTGCTGGGAAGTGCCTGCCCCTTTGCTGCAGCCAAGCTTCCACCTTCTCAAGGGCCCCCAGCCCAACGCGGCCAGTGGGTCTGTCCCACACCAGATCCCTTGCGCTGCTTGCCAGCACCCAGCCACCTCCTCTCCTTGGACAGCACGTTACCAGCCTCTCCCTGTGCTAACCTGCTGCTGCTCCCTTGGCACCTTCACACCACCCCAAAGACATGGGGCACAACCATTCCCTCCCCAGCCCTCCAGCTCTTTCTGCAGTGCTGCCACTTTGCACAGCTGGCCTCCTCCAGCCTCCCTCAGAGATGCCTGTTTAGTTTCCCAGAGTGGAAACATAGGCAAGAGGGCTGCCGGCACAGGTAGGCTCCTCAGGCTTCACCCTCCTAGCTCACAAATCCAGTCCTGCGTGGAGTAAGCCCCATTTCACACCCATTTCCCAGACACTGAAACAGAGCCCTGTCAACTCGCAGTTAAATCTCTTCTGCCTTCCCAGAAGGCAAAGAGCAGATCCCTCTGATCCCTCTGCCACTTGTCACTCATGCAGCTGGGACGAGGAAGAAAACTAACTGCTCTGAGAGGGGCCATTGCTGCCAGGTGGAGGCTCACCAACATCCTTTGAACAGGCTCTCCAGCTGCATCCTCCCCTTGGCTGCTTGGCTACACCCCTGCTCTCAGAGGAACACATGGTCCTAATTACCCCAAGGAGCATAGGGCTAATCCGCAGCAATTCCCTGGCTTGGAGAGCAGCCCGTTCTAACACTAAAGCACCTTCTGTCACCAAACTGCTTAATGGAATTAACCCAATTCCTACCATGTGCTTCCTGGCTCCAGTTACTCGGGATACCTGCTCACCAATTGTTTTCAGTGCCTGATCCCCCTTTACTTCCCTCCCGGCACCAGCCTCCTCTTCCCTCTCTGCTTCTCAACACTGCTTCTCCCTAGCTCGTTTTCCCCATAGCAACACTTGGAATTGAGATTCTGAATTTCAAAACTCCTATCAAAGAATTAAATTAACGGGAGACCCAAGGCCTAAAGGCAGTTTTCAGCCTGCTGCAGGCTCCTCAGTTTAAAGTTTCCAGCTGCACGCCTGGAAAACGTTCCTGGAACTGCATGTTCCAACACCAGAGCCTCTTGTAAATGAAGTCCAACACCAAACTCCTTCTGCCTTTTCTGGTGCTGAAGCACACACGGGCATTTCACAAAATGAACTTTTTCTCCTCTTTCCTGACACACACCAATTTGTACACACGACAGTCTTTCCATCCATAACCCATGCAGCACAGAGCTGTTCTGTATCTCCTTAGGCCAGAAACTTCCAGGCGCTGGCTGGAAACGCCAAGTTCATCCTGGGCAGCACCTATTTCACCAGCTCTAACTATGTGCACCCTAAACTACACTGGAAGGGCCTCCCAGCTCCTCCAGCACCAGGCAAAGCACCTTGCGCTGTGCTGTGAGCCCAACAGGAGCATATCATGGTGCAGGACGTCACCCTAGCGAGGCGACACAGCAGCTCCTGCTCCAGGGGAGCCCTGCGCAGACCCCAGGGACCGACCCCGCTGCGCGCACTGGCAACCTCGCACGGAGGGACACGATTCACCACCACGAATTTCACCCCTTAGGTGGCAAGGGCTGCCTGCAGCGCTTACCTTGGGCTGTGCTCGGCGGGGAAATGCTACCTTCGGGTCAATCTGAAAGAGATGAGGAGAAGAACAGGTGAACACGCTTTCGTTGCCTATTTACAGACACAGGGTTTCCTACACGCACATGGCTGTCTCCGCCCACAGCGCACCTTGCTCAAATCCCAAATAATCGACCTGAGGTGCATAAAATGAAGCTGGCTGCAGATATCTTTCCCTCTTGGTAAGGTATAATCCACAGAGACTACAAGTCCCAGCATGCAGTGGTCTGTCTCTGGCTGAGCGCAGGCCAGATGCGCCCAGAGCCCATCACATGCTGGGATTAACAGGCTGGGCTGCTCCCTCTCGCTGGGCCTGCCCCTGGGTGCCTGGCATCACTGGCCTCATATTAAAAGTGATTTCTATTGCCCTTTTTCTCCCCCCTTTTACTCTACCTGCAAGTACAGAGCTCACACGGGCAGTAACAGGGCAGAAAAGAGGTAGCACACAAAAAGCCCAGCATTTCATCCCACAAAACACAAGGTGAAGAAATAAAAGAGCAGACAGAACGGCACAAATTAAACCAAGGGGTCCAAAGCCCCACTGGCTGCAGAGGCTGTGGCGGCAGGGCAGCGCGCTGCCCCTCTCCCCAGGCTGCGCTGCACACAATGACGCGATGCCTCCCCTCCGCAGGCTGAGCCCTCCATTGTGCTTGTTCAGCTTCTCTATAAACCTGCTGCCAGCCGGAGCTGCCGGTCCCCGCGCCGTCATCCAGGTGCTGGGCGTTCTGCTGGGCTCAGCACGGATGAACGCACGCCTGCATCGGCCTCTCCCCACCACAAAAGCCAGGACAACACTAAGGCAGCTGCAAGCCAAACACCCGTGAAGCTTCCTCTCCTCCTCAGCCACCACCTCTTTCTTTATAGCCTATTTTTACAGCAACTCCTATATAGTTACATCACATTGGGGATGATCCAGACCTACAAATCAGCTTACAAAGACCTGTGGTAAAGGCAGGTCTGGTTCATCCCCGTGCTTGGACAGGCTGCAGCTGGGAGGACAGCCCAGAGCGTCATCCCATCAGCCCGGCAGCTCAAACAGCCCAAAAGGAAGCTATGTTTCTCCAGCTCCACTTGCTGCTTTGTTCAGCTTTGCAGCCCGGCCTCCCTTCCGTCCCGTGTCCTTTCACTTGTCACACAGCCCCAGAGCCCAGCCTCCCCGCACCCTTCCACCAGCCTCTCTCCCTGCCTTCCCCACCTCCATCCTGACTCACAGCCTACAACATAAATAAACTCAGCACGTAAGTAAACAGAGGCAAAAGTGAAGAGCACAAATAAACTCAAAAACAAACCTCCCTCCCCAAGCCTCAAGCTCCAGCGGATTAGCATACCCTGCGGTGCCTCCCTGGGGCATCGGAACCGAACCGACCCTCCCCACACCCCCGCACACCCCCTCCGTGTTTCCTGGCCAGTGCAGGCACCCACAGCGAATTCTGAGGACAGGGGACGGCAGGAGACCAGGAGGTTGATGGCAGATAATAAGCAAAAACAATAATCTACTGTCTTTTACTTCTCAGCCAGTGTCATTCAGCTCCTGCCAAGAAGATGCTTTCATACTCAGCAATGCTAAGCTCGGCCTCATTTTCTCATTACCCTGAGTGTGATCAACTGGGCAGAGATAACGTGTCCTCCCGGCTGGAGGGAGCAGCCAGTCATTGCACAAATTCTTCGGCACAACCAGCTATTGTTGCAGGTAGAGGGAGGCTGGGGTGGCCAACTCCAGGGGCAGCCCTGGGAACACGCAGAGAGGAGTGAGTTCAGTGCCGGACTCAAGTTACTCGAACTGGACTGCTCCTCAGTCATTGGAGTCTTTCTAATCAAAGCAAAAATGCTGGTACCTTATTCCCTCCTTTCTGGTGTTAAAACAAATGGCCCTGGAGGAGTTGTGTTTCAGTGTCACGCGCTGACGTAACAGATCCTTTTTACAAAACTTGATAGGAATCTGCCAAGAGCAAGAGCATTCAAAACTGCTCAGATTGTACCCAAAAAACAAAACCCCGGGATCAGGCTGTGGGGAGTGGAAGTCGCTTTAGCACAAACTGCCTCCACTTCACCCCGCAAGGCTTTAGGGATGAGGAATCCCACCAACACTGCAGGTGTACCAAGCGGGCTGGCCGGGTTCCTCAGCAACACTCCTCAGGCCATCTCCAACACCGTTTAACAGCTCAGGTCATGTAACTCCTGCATCAACCTGGCTGGTAGTGGCGCCCCAAAGCAGAGGGAGGACAGGGAAGGTCTTGTGAGACCTCAGGACTGGGTTAGTTCGTTCATCGTACCACTACGGCTACCTCTGCTCCAATAGTCAGCACTGCCTGCAAGCCGCAGATCGCTCCCTCCACCACAAAAGACAAATCCAGCAAAAACTCAGTAACTCAGCAACAAAGAAACGACAGGGTGACCCGGCACCGCCAAGACCGCTCTTCCCAGCGCACATAAAGAAGCTCAAGGCAGCGGCCAGCTGCAGCTCTACAAAGTCCTGCAAATCTTTTACCTTGAGACTACAAAGCCAATTCTCATATCAAGCATTTCCATAAATAACCCCCTAGGCTGCTGCTATCTAGCTTACAAACAAAGAGGGGTCTGAAAAGCGCAAGGATTTTGCTGGAGAATCGGGCAAACGGCACTCGTTCGGGTAGGAAGAATCAGAAAACAATGAAGCAACAAGTTAGGCAGACACTGTCTATCCAAGTGCCGCTTTCCAGGAGACACCAAGCTGGAGAGAAGGCTGTCCTGTCAGGACACCAGGCCTTTTCCTGCACAGTTCCATAAAACCCTACAAGAGTGTTCAGATGAGTTTGTGTCATGTAAGCCGTGACTCACAGCACAGCCCTTCAGCTCAGCAGGGAAAAGCCATACGGAGGCTCCATGCAGCACCACGAGACCAACCTCTCACCAGGCAAAATACCCTGAAACATCTGACCCAGCTGAAAATCGCGCTAAATAAAAAATAAAAGGAAGGAGGGAGAGGATCAAAGTTCCTAACAAAGAAAGGGCCCTGGTGAAACTGCCCCTATTCTCCCTACCACGCCAGCGGGGCGAGCGGAGCAGATGCAGCCAGGAATTTCAATGGCTGGTCCCCACGCGCCCCGCGCCACGAGGCCCTTCTGTTCTCCCGCAGCGCCCGCCTGTCCGCCCCTGCCCGTCCCACCCTGCCCTCGTGGGCCACACGGTGGGCCAGGCAGCGGCTTCGCACAGGTGGCAATGGCGGTTTGGGAAGAAGAATGGAGTTCGTGGGTTTCAGCTCCCTTCTAGCCCCAGAACGCTTTCAGGATTAGCACTACAACAGACATCCATCACTTGCCTTTCCAAGAGGGGTCTATGCCAGCCCGCAGACTCATGACGGGACTAGCTGAGCAGACACCGTGTTTACACAGGCTAGTGAAAAAAAAAAAAAAAAAAAGAAAGAAAGAGAAAAAAAGGAAGCCCTGGGCCCTCCTCAAAACACTTTGCCATCGCCCTCACCCAGAGCAAAACTCACTTTACATCACTCCTGAAAGGAGGAGGGCTGGGAGTCCTGGGGACTCAGCCTTGGCCAGGAAGGCTGGGGTAGGTTTAACCGGGAGCTCCCGTGGGGAGGAAGGACCTGTACACATCAAAGGGAGCGATCCAGGCAGTTAAACAGGAACAGACATAAATCTCGCTGCAACTCACGCCGTAAACCCTAAGAAAGCGGAGTCTCGCTCTCCCGCCCTCTCCCCTCTGCCAAGATAAAGGCTAGGACACCCAAGCCATGCGCTGCAAGAAATAAAGTTGGGGCTCCTTGGCAGCCCTTGCCCTGAGCCGGAACGTCTCCCCTCACCGTGCCACCCCCTCGCAGCCCCTGCGGCTCCCCCATCCCCACCCTCACCTTCACCCCGGGGCAGCAATAAAGAAAAGGAATTCAGGGGAAGGCAAGTCACTAAAAGTAAGAAGAAGGGACCTCCCACTCAGTCACCTCACCCCCACCCCCAAAACAGCCCGCGCATCTCCCCAGCGCCGCAGATTCGCAAGGCAGGAGCGGGAATGATAGGATCCAAGGAGCCACCACGGAGACCTTCCCGCTGGCCTAGGCAGCCCCCCGGCTCGCAGGGCGAGGGCTGGAGCCGTGGCTAACGCCGAGGGGCGGCTGGTGGCCCGCGGGGGCGGGTGGTTGGTGGCCCACGGGGGCGGGCGCTGGCCACGCTCGGAGACAATAAAGTGTTGAAGCTCGACGACCGCTCTGAGAAGTTCTCCCGGGGAAGCCAGGGGAGCCCCAAGGCTCCGTGCCGAGGGGAGGGCGCAGGTCACCGCGGCCCCGCTCCGACTCCAGGGGGGTCCCGGCGCCCAGCGGGCCCCGGTCACGCCTCGAGGGGCCCCGCAGCCCCGGGAGGGAGGGTAACCGTCCCCGGGGAGGCCGGTCCGCACCGGGAACCGATAGTTCACCGCCTCCCACCGGGATGGGAGCACCGGCAAACGCAGCCCCGAGATGAGAGAGAAGTCATCTCACCGTCTTGGAGTCCAGCTCGTGTCTGGATTGGGCCAGGACCTTGTCGACGCCGGCCTGGTCCATGAACGTGACGAACCCGAAGCCCCTGAGCCCCGCGGCCCGAGCGGGAGAGGGGGATGCGGAGAGAAGAGAGAAAGTTGGTTAAAGTGGCGGCCGGGCCGCGGCGGGGGCGGGATGGAGGGATGGATGGCGGGGGGGGGGGGGGTGTTTGGAAAGAAGGGAGGCGCGGGCCCGGCCTCTCACCTGGATCTCTTTGTCAGCGGGTCCCGCATCACCAGGCACTCCTTCACCTCTCCGAACTGGCTGAAGTACTCCCGCAAGCCCTCTGCAAGCACAGCGCGCCCCGGTGGGTGCCCCGGCCCCGCCACCCCCGGCCCCCCCCGGCCCCGCGGCAGGTGCGGCCCCGCTCACCTTGCGTGGTCTGCCAGCTCAGGCCCCCGATGAACATCTTGCTGCGGGGGGAAAGGACACAGGGCGGTGAGCGCGGGGCCGGCAGGGGAGGGGGCGGCGGGCGCATCGGCCATGTTGGCAGCGGCCCCGCCGCCGCCGCCGCCGCCGCCCGGGGAGCGGGGCCGGGGGAGCGCGGAGCGGCGCGGGCGGGGGGTACCAGGGATCGTGCGGGGAGTCCGGGGAGGCGAGGCCGGGCTGGCTGCCGTCTGTCTCCATTCGGACCTCTTCTCCCTGCGAGGAGCGGCGCCGCACTCCCGGGGCAGATGAGCGCTGGAAAAGGGGCCGGACGGACAGGCCATGCTGCCCCCTCCCCCGACCCCTCTCCGCCGGGCGGGGAGCGAGCGAGGGAGGAGGGCCCGGCGGGCACAACCTGCCCGGCTCCTCCCACCCCGCCGGCCGCGCCGCGCATAAAACCCGCCGGGGCCGCGCGGGGACCGGGGCCGCAGCCCGCACCTGCGGACAAAGGCGGCGGCGGGAGCCGCGTGTCTCCCCGGGGCCGCCCGGCCCGAGCTCGCCGCTCCCCGGGGAAGGGGCCGGGCGGCCGCCCCCGCCGCCGACTCGTGCCCCGTCCCGGAGGAGCGCGGCGAGGAGCGACCGCGGTGCCGGGTGTCACCTGCGAGGCTGAGCGCGGGCAGAGCCGGGGCCTCCCCGGCGCTGAGGAGAGGACGCTGGAGCGGCGCACAAAGCCTCCGGTGCCCTGCGAGGGGGCATCGCGGGGCCCCGGGCGTGTGCGAGCCGCTGTCCTGCCACATATTCCCCAGCCGCCTCGCTCGCAGCTCCGCGCCATCCTCTGACTTCTCCTGCCCTGCTCTCGTGCCTCTTTTCCACGTGCCAACACACCTCATCTCCCTCTCCCGGAGAGGAACCGGGACATCTTTGTTTGAACCGTACTTTGCAATAGTATCTTTTGTTACGTGGGCTCATCCTGAGGCCCGGGGCTGCCACTCGGCTCTGCCCATCAGCTTTGCCAAGCCACCGCTCGCCCGCTCCGTTTCCAGAGCCGGGCCAGCGACACCGTCCTGTCTCCTGGCCCTGGAGAGTGTACAGGAGATGCTCAGCACCAAAAACTTGGTAGCCACCTCTGAGAAATAAGCTACACAGCACTCCAGGCAGAGCCAAGGAGCAGCTCCCGCTGCCACCTGTCCAGGCTGAGCGGCTTCTCCAGAAGAGCCCAGCTCGGGGCTGCAGTCCCCACTTTGGGTGGAGGTGCCCAGAGAGGCAGCTGGGCTGGTGCAGAAGTGAAATAGAACTAAGGGTGCGCAGAGGTGGGGATGCAGCAGGCAGCGATGGGCAAGGGCTTCACAGCCACTGGAAGCAGCGGTGCTGAGGCGGCATCCCAGCCATCTCCCCCCGAGTCCTGAGAAACCTGGGCGATCGCTGGGCTGTCGGGAAGCCACTGCTGCCACGCTGCCTCCTGGCACCTGCTCTCTCTGGATCTGGAAGGCAAATACGCCAGAGGAGGGACTAACGCTTTTGAGTCACCTGGTAGAGCTTTTTACACTCCATAATTGCCCAGCCTCGGCACAGTCCTAATGCTGATCAAGCACAAGAAAGGAAAAAAGAAACAAGAATGGCTATTGGACACAGTAAAGGATAACATCTCCAGGTTTACCTCCAGCATGCTGCAATAATTTTAAATGTTATTTAGGAGGCGGATAAAGTAGAGCGCTCCAAGGGACATAGCGCTAAAATGCTTCATCTTGTCTTTTTTTCAAATTATGCTTATTATTTTAATCTCTTTTTCTAGACCAAAATAATCCTGAAGAAGGGAGAACAGAAGAGCATCAAAATGAGTTAACATCTATGAACATCAGAGGAAAAAAAAAGTGAGCCTTCAGGAGGATTTGGATGGAGGATGTGGTTGAACTTGCATCACTGGGAATGACACCATACCATGTAACTTATTCCAAGGCCCCTTCCAAAACATACACATGATATTTTGTATTTCCACCTTAGGACCCCAAAGTGCTTTGCAAATAGCAATTCATCTATCTCTGTAGCGCACAAGGCAGCAGGTCTTGAAATTTCTGTTGATTAGGTGACAGTAGGAAGCTTTCCTCACAGAGAAGTAAATATATAAAACATTCCAGACCTTATGATTGGAAAGATGATCTGCCGAATATAAAATAATGCAGCATTGTGTTCCTAGGGCTGCAGACAGACAGCTGTAGTGCCTCTGTGGCTGCTGCTGAGAGGTTGCCAAACACCAGCGAGATTAACAAAACTGCTCAGTTTCCTTGCTGCTATTCAGCGTCTCGTGTGTGGCAGAGTGACACTATCAAAATCATGTCCACTTCCTGCTGAGGAGGATGATTGGCAAAGCTCTGCCCAGCACCGGCGGCAGACACTGGAGTTATTCATGGCGAGAGGGAGGTTCCAAAAAGTGGAGGTTAGGGGAGGGGCAGGGCAGCAGCCGCCTCTTTTCCTCCCTCATCATATAAGGCTTAAGCAGAGATTGTGTCTCGGAGACCTGTCTCCAGCCAGGAGGTTTTGGCAGCCGGGTACTATGAAAAGTTTTGCTTTTCATTTAGTTTGGACAGTTGATAAACAAACTTGAACTGGAATTCAAATCATTTTTGTAATATTTGCGTTGCGATGCTGAACATGCAGAGCTGGAAGATGTTAAGTGCAGCTCAGTAGGCAGCCTGGGGGCAATGCCAGTCCCTGGCAGCCGCTGCTCCTGCTGGTGCTCACCCTCTGGAGAGGCTGATGGCAGAACTTCCCTGCTTGCCCATGCAGGAGACATGCCTGCCTCCAAGGGAACCCACTGCTCGCCCACGTCCTGCCTGGCAGGAGCTAGCGTGGGGCAAGAGTCAGGCACACAGGCAGGGAGGAGCTATTCAGAGGGATTGAATTATTTAGACTCCATTCAGGTTGGGGGAGAGACAGAGTCAGTGACAGGAAGAGAGGAACGGCTGCAAAGGCACCAAGGATTTCCCTGCTTCAACTAAGAAAGCTCACAGAGCAAGACTTGCAATGGGAAAATGGGCTACGTAGTGCAGAGCATTGAAGAGCAGGATGGGAAAGAATTGAGGAGAGGAACAGAGCAGTACACAAGACAGAAAGAGAACAGAGAAACTCAGGTGTGGGCAATTAAAGAGAAGGAGAAAGGGAAGCACAAGGAGTAAATAAACTGGGATAACTAGAAGAAGGGAAAGAGGGAGGAAAGAAGAGACCACCCCAGTTACCACAAAAGAGAGAGCAAGAGGGATTGGAGCCTCAGAAAAGGAAGGGAAAGAGGCCTGCATGGGATAGAAAATAAAAGTAAAACATCAAGAGTTCACTAAGTGAAGCTTAGTGAATAGGGTTTCAGCATAAAACAGCAAAAAAAGGAGAGGTCTCTGGAGGACAGTGGGAGATTGCAGGCTTCCACTTGCTGTCCTGGAAATGATGGCTAAGGGAAAAAATCAGAGAGCCCTTCCTGCTATTCTCACTCTTTACAAGCTCTAAAAACTACTACATGGTGTCCAGTCTCCATGATCCTATCTAAATCGGTCCAGCAAACGAGGGAGGAAACACCAACTGCTCAGCTCTACACTGGAGCAGCTCCGTGCACTGAGAGTGCCCAGCATCGCACCAGCCTGGCCCCTGCACAGGTGCCACCTGTACCTCTGCAGCAGCCTGCAAAGGGTGCCCCTCTCCCATGAGGAGCTATAAACGTTTTCACTTCCTATTATTTTATTTTTTTAACACGACACTCCAAAGAATGCATATAAAGACAGAAAACAACAACAGATTTGGAAAATGAGACCTCTTTCCTCAAATGTGCCCTGAGTTCCACCCTCCCTCTAACCACTTTGTTACCATTTGTCACAGACTTTCATCAGTCGCTGCTTCCTGCTCCATCCTTCCTCCCACCAAACCTCTCCCTGGTCCTCCCGCCAGTAGCCCCTGTAAAGGGGACCTTTCCCAGAGCATCCACTGTTAAAAGGTTCTTCCCCAGCCTGGAAATGGAGCGCTGCCTCCTGCTGTCCCCCTCCTTGTCTGGAAACTCAGAGCTTCCTATGGGGTGACACAGAGGGAACCATTTCCCAACCATTAGAGAGAAGAGGACAGATGCAACAGAAATCCACCAGATGTGCTAGACTGTTTTAGAGAAGACATTGATTAAACTGTTCCTCATGCTCATTAAGGATAAGGCAATTGGCTCAGTTGGCACAGAAGGAGATAAAGATTAGGTATTAGGAGAAATTTAGCAACAATGAGGATGTCTAAAGATGGGAGAGGTCAGCCAGGAAGGCCAAAGAGTTCAAATCCATGAAGATTTTTAAGAACAAATTAAGCAAATGTCAGTTTGGTGACCAGGTTCTATTACGTCCTTGCTTACTGCAGAGGTGACCTCTTGGCACCACGTTCAGTCCTCAGTTTCTACAGTTTCTTCACCATGACAGGTGAAGGGACAGAAAGAGTTCGGAGTAAAGGAGGCAAAAGTGAGGGCTTGTCTAATAGAAAGAGGAGTTCTGAGTGTGTTCCAGCCACAGGTGGAGGTTAAAGAAGAGAAGAATAACACAGAGAAATTAAAAGGCTGTGGCTGATGAGCAAGTGTCAGAGCAAGGGACAGCGTGAGGTCTGGCTGCACCAAACCCCACCAGGGCTAGAAAAAAGTGTGGGACTCGTTTGGGTGAAAAGAGGCAATGGAAGGAGGTCTGGGACAGGCTGGAGAGCATCAGCCAGTGCAATGGCTGCCAGATAGCTTAGACAAAATGGGTTTCTGTATTAACATTTTTTAAAAGTATTAAAGTCCTGTATTACAAATATATCCTGTGTCCCAGGGGAGAAGAAAAAAAAAAAGAGAGAGAGAACCCCTTCCCAAACATACCCCAACCCCAAACACAGCTTTTCCAGTGTCCCCGCAGTGACACTGCTGGGTGCCTTGCAGCCCAGTCTGCTGGGCTGCCTCTCAGGAGGGCCCGGTGATGCTGGTGATGCTGCGCTATCAGTTGATCGGCACATCCTCTGCAGGTCTGACGCATGTGTGAATTATTCATCCGGGGCTGAAGTCAGCACCATGTCAAAGACCTCTAAAATCCGCCTTAAAGATAGCCGAGTCCAATGGAACAGGGGAGCAAGGGGAGAGCAGGGCTCAGGGGAAGGAGGACAGGATCCTCCGCTGAGATGCTTGCAGGAGGCAGAAAACCTGGGTGCTGGCACTGTCCCAGAGCAGCACCAGAAGGAAGAGGCACTTAGAGGAGCAAACAGAGAACTTTTGGCTCCACACACAAACAGAAGCTGAGCAAGCAGAAGCTTTCTTCATCCCCTCTCTTTCAGGACATAATCGATTTCCTACCTCTGCTATAACACTCACACCAGCTTTTAACTCTCCCATTTCTTCAAGACTTATTTTCTAATCTAAGCTGATGGGACCTTTGCTCCACAAATCCCAACAGCACTTCTCAGAAAACAACTTCACAGCATTCTGGTGCTATGGTGATGTAAAGTAACCAGGACTACACTGTTAACAGCACGAAATTGAGAAGGTTTACAGATTATTTGGAAGAATGACCAGAAAAGAGTATCCAGGGAGCATACTGGAGCTCATGGGATGGGAAAGGTTCAGACCAAGGCGGGTGTACAGGACAGAAATACACGCTGCAAATCTCCTTAAGCAGCTCAGCCTGTCCTGGTTCCTCAAGGTTTTGCCAAGGTATTTTGTTTGTACTTGTCACATGACTTACATCAGGCATCACATCCTAATCAAGATGGACACCAGTGTCTTCCCAGGCAAAGCTCCCATCCTCAGATTGCAGGAGCAGCTTAGCTGCTTTGTACACATAACCCCTGCCTGATCCTCCTCCCTGCTGATGGGGATGGGAGGCAAGAGAGGCTGCGAGGGGCCAGATGCACTTGTAGGCATCTCTGGCCAGTCTTCTGTTTGCCATGGAAGAACAGTCTGTGGCAAGGCACAAACTTACCCAGAGGGTCTTGTACTTTGAAGAACTCCTTGTTGTCCACAGCAGTGCCCCCAAACAGACATTCTGGGGCCAGGAGTGCCATCCTCCGGAGCGGGAGGGCTTCCCCCACCCCAGGGCACAGCATCTTCACTCGGGCTTACAGGCTCACAATCCTTTCAGGGTAGGGAATGTGAAGTAAGGCGGCTGTCACTGAGGATTCCAGTTGCTCAGGCTACACTAGTGTTTAAATATGTTGAGTTTGGAACTGGAAAAGTCTCAAAATCTGTTCTTTGGTCCCAAGACCCAGTGGTTCCTCTTGCCCACAGACCCAGTGAGCTGACCTTTAACTGTAGATAAGCTCTGATTCTGCAGTGCTCATAGTCTAGCGGGAAATACTTTGCTCCTGCTGCTACATGCCCATTCTTGCCCTTGCATCTTCTGCTCACTTTTCACAGCCTTTAAGCATTTATCTTTTCACGCCTTTCTCCGCTCTGGATTTCCCTCAAGGCTGATTTTGCTACATTAGGGTCCTTATGCCATTTTCTTTTTTGTTTTGTTTGTTTTTAGACCCAGGCAGAACCTTCCCACATACCTCCTACCCGTGCAGCTCCAGGAGCTGAAGGAAACTGAGTCACTGACCCTCTTCCCAACAGCAGCAAGAAGTGATTCACAAACTATTCTGCAGAGCTCCCAGCTGGCTGGTGGCCAAGGCACTGCAACAGCAAGAGATGAGGTCCCTCCAAAGTAGCTGTCCAAGACATTCTTCAGCACACAGCTGGGACCCAAGAAACGTGAAGATACCCCATCAAAAGCAGAGGAGTGGCAGGAAACCTCCCTCACTGTGAAGGTGCATGATACAGATTGGAACCATCCCTTTACTAAAAGTAGGAGTGAAACAGTAACCTCTGTAATTCAAAGTGTCTGTCAGATATACATAACAAAACGGAGAGTATTAACATTAAAAAAAAAAAAACACCCAAACCTTCAGTTTCCTACAAAACATTAACCTAATTAAATGTTTTTAAGATTTTAGTTCCATCTGCTTGCCACATTCCTGATCAACAAGCAGATTCTACTCTCCTGTTTGCAGGAATGACTGGTGCAGCTCTGGAGACATCAGGAGATGGGAATCTCATGGGTTACTCTGGAAATAGTGGGATCATAGTCAGGCTTGTGACTCACTGGTCTTGTAATCTGATTATATGGGTGTTTTTGGAAGCCCAGTTTAGTTGGTTCCACCCTGCTCCAGCATGTCCCCTCTGGGGATCACCAAGTTTGCTGCTTCATAGACACCCTTGGGGTTTGGAGACTGCCCACTTGTGGCGTCTGGAAACAGTGAGGCATCTTACAAAACATCCCATTGATTTGGAGTGTTTGAATCAAAAAGCTGGAGATACAGCTCCTCTTTCCAAACAAGGCCTGGGGAAGCTTTGGGCATACAGCGTTTCCTGCAAAACAGGCATGTGGTGGCTCAATGTGTGCACCCAAGATCTGTGTTTATGTGTAGTGGAGTAGGTGACTGGGTCAAAAGCATAATGCTTGGATAAACTATACCTTCTCTATGTTTTTAGCCACAATAGCACCCTGTCCTGTGCTTACTGGCACTCTGCTAAACACGAAGAAAGCTGCTACAAGCCTTTTCCATCTCAAAAGTTATCGTGTTCCTGTGACATGAGGTGTTTTTAAAAAAAATCACATTTTGGAGGGTAAGCCTAAAAAAGCCTTTCTGGTATGTGAAGAAACTTGGGGACAGAAGATGGGTTTGCTGGGAAAGCAGCTCTTGGGCCAAGCAAGGTTTTTAATTAGGAAAGCTCCTCTTACATACTCCTGCTAGTCAGGCAAAATGTGCTCAAGCTTGTTGGTCATTCTGGAGCCTTGAAAGCAATGCAGCGTCTGGTAAATCCATTCCCAGATGTTGGGGGAACAAGGGATTGTGGGAGACAGTTTAAGATGGGGAGGGATTTACTGCAGAACAGAGAAAAAGCAAATCAATGAAAAGTTGTTCAGCCTTAACTCCCTTTTTTTTCTAGTGAGGCTGCAGTAGGAGAAATTTTGGGATTTTATGCTTGTGTTGCTTTAAAGACAGGAATGCTGGAAATGGAGGTATTTGATACCTTTGCTGCTAATTACAGAGCAAGCTCCCAGTGTCCTGACAATGCCCTTGTCCCTGACCTGGAGGGGCCTCTCTGTCTCAGGGTCAGCTGTAATTTAGTTTTAGGTCAGACCTGGGACTCTCCTGCCAAACTAACTGCACTTTGTTTTGAAGTAGAAACCATTTACTAGCAACTCTGAGACCACCAAACTCATTTCACTAACGAGAAACAGGAACAAAGTGCAGAGCCCCAGAGACGAAGGTCAGTGTTCGACACAAGGAGAGCTCAGCTGCGTCACGAAGGAAGGGGCTGTTCTGCCCACCGAGCCACACGGCCACGTGAGCTCAGATCTTCTGCTCCCTCCAATTAAACATGTTTATTACAAAAACCTGGGGACCAAGAGCACCGTCCCGGAGCAGGCACAACAGCACTGTCAGCCCCCACCTCAGAGCTTACAACACAGCTGCTGCATTTCACAAGAGGCTCAAGAGAGAGGACCGAGCTCTTCCGTAAAACTCATGAGTTGTCAGTGCTGCTCCTACATTTTCTCACAAATTGGCCATGTGATTTGGGCCAAGTAAAACTTGGTTTTCTACTTGAAGACTGAAGTTTTTCATCGCTGCTTAAAAAAAAAAAAAGCTTTGAGATCTTCAGACAGAACATACTGTAGAAAATAACCCAAAATCTGTAAAGGGAAATACTTCTCAACTTCCTCTGGATATCAGCACTCTCTAACTTGCAGGGAATGAAATATTTTTTCAAACTAACAGATTCTGATCTAATCTTCTTCCCTCTCACCATATTTATGGACAGAGATTGCACCGTCACGATACCACAGAGCATGACCTGAAATTAACTTGTCACTTAAGGAGCCGTTCTTTACCATCTGTGGGTCAGTCTGAGAGTCCTGTGCATTTTCAATATTTTCAGAGTCCCTGCACTTTTCCATTTATGCAGACACAGGACTGGGTTTGCTAAGGAAAAACCTATCCAGAGGACAACTGTTTTTCAACTCTGCACATCACGGCAACAACAGGCCAGTTTGCACTTACAGGAAAAATGCTGGATGAAAAAAATGTCTCAATTTACTAAACATTAAAAATCTATTGACAGCAAAGGTGACTTCCGTGTCCAAATCTGTAAACAGATGAGTAAGACTGACAAGGATAGACCCAAACATGCTTTTTGGGAACAATAAAACATATTCAGCTCTAGATGCTGGCCACAGTTGGGCTGGTGATTAGATGTGACAGACCACAGCTATAGCAAGGAACAGGACCACTAAGGATGTCCAGGCCTTTCTTTCATAGAAGTTGACTGGGAGACCACAACATGCCCTGATGCGTGTAAACACTTGTTCACTGTTGTGCTTGGCAGCTGCAAAGCAGCATGGTAAAAAGAATCAGCAGCCCTACAGACTTTCAGGTGAGTTCAAAATGCAATACCTCCAACTGTCAGACACCACAGTCCCCAACTACACGTAAACCCAAATAGCTCCTCTCACCACTGCTGCATCTGCAAACACCAAAACAGCCTCTAAGAGCTCATCTTAATTAGCAGAGCTCTTTGGAGGACAGGTCCCATCTATGCAAAAGCTGGGTATCTGCTTCGTGACTCCCTGGGAAAGCCATGTGTTTCAGGAGCGATGCAACTGCTTTGTACCAGAACAAGGCTCTGGAGCGGAGCAGATAGCTTCCTTGGCAGCTGGCCCGCAGTGCTGGAGCTCGCTCCCAGGAGAGATTAGCGGGAGCGAAAACCTCACTGCCATCAGAGCAGAGCACTCAACCTGCTTCTACCAGAGATTTTTCACAACAGCAAAAAAATCCAAAAGTGTCTCTACAAATAGGAGGCTGTGGGAACAGAGAACAGATAACCCAGTTAACACCATGCATACAGCTCTGCTAACAGCTCCGGTAATGCTGATCAGCAAAGGACAGGCAGAAGCTCTGAGCAGAGCCTCTTTCACACCAGGAAGATTACCTGCCTAACGTCTGAACAGAGAATTGCCTTCACACATGGTGCCATCAAACCCCAGATCTGCAACTGCAAAACTTTCAAGCGAGATTCTTAAATTTGGAACTTGAATATCATTAAATGGCTTTTATCCCCCAGATGACCTTATCCAAGCCCCGGGGTTTTTTTAACTTTCAAGGCAGGGTAGAGGACACAAGCTACCCTCAGGCTCCCAGATAGCACTATTTATACCCCGAAGCAGATGGAAGCACAAACTATCTGGCTTTGCTTACACTTTGTGTGTGTTTGGAGTCCCCTGCCACTTCAGGTGTCACTACATCTGCGCAAGAGGAAAGGAGAGGGTTTTCCTGGTTTCAAGGAGGGCTGAGCTCTGCCCATAGACAAGGTAATTTTCTGTCTACAGACAGAGGACTCTGCTGTTTCCCAAAAGCACACACTTCCCTATGGAGACACCTCCCAAGGCTGGAGCCCCTGCGCTGCAGGGTATGATGCGGCTCACACCTCCCCCAGCCCAGCAGGCTGCTGGGACAGGGCCATAATGACCATGGACCGCCCAGTCAATCCTATGCTGGCTCCTGCCTTCTGCTCCACCACCGCCGAGGTTGGGCTCTGCAAGGTGGAGCAGGGAGCTCCGGGCAGGGCTGCAGGCACGGCAGCCCAGCCTGGGAACTCAGGAGCAGCAAGGAAGGAGAGGATGCTGGAGTGGAAGTGATTTGAATTAGAACAAACTGGCTGCTGAATAGAAGCTTTTATTCCAGCGTGGAGAAGGCTTTGTTAGTCAAGCACATGTGATGCACAAAAGCCTCCACTTGAATTCATTGAGTTTTAATTGGTTCTCAGGTGGGGGAGGAGATGGGTGTTAGGAATTAGGGATTCCTTAAAGAGGCAATATCATTAAATCTTAACGCCTCTTCCCTCCCACCCCCAGCTTCGGCTTAGGAGTCTGGCCTCATTCAATTGTCTTATGTTAGAGAATCAGAAAAACTGAGGGAGAGAAAGGGTGGGAGGGGGAGTCACTAATAAAGCCTAAAGGGAGATCAATGAACAAGGAGGGTGAGGGGCAGGAGGAAGACTGAAAGAGAAAGAGGCTGGTTGGGAGAGGAGGGATGTCACACACAGGCAGAAGAACCTCAAAGGGATAAGGGAAAGAGAATGATGCCATTCGAGTCAGGGCTTTCTTTTCTCCCTGCATTTCTTCTTTTATTGAACACTTAAAACTTCCCTTGGAGATCCTCTAGCTTGGCTCTGTGAGCCTGTGCTCCAAAATAACAGAACAGATCACCACCACCGGGAAGGAAGCAAATACTGGGACGGGCACAGGGGTGTATGGGCACGGGGAACAACAGCAGCAAGAGAAACCTGCTTGGAAGGACCTCGCAAGAGCTGCTGCTTGTTTTGCCAGACACTGCACGTTTCAGGCAGAAGTTTTGTTACCAAGAGCCTGCCACAGATGTAACTGAATCAAGGTCCTTGCGAGTGAAAAGAGAAACAGCGTAATCAGGAGCTAAGGAGATTTCACAGTCAGCGTTGTAGGAGGTACAGCACACTTCCCAGTTTACAAAAGGGTCCCTGCAAGCCAAACCCTGACAGGCAGCTGCTACACTGTGATGGGGGATGCACATCTCAAATCTATAATGACTTCCATCAGTCCAATACATCACAGGAGAATGAATTAATGTTATTTCACTTATTACATTTGGAATTTAGACAGGTAAGTGAATGACATGCAAAACACACTGCCAGCAAACACCAACTCGAAGGCATTTTCTTTTTAGAGTTCCCGACAGAACAACACTGCTTCTATATTTAGGCCAGACAGTTTATCCTGTATAAAGCTGTACACAGCAGATACTCTTTGCAAGAAGCATTGCCTACTGTTTTACTATAATTCTTCATTACAAAATTAGACTGCACAGTCTCTGCTTGTAGACACCATGGCACTAATCTCCCCTCAAACAGGGGCACTGCAACCAATTACTACATGGACTCAAACAGGAGGTCTCCAGCTTCTGTTCAAGGACAGTGTGGGATGCTGAAAACAGCATTCCCATGGTGGCTTCTCTCTAAAAGACTGTCTGATCCAAGTCACTTAGTGTGGTGTGAAATCTGAAGGAAACACAAGATTCTTCACTGACACAGCTGTGGTACAGAGTAGCTCTCACATACATGTGGGTTATTCATGTGTTTCAGGGCACAGAAAAAAAAAGAGATCGGTGAATTCACTCATTGAAAGCATCATATGATCCAGTTTTCCAACCCCCCTCCTTGAAATATGAGCCTAAGTATATTTTAGAAGTGACACAGAGACTAAGTCTCATTTGGTCCTTCACTCCAACTAAAAGCAGACGTGGTCTCCACCTGGCAAAGGCATTTGTGAGCAGTGGGCTGCAACAGTGCCTGGCACCGGCTACACAGAAAGCATTTAACCACACACGGAGAAGAGCTAACACTACTTGCCTTGATTTTTAACACCGCAAGGTCTACGCTCTGACTCTGCCAAGCTGCCTGTTGTCATCACTTGACCAGTGACAACCCATGAGAGCCCTGCCCTACAGAAGCACCAGGGCTTCCCTCCAACAAGAGAGTCTCCCCTGGAAGGCTCATGGAGAAAAGAACCAAAAAGCCACAGAAAGCATATTAGATATGCCTTTTTTTCCCTCTTCTATACAATGTTTCTTGTGTGCTTCCATTTGCCTCTTCACATACTGTGTATGCTACTGTAACGCAGGTGCGTTACAGACAGGTTTATTTCATTTTCTATTTGATGAGTTTGAATTAATATACAGACATCATTTCAGATGACATCTGACTCGCCTGAAGCAACCAGCTGCCCTTCATTATCAACAGTAACACTTGTGAGTCCACTTAATTGCGCACAGTTCTAATCATGATCCCTGCCTCACTGGAAAGCCACCTTGCTCTGCAGAGGACTAAGCAATTGTACTGTTTCCTACGAGCCTGCATTCAATGTTAGGGACAGAGCAATTCCTGGGATTATCTTCCTAGTAACAAAAGGTAGGAAAACGCTATCCTGGTAAGGATGGGCAAGGTTATACCTCCAAGACTGTTCCCTTTATTTACCCTAGACCTGTTGCCCTGGATGCATCTGTCCTCCTCCCAGCAGTCTTCTAGTAACAGCCTTTTCTGTAATTGCTTCCTTCTCTCTCAGAGACATTCAGTTTATCTTTATACTTCAGTGCAGGAGCACTGCTTTTCCTGATACCACCTTGTTTCTCAACGGTTCCCCATTTTGTAGCTTCCAATAGGATCAGACCAAATGCCATTTGTGCCTTTGGAAAGAAAAATAATTAAAACACCCTCCCATGATGCTCAAACATTTCGCTGCTCTCCCGTGGCTTTCTGTAGATGCCGTTGGTAGATGGGATCCTCTTGCAACGTTTTTCCTAGCAAGTGCCATTTCCGCAGCCTTTTGGTATGCGACAGCAGGCACTTCTGAACTGCTTCACTACACAAGCCACAGATTTGTCTGTCACAATCGGTGTCAGTTATCACAGCATCAAATTTGCTGTGTGCAGCAGGTCTCTTTAAGACTGCTATGAATTGAAAATTGTTTTCCTACCTCTTCTCAATGCCTGACAGAACAGGTATCTCGGCAATCAGCAGCGGCTTTGGGGCAGTGTGACTGACACATTTGTATCAGCTATCCAGTTAATTTTATTCCCAGCCTGTTTTGTTACACTAAACCTCAAGATGCTCACCATATTTCCTTCTTTTCAAGCAGGAGAGATAGCAAAGCCATCCTTTTGGCTCCAGAAGAAGTTAGCGATGGCTGCTCCACCAATCAGACTGGCCTCACCTCATGGGTCCTCCTGGACCTCTTTCTTTGCAGGTACCAACACCACCTAGAGACAATCCTAAGCAAAATTCAGCCCTAACAAGGCATCACTGCCAATTTCATCAGGACCATAACAGATACACTCCGTGCCAAGCTACTGGTCAGGCACAAGCTTTTTCTTTCTGTGATCCTCTGTGAAGGGCAGGTTTACGTGGTTGCTGACAGTTATAACATGAAGACCACCTACAGCACAGCTCTTTACAAAGCTGGTTGGAACATCAATACAGAAACATGCTCTTCTCTCAGTGGAAATCACCTATTTCTGCTCCTTGTCCTGTGTTCAGTTCTGGGCCCCTCACCATAAGAAGGATGTTGAGGCTCTGGAGAGAGTCCAGAGAAGAGCAACAAAGCTGGTGAAAGGGCTGGAGAACAGGCCTTATGAGGAACGGCTGAGAGAGCTGGGGGTGTTCAACCTGGAGAAGAGGAGGCTGAGGGGAGACCTCATTGCTCTCTCCAACTACCTGAAAGGAGGTTGTGGAGAGGAGGGAGCTGGCCTCTTCTCCCAAGTGACAGGGGACAGGACAAGAGGGAATGGCCTCAAGCTCCACCAGGGGAGGTTTAGGCTAGACGTTAGGAAAAAATTCTTTACAGAAAGGGTCATTGGGCACTGGAACAGGCTGCCCAGGGAGGTGGTTGAGTCACCTTCCCTGGAGGTGTTTAAGGCACGGGTGGATGAGGTGCTGAGGGATATGGTTTAGTGTTTGATGGGAACGGTTGGACTCGATGATCCGGTGGGTCTCTTCCAACCTGGTTGTTCTGTGATTCTGTGACAAGGAACCCACCCTTTGCTCTGTCAACAGCTACATCAGCCCCGTGCTTAGTCCAAGGGGCTTGCCTGGCAGTTTGCAGCTTCTCAAAGCACCTGAAGCTGCAGCCCCCCAGCAGGCTCCTGCTGCAGCCCATACCAGGGCTGTACTTGCTGCAGGACCAGATATCAGAGCATTCACTGCTTTCACAGCTTCTTTGGGCCCAAAGGCCACATCCGAGTTTGTGCAGGAGGAGGACAAAGCCAGGCACCATGCTTTACAGGGACAGAATGAGGCTAGGATGACTAATGAGAGAAGCCAGCACTGCAGAAGCTTTCCAGCCTAGCGGCTTCCAGGTTTCTGCGTGAGATGGTAACACTTTGCACATTTATTCGTGTATTATTGCACACTCACTGTTCCTTAAACTGGTGCAAGCCCACACTTCTGTGGCCCCACTCGCCAGTGGGTCTTGCTTGGAAATATCTTTACAAAAGCACATGGCTACTGAACACAAAAGTCACCTCTGTGAACTTTCAGGGGAGTGTTCTGCTGCTTTAGTTCTTTTGCTCATTGCACCTAAACGTGTTATTTCTCTGAATATCAGTGCCCTGTCTCCTGTGTTTTGACAGGTAAGGAGACAAGGGGGACTGTAGCTTTAAGAAGGTCATTTCCACTGTCCTGTCGGTGTAATTAGCCTGCTAAAGAAAGGGCAGAGGCTGGAAATTGGATTGAGCAAACCAGGCTTTAGCCGCGGGATGAAGGCAGAGCCCCAGGATTGTTATGTTAATCACCTGAGCTCAGCAGTCCCTGCCCTTCAAACCAGTCCAAGCCCAGTACAAACTCAGGACCCCACTGCAGAGCGAACCCAGCCTGGCTCAGGCTCCAGCTGCCCTAGGACATCTCTCCCTACCTCCGGGGATGCAGGGGCCATCCCTGCGAACAGATCCGAGGCCACCCGGCATCGGGAGGGAAGCCCTGCCTGTGGTCACACAGCTTCTCTGATCCAGAGCTCGGAGCCACAGCTGCCGGCAGGGCGAGGACTAAATGGGGGTCAGGGGTGACACCGTGAGCCGAGGGGCCAAGGCAGCTTTACACCAGCTGAGGATCCAGCCCCGGCCATGCTGAGTCAATAAGCATGTCTGAAAGCACAGATTGTGTACTGCTGTTTCACTGATGAAAAATAGCGTTAAGAACAATAGGCCAGATTCGTATCCGGCATAACAAGGGCTGCAGGCAGTGGAGCTGTGTACGGGTTCAGTTGGGTGCCCCTCAACAGCGACAGCATGAGCCCCCTCAGTCCCTGGGCAGCCAGCTTGTGCTCAAGCCCAGCACCTCCAGTGCCAGAATGACCCCGAGTTAATCCTGGGGCTACAGCCCCCAGCCTGCCCCTGCACTCTCCCCGGGAACGCAGCCACACTCTGCACCAGAGCTGTCACCTGCACCAGCATCAGTGTCACCTCCAGCTGCTGCAACACCACCAAAACGAGGGACTCTGCATAAGCAGCAGTGGCAAGCTTGGCCCAAGGTGTCCTGTTTGCTGAAGGGCCACATTCACAGAACAGCCAGCAAGAGCTGGCCACGAATCGCTCCCAGTCACAGTCGGCTGCCTGCTGGCTCTTGTTTTGTCCTCACTGCCTCTCCCCTCCACGGGAAACAAGGCTGGGGTTTACCTCACTGTACTTAGCTAGCTTGCATCCCCTGGAAATGTGCCTTTTTGTCCCCTCTCTGCTCAGAAACTTTGAGTTAGCAGCCTTCACTGCTGCTGCTACTGCCATCCACCCAGCGGATGGCCAGGCGACCCAGGCTGGCCATTGTCCGCTCCTCGCTGCCCCTATTCTCTTAGGGTGAGCTCACACCTCTCCCCCGCGTTGGGCCAGCTGGGGCTCAGGGGCAGCTACCTCCCTTGTTCTTTGGTGAATTTTTTCACTGCGCCCCTGCGCTGCCAGGGAGGGGGAGGGAGAGGAGGAGGATGGGAGGGCAGCGTCTGGCCCTGCATCCAGCCCGCCGGATGGCACGGTTTTGGAGAGGCCTGGCTTAGTGAAGTTATTCAAGCCAACGGCAGCCTGGCAACCAGGCGGCCACAATGGGAGCGCAGGAGGAGGAATGTTTCCACATGCCTGATCAATGGGAGCAAGGGAGACAGCAAAGCAAACAGAAGCTGGGAAAGAGACACAAAGAGAAAGCAGCCTTTTCTCTGCTCAGTTCCTTTCATTTGTCACAGCTCTTTGTGCAGCTGATGACAACGGAGGCCCTTCGGAGGCTAGTTTTAGGGAGTTTGGTTTTTCTAATTAAATAAAACACCGTGTCCTTTTTCTTCACTTGTCACCTTCCCGCTCGCCAAAAAAACCCCAAGAGAAGCCCCATCTGCGCTTGAACCTCCTGCCCCATGCACCTCCCGGGAGCCCCAGCATCTCTTTCTCCCTGGGAAGGTAGAAAGGCACAAGCACCCCCTTGCTTGCTCCAGAGCGGCTCCCGGGCTGGATGCCATGGTTCCCTGTCCGAGCACCGGCAGGGCCCTGCTGAGGGGCCAGCAGCGCCGAGCAGCACATGCCACCCGCATCCCCCCAGCTGCTTATTATGGGAATAAAGAGCCCAACGAAGGACAACTTCTCTGGAGGTGGCATGCTCCCCGCAGCAGCTGCTGACGAGACTAACGGGCAACTTTCTATGGGAACGAGGCAGCGTTCAAAATAGGGTTAGAGGATAGTTGCCTTGGAAACTTGGACCACTTCTGCTGAGGGCTTACAGTTTTCCCTCCACAGGTCCCAGACAGGATTTACCTGGGAGCTGACTGCAGGAGAGAAACTCCCACAAACTGCAAAGCAACTGCCCTGGAGGGGGGATAGAGGCGAAGGAGGGATTTTTGGACAGAGGCACCAGCTTGCTGGTGCTGGGCTGCAAAAACAGCAGCCAAATCCAAATCGCGTAACCAGCGGTGGGTGCCCGAAGTTGTTTCCTCTAATTACTATGCAGGAGCTCACAGCAAAAGGCCTTGTCTGTGCAGGAGTTTACAGGCTCGGTCCTCCCCGGCTCTAGGGCAACACCAAACACCAACACGAAAGAGAGACTGGGGGTAAGCTCTCCTGCATTGAGGCCAGAGTAGATTCTTCCATCTCTTTAAGTCTACCTTGATGTATGCAGCCCTGAAGAACAGAAAAATCTGCTGGCTGCTGAGGAACAGGAGGCAGGACACCCGCTTCCTCCACACCTCCACCAAAACACAGGCTTCCCCTCCTCCAACCAACTCCATCCCCAAGCAGCTGGGTCTGCAGAAGCTCAGCATCAGCCCCCTGGGTATCATGAGTGCAGGAGGAGGATTAGTGGTCCTGCATGTGCCTTAGGAGGAAGGAACTTTAGTTATGAACATGGCAATGTTTGTGATCTC
The DNA here is from genome assembly GCF_032191515.1 of Phaenicophaeus curvirostris. Lineage (NCBI taxonomy): Eukaryota > Metazoa > Chordata > Aves > Cuculiformes > Cuculidae > Phaenicophaeus > Phaenicophaeus curvirostris. Next base: position 8,145,999 of record NC_091408.1, read on the forward strand.
ACTAGTCTTTTGCTCACAGTTACGCTCAGGATGTGACCAAACTATGAAAGTGAGCTCCAGCAACAAGGCAGTGAATGGCAGCATGAGCTCAAGGGAAGAGAAAAACACTTGTTCCTAATCACAGATGCAGTACTAGCTCAACAGCACAGGAAGATTTCTGCCCACTTCCAACAGCCAAAGACACAAATAGTTAAAATACAGGCTTCTCAGTCCTCACAGCCAGATGTTCCAGGCTCTCCAGGCAGACAACAAGTTCTGCCAATACCTGTTTCTATTCCCAGGATTGCCACTGAGCTCAGGGATAAACGTCTTGGCTCCCCAGCGGTCCTGTTTCTCAGTCCATTAGTGGGGCTAACATTAGACAAGATATTTTGGGGGTCAGGCTCTGAAGTGATAAGGACGTGTAGTCTCATCAGCTTCCAATGTCACCCCATTGGAATTGCACTTCACACCCTGCCATCTCCACCCAGCCCTCTGCTTTGAGGGTTCAGGCACACCCCTGTAGCCTGGTCAGGTTAAAGAGGATCCCACAGGCCATTCTGCATGAAAGCCGAATTCCAGCTGTGCTGGGATTTCCTCTGTCTCACTCTGGAGGTGTCAAGGCGGTGACACACTGCCTCAGTTTTACTGCTTCCCTCACCTCTCAACAGCAACACATGTGATGCTTTGCTGGGTAATGCTGTTTGTGAGGTGTTCATTTACTAATATAAGTGCCTCTAAATAACAATAATTACAATTACTAAAGAAGAGGATTCTACCATACCCCAAGTCTTCTGAACACCAAATTCTTTGCTGCCATATAATCAACAAACTTGCTTCTAGGAAGCATCTTGATTTCCATATAGAGTCCAGCACTGCCACCCCACAGTCCTACTTGGCTTTTCCAGTGTCCCCAGACAAGTGCTAAGTGCCAGCCTGCAGCTTAGTGACAATCAGGAACCTCCCCTCCCCAACTTCAGAGTGAAAACTCACTCCACTAACACTACCTACTGCTTCAAAATTATTCCAGTGCTCCTTGAGCTTTCTTGTAAGGAAGGAGAAATCTACCTTCCTGCCTGCTCAAAGGATTGCTTTCATTAAGGCCTCTATAGATTTGCGATGGTAAGTATTTGACCTGCTTCAAAAATATTCATGAGACTCTCACATGCATTCAGTAAGAGCAGAAAAGCAAAATCCTCAGCTCGTGTTCTCCTGGGGTCCCAGGGTGCTGATGGCAATACAAATCCTAGTTACAATACATACCATATCAGGAATGAGACCTTGTCGGCTCTGGTGATGCTTTCTGAGTCAAAGAAATAATCTGGAAGCGACTGCAATGATTTCTCAGTAAATCAGAAAAAAAGTCTAACCACGTGTGAATATCTTTAAGTGACTGCCCTTTTCCCTGGCCGCAGTGAGAAGCTCTCAAGACAGGCCACAAGGAACACTTAAACTATACAGAAATATTTAGACGCTTCCAGGGCTCAGGTTGTGCAGAACAGCAAGATGTGCTGCTCCTGTACAGTGAAAAAAACAATTCTCAGGTACAAAGACAGACAAGACTGTCCATTACAGTATGCACTGTGCTCTGAAACAAAAAAGATCGCTCTCTACAAACAGTGTATCTGAATTGTCACAATGTGACATGCATGGGACAAAACAAGCAGGAGAAGTAGCATTCACTTACCACAAACAAGCACAGTTACTAACCAGCTAACCAATTACTGCAAACTTCCAGAAACGCTGCAGAGCAGCACAAAATGCAACACAAGTGGTCCCTTACGAGAAAGGAAAGCAAAGCTGCTTCCTTCTAACACAATCACTGCAAGGCAAAGCAGTTCTCACATAGTGCTCTTGGTTCACTCTTGCACCTGCTGCGAGGACACCAACCTGATAGGCAGCAGCACTCCACAGCTCCTCGCTCCGACTCTCTCAACAAGACCCTTCTGTGCTGCCTATGGATTCATCTCCAGATAACATTCTTCAGTAGAAGGACAACCTACTGATGGACATACGCAATTAGCAGCCCGCTGACAGGTGCCCTTTCAGCCTTGCCTGGCCCCTTTTACGCAGGTAAAGCTGGCACGGTGATCCAGCCACTCATCCTTTGTTACAGCTTTATAAAGTGGCAGAAGTCATTCAAAAAGTCTTAAGGGAACCTCAGGGTGGGAAGAGAAAATGTGATAAGTATCCCATAACTGAGGGAGAAGCAGCATTTTATCACTGTTGAAGCGGCTCCCACTACTGAATCAGTAAGTGCTTGAGCTTTTTATGATTCTCCTTAGTCCAGGTAATAACACAAGAAGGCAAAAAGCTACTACCTGCAAATACATACACAAGTAAATCTCAAAGGGGAAAAAGGATGGGGTGGAAAGAAAGCATTTAGTTCAGTAAATACTGCATTAATCCCAACTGAACGGGGAATACTTCCCCTGATGTCCTTCCTTTCAGTCTTTTGACAATGCTACCCTGATGCGGACTGCACACGCAAGACGACTGGGATGGTGGCACTAACCCTGGACCTGCTGGTGTCCTGCGAGGTAGAGAGCGCGCACCATGCCTGGTGACCAGATCTCCAAGCGGCCCAATTACGTGGCCTCTCCACACAGGTCAGTCCCCTGGGTGGGAGGAAAATAAATCCTTTCAGGCATATCACATCAGAGCTTCTCGAGAACCTTCCCACTTACTCATGCTGCAGTCCCACAGGCACACATGGGCCACAGCCTTGTCCAGTTGTTTTCTGAACAAAACTAGAAGCAAAGTGACCCCAGCTCATTTTGGTCTGGATCAAACAAAACAACTTCACGTGGTTGCAGGACAGACTGCAGATTATAACAGTATCTTCCACCTACAGCCATAGATCCCTAATGGACGTCAGTGAAACCTATCTCCTCAGGAAGAACCTGTTCATTGTCACAGTGTGGGTGGGTGCCAAAGACAGGGCATAAGGCAGATCCCACCTTGTACCTTTGCCTGTAGACCCTGACCTTGACCATCGTCTAGGCAGAGGATGCACACGCATTCAGAGATTGCGCCCCCCAGTGTTCAGGCTCTTCCCTTTGCTCACAGATACATTACACAAAACACAGCCCAAACTTGTCACAGGCAGTTAATGATTGTTAAAACAGCACCTCTTTCCATAAAACTCCACCAGTCTTCCTTTAGACTGCCACAGCCCCCTCAGACATTCCTAGAAAACCAGGGAAAGCAGCTTTTAACGTTTTCTCATTTGCAGACTCTTACAGGCTTTTCACTAGAAGCACGGACCTAGTGAACTTCAGCCTACTGAAAACACACCACAATTCTCTTGTGAAAAGCATGTATAAGAATCTTTACCAGCTGGAGAAGCAGAAGTTTAGCTGGGTCAACCAGGACAACAAGAAAATATTACAATTGTCTTTACCCAGGGAAGAAACATTCTTTTGCTCCAGTACGAAAAGCTGTGACTTCTACAGAGCTCAGATACACCAACTTCTACAGCCCATCCCTGACTTTGCAGCCATCAGTCAGACTTGGGCAGGACAAGGGAGAAATCTCTTCTGGCTCACCATCTGACATCATGCAAGGGAACCAAAGAGCAGACATGTGAGTGCCACCCACAACAGCCACCGGAACTAAAAATTAATTCACACAAAGCCATCAGTAACTTCCTATACTCTGCCAAGAACTACAGCCGGGGACAGAAGTGCCCTCCTATCGCTCCTGTGAACTCCCTTTTAGAAAGGCTGTGACAGCTGATTCTTGTACACCGCTTAGCACTTGATGAGCAGCAACTGGGAAAGGGATGCTTACAGGTGGCCACAACGATGGGGGGGGCGGGGGCTGTGAGCAGCCAAGCCCTGCGTAGATCGATGGGAAAATGGATTTCATCATCCTGACACTCTGCCAGTACAGCAGGTCAGCCCTCTTCTGCATTGTCCTGCTAGTTACAGACAGTCAGCTCTAGCTCCAGGAGCAGCAAAAGCCCTTGTCTCATTTCCTGTGTCATCTGTATTGCCTTAGCACTAAAAGCCATGTGAATCCACAGAGTTAAATCTACTCATTGCTGCAATTCCAGAAGGGTATGCATCCTTCTATCATATTAAAACTGCCGCACTAATGGTGCCCAGCAGCAAGTCCTCCATCCTGCCTGCTACCCATTATAGCTCTTAGTGACTCTGTCGTGCTAGAGGAGTTTGTCAGCTTGACTCACACCCAGTTCTGGGGATACTGGTCTATCCAAAAGGCATCTCACAACACACATCATAAAAACAACCACAGGGCTGAGCACCGAAACTGGCCACCGGGATGCCTGCCCACAGCTCCAAGAGGCTAATTTGTATCAGGCCGAGCTGTATGGACTCAATAATTTGTGAAGAATGTACCTGAAGCCAGTATATTAAGGGGTGAGAATGCATTTCAGGTCTAGAGAATTAAACCATTGTAATCAGAGAAGAAGAAAAAAAAAAATCTGCACCGAAATCCTTGCATAGACCTTGACTATTCCCCTAGCAGGACAGACCTGATGACTAGTTGTTGTTTACAACGATAAGGTCAGAGGAAAGGCCATTTCCTCTCAACAATTGTCAGAAGGGATTAAAACCTGCATTCAGGCTCGCTTTGAACTAGCAGGTACTCCATTCCCCGATGGTATCAGGATCCATTCAGCCAGGTCTCCAGCAGCCTCCAGGGCATGTCTCCATAATGCCCCTATTGTGGAAATATGCAGGACTGCTTCCTGCATTCACTCTATCTTTATGAAGCTTCACCCTTGTGGTCTGATACCCAGGTCAGGAAGCAATCCTGCAATCACTGTTTAATTAGTCATTTCCCAAGTCTGCCTCAGATGAGAGCTGCTGCTGCTTGTCAGCTTCTGAGGCTGGGAATCAGAAACATCACTACCAGACTGGAAAAGTTGCTTGCAGGGTTTGAGGCGCATTTGTTCTGCAGCTCGACATGCCACAGTCTCCATTTCCATTTTATTTTCTCTAAGTAGAAGGATTTGAGCGGATGAAGGGGCCACTGCACCTTCTGCAAGTCAAGACAAAAGCTGATTTATAACCAAAGTGGTTTTATTGTTGTTGATTTGTTGTTACAGGCTGGGCTTTGGTTGGCTTGGGGTTTGTTTTGTTCTGTTTTTTTCCTTAAGAAATAGCGTCTTTGACACAAAGCACATACTTCAAGAGAGGTCTGTTCCAGGAATTCCAGTTGCATACTTTCCTTTGTGGAAGTCAGTACTGAGCCTGAGAGGCTGGATACATGCAGCTTCGGCTTTTCCATTTGAAAAGAATGAGAGTTACGTAGTAGTAAAATATTTGTCTAGATAATGAGTGTTTGTGTGCGGAGGAATGCTAAAGGAAAAATATCTTTGTTGAAACCCAACTGTATTGAAAAACATGGTGATTTTTCTGTTAAATGAAATAAGTGAAGTATTTCAGTAACATCAAAAAGGCCTATTTTGGCATTTTCAGTGTATTGAGAAAAGCTTTTCAATACAAAAAAAAAGTATACAAGTATATAAAAAGATACACGAAGCTGTATAAAATAACTTTTTTCCACTTAAAGACACTGAAATCAGAGGAACTGCTCTGATCAAAACAATGTTTTCAGAATTCGTAAAAAAAGTTTGATTGAAAATGTGACTCATTCTGCAGCGGAAAAGTTTTTGAAATCTCAGCATTTCCCAGTAAACTGAAAACTTCTGTCTTTCTTGAGTTCCAGTTTCCTTTGCTGTAATGAAATAATTGGAAAAGTGGTGTATGTGATAATTTCCTTGTGACAGCGGGACAACCCTGCTGATAAGCGTGTGTGATGCAGAAAACAAAATGCAGAAGAAGAAAAAACCCAGCAGATCAGCTATCCCACTGGGAAATGTACAGAAATGTCAGGAAATGATACTGGAATTCAGAGAAGTACGATAGGAGGGACACTGACTCCAATGAGGAGCAGGATTGGTGAGGGAGTTACAACACAAATTCTATCTGTGAGAAGTTCCTGCTGTCTCCCTGGATCTAGCATGTAACTTTTTATAAAATTGTTCATATCATATCTTGTTACATGCTGGATTGTCTCTGTGCAGGGTTATTGAACGTTGCTTCCAGCAGCTCAGAGTGCAGGCAGAAAAAACAGGTATTTGCTACAAAAAAACCTGTTCCGAGTTTGTCCTCAGAAGGGTTGGGTTTTCCCCCTCTTTCTGCCAGTAAGGCTACACTAACCCTAGCAACAGCCAAATCCAGAAGACACAGGGATAAGATGACATCATGTAAGCATCCTTTCTCCTCAGCCACTCCTTTGCCACTCAATGAGACAAGCAGCATCTCCTCCCTGCTCCTTTCCTAGGATTTCCTGGCAGTTTCCCTTTCTGCAGCTATGTGCCTAGGATTACCCTATGCATCACTGTTAAGTGATCTTCCTCTTAAGCTAAGCTTTCTTGCAAGGTGCCAAAACACAAAAAGAAAAATCATGCTTAAGACCCACACTGATGAGCAAAGGATGCAGAGGAGAACCGTGAAGAGAGCTGAAGACATCTGTAAGGTTATCATCGTCTCCATCCCCTCACCTGGAGGAACAAAAGCTCAGCATACAGCGTTACCACAGCACCAGCAGCCATCGATAAATTGCTCTGGTAAGAAAAGAACAGCTGTGACAAAGATTGTTCCAGGGTCTATAGCAGAGAACAGCCAAAGCAGAAGAGTCTAAATGTGCTGGGCTGGGATGGCAAGGGAAGTCACTACTGGGTTCCATCAAGGGGGAATTATTCTTACACTCAATTCATCAATTTATGGGCAAGCAATTCCACAGGCAACATTGACTAGATTAAACAGAGCCATAATGACAGTGAGCGTAGGGAAGCATCCAGCCAAGTATGCAAACCAGCCTTCTCAGCCTCGAATAAAAGCTTCCTAACCAATAATTTCATGCTTTTATCTATACGATCATTAATACAGATACCAAACAATGCCAGCTCGACGTGGTGTCAAAGGCTCTGACAACCTCTAATTGATAATAAATAATTCAATTTCTGTCCCAATCCAAAACTGCTGAGTCTTGGGACACATTCCAAATAAATGATTAAAAAGAACTTTGAATATAATTATATCTAACACAATTGGGGATATTGCCCAGATGAAATTTACAGCAACTATTCAGAGCTACAAAATTTCAATGACACTGGCAACTCTTTATGCCTACTGGAAAATGAAGTGGTCTTTACTCAGGCAACAGCACAGGCTGCATTTTTCATTGACAGCTGTATACCAGCAACTCACTGAGGCCAACTGTGCTTCCCACAGAAGTGCAGTGTTTCCTAAAAGCACTCAAGAAAATTTGGGAACAGGTTTTCGCCACAGCCAAATCCTTATTGTTTTGTACATGCAAAACTGGATCTTCTTTCTGATACAGCTGATTCTTGCCCTCCCCCCAAACTGCTTACATTACAATTAACAAACATTTCTTAAGAAATTAACACCCAAAGTTTCTGGAATGAACTATGTGTTTCAGCAAGGAAAGTGACTATCAGCACAATCCTGAAGCAATGAATGCAGCACCTCAAATGCACACAGATTGTTCCCAGTAATTCCCAAACTCCAAAGCCAGAAGCAACATTTACTAGTGAAATCACAAGACAAGTATTTACAAGAGCATCCTTATACAAGATTCTATTCCTATTTTTCTCCCATTTGAGTAAATCCTTGCTGAAATCTTAGTTTCTGCATCTGTAAAACAGGGATGATAACTTTTACTTTGATTTCTTTGGATGCAACTAGTTTTGAATGCCAATTTTTTCTTTTCTTGAGAGAACGGTGTATGCAACTGACCTGAAGAAGTGGTGGCTCTTAAGAACTGTTAAGATCTGCAGTAGTTCTATTACTGAGCTCACATGGAAACAGTAGAAATGCACCTGCCTTGTTGAACCCATCCCATTTCTTTATTCCCGGTACCTTCTGGAAGACCAACATCAACATCACTGTAATCCCCACACTCATAGGCAGGGCAGCCACAGCACCAGTCTGAAGAGAGACCTGTATTGCATGTCTAGAACGCTTAATTGCTCCCTGGACCTACTTAGGCGTATTTCTCACTCTTTACAACACAACTTGCTATCTCTGAACACAAAGTGACAGCAGAAAAGGATGATTCTTCATCGTTCACAACAGGCTCTTCCAAACTGTGACGAGATGCTCAGGACACGGTTTAGGGGTAGATAGGAATGGTTGGACTCAATGATCCAAGATGTCTTTTCCAACCTGGTGATTCTATGATTCAATTGGCAGAGCAGTCAGAGCCAGCAGCCAGCCTGAAGCAAAGAGATCACCCACAGTGTCTGCAGGATCATGAGAACACCCAAGAAAATAAAATAGCTCCATGATTAGGTGAAGTTCTCAACTGCCATAATCAGGTGAGCCAGGCTTGTTTCTTCAAGAAGGCAAACCTAAGGGAGAGAGGGGGCAGATACCCAGTCCTGCATTATCCAGAGCTGCACTGCACCCTGTATCACTCAGGTATTACACATGACCTGCTAGTCTCCAGCAGACCTGATGACACTGCTGTGCTTGGAACAATGCCCACTTAGGCACCTTCATAGTAGTAGTCACATGACAGAGAGAGACATTTATACCATTAATTGGAACAGCCAGTTAGGTTAAATAGAAGACAATTTATGGATTTAACAGATCTTGCAGTCTGAGAACAGTAGACCACTTAAACATACACTTAGCTTGAAGGAAGAATGTAGTCTTACCAGAACCAGTGGTTTATTAGATCCTATGGGACCAGCTCCTGTGCTGAGGCCAGAGCTGGAACCCCAGCTGGTGCTGGATATTCACTGCCTCACCTATAGAAGAAAATTCCCTTTCAGTTGAAAAATGGGGCGATTTTCTTTGTACATCTTATACTAGCCACTTTTCTTTGAAGCATCTACTACTAAATGCTGTAACAAAAGTATTACATAAAAATATTATATAAACTCCAATCTAGTGGTGACAAACCAATAAGAATGATGAAACTTTGCTGGCTGCCTCTGGAAAGGAAGAAAACTTATAATCTACTATCAAAACCTGATATTTGAAATTACTGGATCTTCTTTCACCACAGTATTCACCATGAATTATAAGTTAAGTTATATAAAGTAAGTATATATATAAATATACCTAAGTTATATTTAAGGTAGAGTGGCTATCAGAAAAATTATATATCAGAAAAAGTAAGGATGCTTTCCTTACAATCTCAGTTGCATGCATGAACTCGACAAATATCTCATGTGTCTTCAGAGCCTTGGTGAGGTTGATGTGCTTTTTGTAGAAACCCAGGATAATGCAATAGTGGAAGCCATGCACAAAAATACTGTAATGTCAGAAGTCACTCTGGAAGTTGATGGGAGAACTGGATTGAGCTCTGTGACTCTGTAACATTTTCATCATCAGGTCACAGGTACAAGGTGTTTGTTCACAAAGTAACTTAACAATTGTTAATGCTTTGTGGTTAAGCCATTTTATCTATAGGAAATGTTGTTCAAACACTTTGTTATGCAGAGTTCATTAAACAGGAGTTTGAAGGAGTTCATTCAGAAATTCCACGTGGCAAAGTCCTTTTTGAAAGAGGTAAAGCCAGTGGCAATAACAGAGGATTCAAGTTAATATCCTCATTTCTCACTGCAGGCCTGCAGGTTGGAAAGGGGACAAGATGTTAGAACAGCTCTACGTTTCACCTCTAGAAAACCTGGCAGCACATGCCTGCCAGCAGCTCTTCTGCAGAACAGAATGGGCAGCACCGGCAGACTTGATCTAACATCTCTAATACTAAAAGAATTTCTCTGCTAAAAAGCCCCTAAAAACAAAACAAGAAGGAAAATAATTTCAAAGCTCTAAGAAGGGTCAGAAATGGGAAAAGTTATAAGGAGAAATGCAGAAGATGTATTAAAAAGATGTCATCACCTCTTTAATGTGTTTTGTCTTGTCAGCTGTAAACATCCATAGGTGCTCCATTTACACTGGTACAAGAGAAGGGGAAAGGCTGAGCTTGTAGCACCAGCTGTAGTCCAAGGGCTGAGTAGCTGGCTCCAGCCTTCCTGAACAGACACAGGGAGAGTGCTGCTGAGGTGAACTCAGTTTAATAGGTTGCTACTTACAGGCTTAGACTGATTTACAGGTATTTGTCCTGAAATATGACCATCCATGTCATCACTGCTAATCCTCTCCCATCTCTGAAATCCTCCCACTTCGACAGCTATTTTTGGAGGAGAAAACAACATCCATACCAAAAAGCAACAGCTCCCTCTAAATCTCCTCCCACAGGAAGGGCAGCCTGACTATCACACACCTGACAAGTTGTCTAGTACAGCGCAACACCAAACCCTCGGTTGCCTCTGTCACAGCGGGTGTCAGCCATCTGCGTGTGACAGTAACAACAGGGATGTCACAGGGAGAGCACACACAGACCTCACATCCTCCTCCTTTCAGCCCAGTAGAAAACCTCCTGTTGGCAATGCAAAGCCTAGGAAGCATAGCTGGGCTGCGTCCTGGGGAGCAGTATTTTCTGTCTCTGCTAAAGACTTCTCTTCTGCTTGCTCTCCCAAGCTTGTGACCTCTTCTACAACTGAGTTTCCATCCAGCTTGCAACCCAGTTTGGCCCCTGATGTACTGCTAGAGACCCAGCCCGATGGATCCAATGGCTGGAGCACTGTGACACGCTGTAGCTGGTGAATCAGTTTCTGTTCCCTGCACACACCACTCCAGCAATGTGGTAATGATTTGCAGACGCACATGAGAACAGGGTTCACAGTCTAAAGATACCAAACAAAAAAACTATCTTGGGACTGAAAGTAAATTTACAAAACTAGATAACCTTTTTTTCCTTAAGTAATATATCATATAGGTACTGACAGCATCACATTCATCTGTCTCTCAGCTTAGCTTGGAGACTGCCAAGTACAGCTTCTAGAAATCTACCACTTGCAGCAAAATACAGCTTCTAGGAGCTCAAGGACATGCCAAGTCCCACACACTGAGAATAAGACCTGGTATTCTGGCTGCTGTGCTTTGCTCCATACCCACAGAACCTTCATTTTAGCTGTTTTGAAGCGTGGCTTCCCTCTCTCTCTCTTGCATTGGGCTTTTCACATGGCAGATAGGTTGGTTTGGCAGGACAGGGTGAGCTTCATAGCTTTGCCGGGTACCTGGGCACACTGGGAGAGGTGCCTTATCCAGGAGAACTGCTGCCACAACAGCCCAGCTCTGGGGCCCCTTTCGCATCACTTGGCCCAATGCATCTACCTGGTGGGAGATACACAAACCTATGTTAGAGCCTGAACAACAACTCCAGGTATCAGGATCTCAGTCGACTCCACAGTGTATTCCCTAACTTAGAAAACTGGATGCACAGGCACAGGACTCATTTTTTAACCCTGAAAAAAGTCCACAAAGTGCTTTTAAATGTTCACAGACTTTCCAAGCAGCCAAGCAAAAACTAATCATGAAGTCAAACTACAGAAGATAGAGACAGAGATAAAACTGGATAAAAGTCCACAGGGATTGTGAGCTTCATATCCAAAAGCACAGAGAAAATTCACCTCTGTACTACTGTAAATAAGTCATGTTGGAGCTCTTAACACTGCGGGAAGAATCCTGTCCAGAACTCCCCATTTCTTTTCAGTGTTACAGAACCAATACCTCTGTTAAAAGCTGACAGTGACTCTTAGTGCTGACTGTGCAGGGATCCCATTCCCTGCAGCATCGAGTACAAGGGACTCCTCACACGCTTCAGGTTTCATTCCCACCTCTCCTACTCTTGTCCTTAAAAGAACAACAATATTTTGAGGTGTTTGGGTATGCGCTAACACGCTGCAGCCTTCAGTTTCTGTGGATGCTACCACTCTCCAAAAGTCTTCCCTGGGACAGACAGCTGCATATTTGTATTTTTACCCTGTTCAGCATTCCCCACGGCTTCCTCTTTCTACCCCCTCCTGGCTCTTTCTGATACATCCTGCTCCCGTTGTTTCCCTGCTATGTGTGCAGTCCTCCATCTATACCTGCTTCTATTTGCTCTAGCCCTGCACAGCAGTCACTTGCTAGTTACTCAGGACCCTAATAATTTAGGTCACAAAGCCTGGTGAATCTGATGTGGTTTGTTTCACATAAAAAGAGTGAAATTGAAAACTACCTTATTCTTCTCAACTGAAATGCTGCGTCTCTATTAATTCAGGTGTATAAATAACACTCTCTAATGCTGCATCAAGGGCTCTGCTGTGTGATTAAACCTGCCTTCCTGACCTGTAATTAGAAACTTTGCCTCTGAAAGGCAGTTTGCAGAGAAAAGGAGAGAGAGAAGGAACCAGTTCTCAGACCCAACAATTTTGTTCTTAATAAATTATTCAGAGTTTTTGAAAGTTGAGCTGGATTTCCATCTGGTAGCATTAAAGACCCAAAGGGAAGAAGAATTGAAGGATTCTCACAGCAGAGCAGAGCATGGGGCTGGAAACAAGAAGCCAGCCAAGAAGATCACTGTGTCCTCTGCCTGTCCCTGTTCAGCAGCTGCCTCCGCACGCCTGGACTCCCAATGGGTCTTAGAGCAATGCAGAGTGACCCTCCACCACAGTCCCGCTGAGCTGGAGTCATGTGTTTGGGATATAACATTGGAAGAAAACCCCAAAATTCCATGAATGCTTTACAAATGTCAGCAGAATCGGACAATGAACACGCTAAATAGTGATGGCCATGAGTACAGAAACAACATAGAGATCAGGCTGCATGGTCCCACACAAGGAATATATGACCTTTTCAAGGCAAGTGATTTAAAGATTAATTCATTCATGATTAAACTGATCCTTTGCTCCTGGGGCAGTTAGACAGTCCAGACCATTGCACTATTAATGACAGCAGTCACTGTGAGCTGCAGCCCCAAGGATACACCTGATGGCAGAAGGTGAACCCTTCGCTCAAAAGTGCGGAGAGAGGAAAGATGTTTTTCTCCTAGAGGCACAGTAAGAAAAACTGATGTTCCTTCAGCCCAACATAAATTTTAACAAAAAGACAAATAATACATTCCAGCCTTTATAGTGGATGTCAGGAATCTTTCCTCTTTCCATAAACTGGGATGGAATGAGCTTTGGAGCACTGGATAACAGGAGAGCCGGACCCAGGATGAGAGGTTTCTGGCCTTGGGTATTTGGCAGCTGTTTCCAGAGTTCTGCTTGATTTCAGATCAGAGAGATTTTGTGATGAATTCCTCCTCTGGTTACACCTATAATCTCTGTGTTGAGGGTGTGACTGACATCATAGTTTCAGTCTTTTATGTTTTCAGGCTCAGGTTTTCAAGGCCTCACACCAGGGGAATTGAGAGTCTGATAATTTTCTGCATAATTGCCTTTTTCTAGGAACTTCACAAGGTTGATCCAGGGTTTCAGGTAAGCCCTATGTATTGAGATATCATATTTAAGGGGACTTAAACAAGAGAGGAGAAACCTAACATTTACATCTCAAGGACCCTTTGGTCAAAACACCAGACCTCACTGAATTAACCAGTGCTTTATATCTTATACTGTGCTTTAGATATGCACAATTTTAACTCAAATAAGAGACTAGGTCTACCAAAATATTAAATTGTCACTAGTAAAATGTCTTCATCCCCAGCTACATAACTTTGTAAATGTACAGGGTTGAGAACCATGGAGACCACAACCCTGGTACAGGGTGCAGGACTCCATGAAACAAAAGAGTCCTTCAAATTCAATAACAACAACTTTAAGTAATCTTTTGTGTTTGTAATGTGGTAGAGTCCAAGTTTATCACAGAGCTGCCAGAACATAAATCTGATACAAACTACTTTGGATTAGATAGCACAGCAGAAAGAGCTTTACTGGGGTATTGTGACAAGTTTTATGACCTTCTTAAAGAAACAGAACTTCGAAATACTAGCAGTGTTGTTAAGTTACTGCCTTGTGGGCTTGAACACTCAGCACTAAGAAGCTAAGAAGGAAAAAAGCTAACAACTTCAGAAAACAGCACAGTATTTGAAACTTGTATTAAGGTACATTTTTTTCTATCAGAATTTCAAGCCACTGTACTTAAAAGCGGAGTCCTGCAAACTTACATGCTCTGCCTTCCTCAGATGCAACCACAGGTTACTCTCCCCTCTTTTACTCCAAATCCTCACACCAAGTCCAGTGTCACTTCACTGCTCTTTCCTCTGAGGGTCTTACTCATCTTTTAACATTAGCATACAAGCACATAAGCAAAAAGAGGTAAAAAGAGCAGGGAACTTCCCATACACTAACTTCCAGAGACTGCCTCTGCACAGTACTGCCACACGCAGGGACTGCCCAGGGGTCCCTGAGATGCACGACCTCTGCACCAGCATGGAGAGGGTCAGCCAGCTCCAGCTGCTCTGCAGGGACCAAGGTCACAGATTGCTACTTGCATGACTCTGCTCAGAGCTCTGTCCAGCCCTGGGTTCCACTCTAGCCCGCCTGAGTTCCTAACCAGTTTCTCTGGTTTCCAGAAAATCATGTCAGCCACACCAGCCCACAAGGTTTAAAACAACCTTTCCCTCTTGCTGCTTTAGACCCCTAGCTCTCAGCAGCTCTGTCAGCATAGCTGCTCAGTGCGAGATGGCTGTCCTGCCCTCCATTTCTCATCTCTTGAGGGGCAGTTCACCATCTACAGCCATTCCATCAAAGATTTTGCTCTTTCCTGCAGGGATTTACTCGAAAAGCTGCACTCCCCACCTGCACAAGGGCCTCATATGCCACCTTTCCAAACCCCTCAAGCTCCCCCTCCAATGCCTGGGGCATGTTTGTGCCCCTAAGCAGTCTGTATACCAGTTGCTGCGATTCCAACGTTTTCTTCTTCAGGAATCCCTCACTTTCTCCTACAACAGCAACTTAATATCCCATCTACCCCCCTCTCCCTGAGTAAACCACTCCTCTGAATACCACTGTCAGGGTTGCTGCAGACACTTACACTACTACCATAGTGGGATACCCTCAGATCCCTCATATCAGGGTTGCTGTCTCCCCCCTAGTTTCTCCTTCTAACTCTAGATCCTCATTCTCCTCCAGTTCTGCAGAGGTTGCATACAAGTCCTGTGTTATTATTTATCTGGTGACAGATCTTTCCGTGTGCTCACATGATAACTTTCCTAGAAGGACAGGAAGAGATGAGATAAAGATATTGGTATGCGAGTGCTGTCACTCAGTTGCTTCATTTACAAATGTACTGGTATCTAAGTTACTGCTGCTTCCCTATTTTTCCCTTTTGATTTCCTAGCACTTCCACTAATTAGTGTTGTTCCACCTCTCCCAGCAGTAACAGGAATTCTCTGAATTTTTTGCAATTGATCAGATAGAGCATTTAGAATTTGTCCTGTTCTATGAAGTCAGAGAGAAATTATGTCCAGAGGAGCACACAGCCTCACAAGTTAAGCCTTAAACATTATGAAATTCAAAGAGATCTTTTAATCATTCCAACCTTGAATTGAATGAACCGCAGTGGGATAACCTTCAGTTGGTACCTTGAGGTCTTGGGAAAAAGAGGGCTTCTGTGAGGTTTTTCTTGGTGACATCCCAAGTGACTCCCAAGTCTCAGAATAAAAGGAAAGCTGGATCCGATGGTTTGCATTATTCCCAACCTCCAGTCTGAAATATGATACTACATCGAAAAATGACTCTCAAAAAAGGGAGGAACTGGTTTGTATCTGTTATCCTGCAGTGACTCTGAAGAACACCTTCGCTGTTCCTCAGGAGAAACATTTTCCTAGCTTTTGGAATGCAGAGAGGGTTCTGAAAATGGAGCTGGGTTTCTATGCATCAACAGAGTCAGAAGGTGCCATTTCTACATAGCAGCTTTGCAAATATGATTGAAGCCCTTGCACAATGCTGTGCTCCGTGGGACACATCTGACCCACACACTGCCTTTTCAACTCCCTGCTTTTTCTAAATCATGTACATGATGAGTGAATAGGAGGAAAATGTGTAAACAAGAACAGAAAAGGTTGTTGCGAGTTCATTAATTCTGATCACTTAATAAGCTGTAAATTGAAGTGCGTGAATTCCATTCTCTTGAACACCAGGATAAATTTGAAGAATCTCTATTGACTTAATTTACGCTGATATGCATTAGAATAGTTTCTGGCACATTCAGAATCAAAATAATTATTACAGCCACATTCAAGACCAGAAGGTGCCTAGTTCCCATTTTGATAACTAAATGAGCGCCGGACTTACATAAGTAGAGAACTTGCCACATTAAAAAACATAATCTTAATTCTTTTTCAAAGGTGGTACAGAGGCAGAGCCATGGGGGCTAGGCTACACAGGGCTGCAGGATTGACCTGAAGAAGCAGGGTCCTACTTTGCATCTAGCTGATGAGAACACAGCGCTGTGCAAGAGCAACTGCTGTCCTCTGGACCTGCTTCCTACAGAACAGAAAGACGAGCTGCACACAAGGAGGCATAACTAACTGAACAACTTCGTCAGGCCAATATTCAGAGTGGTACCGATACATTTCAGAGCTCTTTGACAGATCCCGTGGAAGGTCATATCCAGGAGGATCTCTTTCTATGCAAAGACAATCTGCTTTGGAATTCTTTACTCTGTGGGTAGCATGCTGTCCAAACCATCTTACAGCAGTTTTCTTGGAAGATAAAACACTTGTCCCCTCCCAGGGACCAAAAAGAATCCCCAAGTTTATCTTGCACACCTTGTTTGTAAAATGACAACAGAGAGAGGTGTCACAGTGGGAGAAGGAACACAAGAAATCTTAAAAAAAAAGAGAGAGAGAGAGAAAGAAGTAGCTGGAGCTGCTCAGTTGCAACAGCACGAAGTTGGCTCAGTCTTCTGCTGCTGGTTTGTCTGCAAGGAGTCGCAAGAAAGCACATCTGAAGCGATGCCCTTGAAACACGCAGCCATGGCCGTGTCTGACAATGATCCCGCGACATGCCTAGAGAGCTCCTCCTGCCGGCTGCTTTCCTGGCGGTCCGAGCTCTTGCCAAGAGAACCCGAATTTCGGTTTGTCTTTTCAGGAAGTTGGAAATGAAGGGAACCAAAGCCAACACTGCATCTTTCTTGTTTGTCATAGCAATAAAACAGTGTGATGCCACAATGTCTCTCATACCACTGTCCATTTGCTCTCCAGCTTCTCAGACCAACAGAGCTGCTGTGGTCAATGCCAGGAGGCAGGCAGCGCAGAAGCTGCAGAGGAGCTTGGGGAGCCAGAGGAGCAAAGACAACTTGGCCCGACAGGCAGGCAGGCAGGCACAGGACCTCAGTGTAACAGAGCGTAGGGCCACAGTGACCACACGAGAATCACAGAGTAGGTCTGGTGACAGCAACCACATTTAGACAGGAGCCCAGCGACCATCAGACTACCCTAAAGGGATGAGCCAGGTCCAAGGCCAAGGCAGGCAGTTAAGTCAGGGTCGGGATCAGTGTGGTCTACAGCCAGGCACAGACATCCCTACAGCCAATCCTAGATGAGGGCCAAGAAGGTCAGGTGGTGCTGTGGCTTCCGAGGGAGCCGAGCAGGCTTCTCTCAGCTCTTTCCACAACACTCTGATCCCAGGTTACACTCCACCATATCGGGGCAGACCGTGAACATAGGCAGCCAAACCTGTAGGACACGGGGAAGAGGCTGCAGAGTCAGCTGGTGCACCCAGGGCCTGACAACAGACTGGCTGGCACAGCCACTGAAGAACATAAAAATTATCAAAAGTGCTGACAAAATAACCTGCGTACAAACATGCCACAAGGGCTGGCAATGTGAAAGACTGACAATTTGTATTTCAGCTGTTTCAGGGTCTGGTCAGGAATGACCTGTGCAGGGCACTGCACGTGTGCTCTTGTTCTGTCAGTTTGTTGGGAAATACCACTAAGCCACAGTAAATTTAAAACCGCCACTGGGATGTAATGACATAGCCCCTCCAAGTTTTTCATCTATAATTTAAAACAGAAAAAAACCCAAATGTGAACTAACCCTGGCTTCCCACAAAAAAAATCACCCATATCATACACTCCTTTATGACATTTCAACTGCTCAGTTCTCTGGCCAGGATATGTCCCAAAATAAGGAAGCAGGTGAGAGACTGGCACCCCATCTCCTACCTCCTCCCTGGTGACATTTGCCTTAGCCCTGCCCTGGCTCCATCTGCAAGGTACTGGCACCAGCCCCAACTCCCAACCCTGCCTGCAGGAGGAGGTAAAACATCCTGAGGGGACACAGCTCCAGTGGCAGGTAAGTACTGTCTTCAAAAAAGGAGCTTGTCAAGTCAACAGGAGAAAGACTAACCATTGGGAAAGGGTGACGTGATTATCTTAGAGTTACAAGAAGAAAAAACAAAGACAAATACAGAAGGGAAGGGAAACAATGAGAGGTGAGCATCCCAAAATTGTTCCCAAATGGAGGGACACCAATACACAGTTTAGATAAAACTAGTCTGCCCTGTGAAAACTGTGTGGCTACACCGCAGAGAGCAAAGGTCTACTAGAAAAAGAACATCTTTTATCAACTCTGATAGAAAAAGTCTCCAGATAATGTAAGCTATTTTGGAAAAAAGTCACATTTACAAGAGGAACTTGTAATTTTGCCGAGATTGCCGTAGGTGTATTTTGTTTCCTTCTGTGCAGAGTTCTGAATATATACAGCACTGTTACTAAATGTAGTTCTTCTGCCAAGCAATTGTACTCCTGTACTTTATATTTCCAGCGTGAAAACCGTAATGAAACATTTTAAACCAAAGCCGTTTCCTTGGAGCTGCCTCTGACCTTCTTTTCCTTCTCTCAGCCGAATCTCCCTGCCAGGATGAATTCAGACTAACGTCTGCTCCTCCCACCAGGCTTTTGGATATGTGACAATATCCTAGTCACTGGGAGCTGTGCCTGATGGTGTCCATTGTCTTGTGTCCAGTTTGGAAGAGGGCTTTTAAGGAAAGGCCCAGAATGAAATTTATGAAGTCTAATGATTTACAGGAATGGCCTACCATGTAGCTAGTTTCTGCACGCATCTATCAGCAACTTGTGAGTCCTTGGCAATCGACTCGCAAGGCTCCAGCACAGGAACAGTTCAAGGCTCAGGAAGAAGCTTTTGAAAGTTTAAATGAAAACAACTTTTGAAACGAGGGACCAATCTCTAAATACTACAGCCCTCTGCACCAGCTTGAGCTGTGGCAGGATACAGGGGAAGCACAGGGAATGACTGTCTAACAACTTGCCACGCAGAGCCTGTTATATTCCCTTGCAGAGTCCTGACAGGCACAAAAAGGGGACGCACACTGACCAGCACAGAGCTGCTGGCTGTGCCCTGTAGAATGCTCCAGCGACAGCACAGCACGGACGTGCACTCTGGTCACAGCTACTGCCGACTACAGCCAAGCAACTGAGGTCCCAGCACAGCAAAAGGAGACAATGCAGGGTACAGGAAAGGCACTGCTCAAAACGGAGATGCCAAGTAGGGTGCTTCACCCAGGTGGAACAGGAATGGGTCTGTGGGACAGGGAATACAGACCAGCAGCCAAGTACAGCAAAGTGCAAGACCCTGGATAATCCAGCAATGACGCTTGAGGTATGGTGGAGTACTACCAGAAGCAAAGCAAGTTATATGCCTTATTTACAATCAGCCATGATCTTTTGGGACATTATATGCCCATACCCCACAGTGTCATCTGTGTCTCACTCCACATAATCTCATCTATACCGTCTGCCCTATTTAGTTTAGGTACATGAACAAATACACACACCTTGGTAGAAAGAAAACTGCTTTCTCCATTAACTTCTCCTGTAATCACACTGCAAACAGGGTGCTAAAACCCTCTGCAGATACCTATCCAATTCCCACATTAAATCAGTAGTAGTTACTTGACAAATGCTTTCATTTAAAGACCAACTACCTGCTAGGAATTCACAACTAGGTTTGAGCCCTTTGTCCACAAACTCTTAACTTTTCTTTTTCAGCCCCCTGTCCCCCCTTCCTACGACGTTCCTCAATTTGCCAGCCTCCTTTATGTCTCAGTTATGTCTGCAC
Organism: Phaenicophaeus curvirostris; assembly: GCF_032191515.1. NCBI lineage: Eukaryota > Metazoa > Chordata > Aves > Cuculiformes > Cuculidae > Phaenicophaeus > Phaenicophaeus curvirostris. The sequence goes on from NC_091408.1 coordinate 8,165,964, forward strand.
AATGTGAGGCAGGCAGGCAAACAGAAAAGCTCCTCCAGCTCACAATAACTCAGCAGGCTTCTGTGATTTTCAGAGACTGCATTACTGCGTGCCCCTGTCTGCTGTCAAATTACTGCCTGGACACAGGCTCCATGGCTAACCTCAGTCTTACCCCAAACACAAAACTGTCCCCAAGCCCTCAGAAACATTCATCTTCTCTCACAGCTCTTCTTCAGGTGGTATAAACCTGGATGATGCTTCCAGGAAGTAAAGAACACACCACTCCGAAGGCATACTACAGTTTTATGTCCTCTGCCTACAACCTGCTGAGAGTGGCTGTGCTCCCTATCGTGCATTTAAAACACATCAAAACAGATTTGAAGGGTGGACAGTCCTCCTGAGGTTTCTAAAGGAAAATGGAGATAAAAGTCATAAAAAACAACCCTTCACACATAGCAGAGGTTGAAAAATAAAATCTAAACCTAAATTCATTTTCCTCTTTTATGCAAGTGCTGGCATTCGCAGGATTGTTCTACCAGCTTGTCACAGCTGTAACATCACAGCAGTGAGGAAAAACCCTGAGCAGTTACGCCAATCTTAGCTGCCTTCCCCTTAGAATTCCCATCCTGCCCTACTCTATCTGAGGCTGTGAACACACAATAATAGGAAGCTGTTCCTAGAGATCTTATTTTCTATGTCCTGCCTTATTTTTAATATCTGTACATAGGAAAGATGGCACACAGAGATCACACAAACCTGTAACTGTGGCAAGATTTTCTCTAATCATAGGAGTTACTGGCTGTAATTGCTGTTGTCTGTTTCGACCTTCTCCTGGAGGTGTCTCCACCTCCCACTACAATGTCACAGCAAAAATAGTTTCTTGGTGGTCTGCAAAGAAGCAAAAGAGCAAGTGGCAAGGGAGAAGTGACGTTGTTTATATAACAAAATTAAACCTAAAATCAACCATTCAGAGAAAGCAGCATTGTTACATAAAAAGTAGAGAAAAGGAGATCTTGCTGACAGAGGGTGCTATTAACAACATTTTGTATACATAAAGGACTCTGTATCCCAAATCCTTAAAATGTTTTAGAATACACTACTATTCTTCAGTGTTTTACAGAAAAAATGAGGCATAAGGTATTCATAGGGCTTTGTCAAAGTAGCTGACGATTTACCACCAGAATGAAGAACAGAACCCAGGCTTTTTAATCCCTGTCACTCAGATATGTGCATTATTTTAAAGCAGCCCTTGGATTTTCTCATTTTAGTGTAGGTTGGGTGAAAAGGAGCACTAAGGCAGAAACAAACATGTGTTCTACATCTTAAAACAAGATTTTCCTTGTGGAACAGTAATCAGGGTACCCTGCAGCCTTAGGTTTTCTATGCAGCCTTCATCCTCTTGACTGTGCTGGTAGCCAGGATAACCCCCAATCCATATTCTATGCCTAGCGCATGCTGCAGGAAGCAAAGATAACAAAGGCTGTAACAGAACTCCATCAGGGAAGTCCTTTTGGGCCCCATTTCCATCAGCTCATAAAAGAAACAGCCTGGACCCACATGCTGGGCCCTGCTAAGGCTGCTCCAGGCTGCAGATCTTCATTTGCAAAAGAAATGACCCATTCATTTCTCTCTGACCTCTGCAGACTCTTCAGATTGCTGACCTCATCTGCCCATGGCCCCCACACTACTGTGAGCTTCCTCAAACAGGTGCTCCCCAACTAAAACCTCTGTCTTCCCAGGTAAGCTGAACTAACACAGCTTCAAGAATCCTGTATCAGGGCTGGTGGGGGCAGGGGCTGTTTGTGCACAACTTGGAAATGTTCAGGGCTCAAAGCATTTACTTCCTATCCAGAATCCATATGAAAAGGAGGTGCAGATGAGTACGCTGAAGTTAAAAATGTACTTGCTTATGTGTGCTCGTGCAGTTGACATCACAGATCTCTTCCTGCAACTCGTAACAGCTTTGCACCTGCACTGTGTGTTAGTGTGTGGTTCTACAGGCAGGTCCTGCAGTTCCCATACAGAAGCGAGTGCCTTCTGACTGGGCTGTTCCCGTTTCTGCAGTAGATTTACAGATTCATTTTTGCGTGGATGGGTGAAAGCTGACAATACTGCTTCAGCGGGGGAACCCACATACCTGCATTGCATGTGTTTGAAGACACATCTCTTCAAACACGCTCATCACTTGCATTTACCTTGGCATTCACAGCCTTATTACTAAAAGTATCACAATCCATATTGACTTTTGTCCTTAACAGCCCCATTCTAGAAGAAGATTATGCAGAGAAGTGAGTCTCTTGTCAAAGGTCACAACGGCATTTGGTGGCCAAACTGGGAATTCCGTGCTGGTTTTAAGGCCAAGTTCAGAGCCCTGCTCACTGGACTAATCTCTAGGTAATAACATTTTTCTACTTGGCATAGACGTGGGAGCTTTCAGGTGTAGAACAGTAGCGAGGTGATCAGATGGAGTCAGGTATACATAGCACAGACTAACATAATTTTTCAATAGAAGTGGCATAAAAACAAAGCAAACAAGGTCAGTTCTTCCACTGGTCTCTAAAGAACATCCAATTACCAGAATGAACATAACCACCTTTAGTAACACCACTGCTTGCTTCTGGCAGAAGAGGCCTGCGAACCAGAGCCCGAAGTCTGATGCAAGAGAAACTTGGGCGTCTCAAGCTGCTTTCCCCAGCAGAGAACAACCCTATTAGTTTGAGAAAGTCCCCTGCCTGCTTTCTCTCTGAGTAATTAAGAGTGAAATCCTCCTCTCGGTGACCCCAATGCTCTCAGCCTAGGCTGATTTACACATGAAAGGAACCCTCTGAGGGGCTTTCTCCCTTTCACATTCACAACCAGGCAGGACCTATAAATAAAATCTTTCTGAAAACAGGAGCTTTCAAAAAGGTCTGTGTATGTGTGCAAATGTATAGGAGAGAAAGGGAATGGATGCGTGCACTTGAGAATGTGTGTGTGTGTTTGCATGCATATGTGAAGAGCGGGTGAGAAGAATGTGCATTCAATACACCAGCCCGCATGCAAACAACTACACTCAGAAAAGCATCTACACGGATGCACGAGTGCACGCAGGTAGTCGGAAGCACTTACTGGAGGGAGAGGGCATGTCCAGGCTGGTTTCCAGCTAGTGCAGTTCCAGGGGACTTTCACCCAAGTCAGCTGAGTCACTCTGCATTATACAGGAAAAAAATGAGAGCAGATTCAGACCCAATTGTGCACATGGGAGTATGCTTGTGATGCACTTTCCCTTAACAAAGCAGTAAAGTACTTGCAGAACAAAACACTAGTGTTCTACACTGCTTTGGAAGTAACGTTGGGAGGTAACAGAGAACCAGGTGGCTTTGACAGGAGGTGAGATTTTTAAGTCTTCCTCTTCTCAACAGCCTAGGACAGAGAGAACAGGACTACATTTTCCAGGGCTGTCATCATTCAGAAATAATTCTTACAGTTTGTTGGACAGAAAACCCCTCAAAGTTTGAAAAATAATGGGACTGATGCCATAAAAGCAAAGGTTAGAAAATCAAAAAGACTATGACTACTTTTACGGAAGCTTAAACATAAAAGTGCTGAGATATGAAGCTGTACTTTCCCTCCCTCAATGTCCTGTTCACCCATGTGTCCGTGCAGTGAGGGTATTTTCCCTTCCATGAGGCCTAAAGAGGACCCTACACAGCTTCCAGGAAACTGGCAGTCAGCATGACCCTGTCCTAATACAAAACAGGTGATGCAGAGCTCTGAGCCAAGCCAGGACAGACTGCGGGGCTTCATGAGGCAGGTACTGGAGTCTTTGCTCCGTAAGAGGCAGCTTTTTAAGACCTGGCTACAACGTGATAATTTGAGAACTGCAAACTATTTTACTCCAATACTCCTGACGAGCTGAATCATTTGCTTACTGTAACTGCGTCCGTGCTCTCTGCTAATGGAGTTACTCCACTGCTTGGTGGGAGACTCCAGGGCAGGAGCGGTGGTGCTAAACCCTGCACCGTTCAGACTTCATCACTGCTAAAGGCAGCTCTGGGATCTCTCCCCTGCCCAATTATTATGCAAACATTCAGGCAGAGAAAGGCACAAAGCAGGAGACATAAGGAGCGCAAAACCTCACAGAAGTGCACAAAGAGCAAAATGTTTCTTCTGCCAGTTCAAAACACTCTTCCCAGCTATTTGCAGTAGACAGGAGTGTGTGAGCAGGGATGCAGAGCTTCTCTCCTACTGAGCTCGCAGCTAAAGCCCTCCCCCAGTTCCCAGGGTCTTCAAATGAAGATTTGCATAGCACTTCCAGATCATTCCCAAGAGAAGGGACAATGGCGCTCTCAACGCCCTCTTCCCCCCCTCCCTCCTTCACTTACAAAGCTGATAAAGCCCTGGTGAAAAGGGGAACAAAGGATTTACAGATGGCAGACTATTGATTTCTGCAGTTCCAGGACTACAGGGAGAAGATGAAGAACCCCCCAGAAACTCTGTGAAGTTTGAGACCCAGGCGCTGTCTCTGCAGCACAAACTCCACGTTTGTTGAGACAGTATCTGATAGAGGAAACATCCCTATTCCAGAGGGATGAGCAGGTCCCTAACAACTTGAAAATGCACAGAGATGAGATTACAGTTGGAAATCTCAGTAAGCACATTCGTTGTTCCCAAACCTGCTAAACGGAGCGGCGCTTCCAGCGAAAGCAGTTTGCCACCAGGTGGACCAGGCCGGCATTGCTCCGAGAGCCTTCTGCCCCAGCTAATGGCATCAAAAGCTTTCATAAATCACACCTCATCAGTGATTCATGCCATTATTCGCGTCCTCTTCTCCCTGCTATCCACCACTGAAGCTAGGAAAAACAAGAAAAAGAAAGTAAAAGACGAGTCTTTTGCCTCTAGTTACGAGTTACAATGGAACCTCCCCTCTCAAAACTGGGTAACTTCAGGCCCATTACTTGAAGACTAAAGCTTCCTGACTCCACCAGCATTTCTGTGCTTAGCTCGTGTAAACCCAGTCTTTCCTTTGTGTTACATTCTTTTTCAGCTTGGCCAGTTAACTCCACTTCTACTGAACACCAGCTCACTGCAATAGTTTGAATTTTGCTTAACTGAACAGCCATAAAATCCAAAGCATTCAAATCAGACGCTGCAAGTCACTTCTTTCTGTGCAGAAGCAAGACTGCTTTTAAAATGATTTATTAAATGAAGTAAAATGAAAGCAAATTACTGCAAGAGGTAGTTGTGATTTTAAAAAATAAAGACAACAAAGAAACCAAAGTACTTATTATCAGTTTACTTCAAAGATGCAGTAAGCAACTGAACAATATCTTTTTGCCAAGGTACGCTTCAGAACAACCACCCAAGATCCTGGCCATCTTACCATTCCTTCATTATATGGTTTAGTAGGCATGGAGCTGTTGGGCTGACAGTTGATCTTTTCAGACAGGTCTTTTCCAACCTTAATGATTCGATGGTTCTGTGTACGATGCACTAAGTTTGGACATGAGCCCTTCCCCAAATGAAAAAGGGAAATTAGGCTTCCCAGTAGCAAGCACAGCTCCCTGCCATGTAACAAACACTCCGCAACAGCAGCTCAGCTGTGCTGCGTGCTCTGGGCTTGCCAGCAGTTTTGTGGGACAAGGTAAAATGTGAGCCTGTACTGGCCCTGGCCAGAGCAGCACAGCGTGAGAACAGAAGCTGATAACCCAATTCCAAACCAGGACAGGGCTCTGGCACTTCCCTCAAGCTCCTCCTCATCTAGCACAGATGCCTGCTTCGTAGGACAGAAAAACCTCCTCCTCCTGTCAACAACCACACCTCATTAGTGACAAAATGTAAACCCTTCACCACTATTTGCTCACAGACCAGACCTTACTGCATTCACTCCTCAAAGCCGCGTTTCTCCACTTTCCCACTGTTTCAGGCTCCACATCCACTATAGGAACCCTCTCATTTTCTGCGGGGTTTTAAGTGTTTGAAAATGTACTTGACATCTACGTCACTCCTACTTAAGGTCAAACAGCCAGCCATCAGGCTCCAGTGAAGAAATATACCAAAATAGGGTCCAAATATTTGCAAATTAATTATGTTTTTCTGGCAATCTTGCGTTTATTCAAGCAATGTTTCAGCAGAATCATCCCAGGAATCCAATTAAAAACACATCTGTGGTTACAAAACTGCAGTTCATTAATGACAAACATCTTTTTACTGTCATGATTGAAACAAGTTTTCACATCACAGTGATGGGATCGGTCCCTAATGCAAAACACTCACATTAACAAACTAACAGCCTTTCTTTGCCGCTGCAAAGAAGTAACTCAAATTCAGCTGCATGTTTGCTTTGCTGCCAGGGAATTCCACATGGGATGCCAGTGCTGTCTCCTCAGCCTCCTACCCTGAGCACAGCTCCAAGAACTCACTGCTGGACACCCATGCCGATCCTTCCCAACCTTCCCTGTTTACAGGGCCATGAATCATAGAACAGTTTGGGTTGGAAGGGACCTTAGCTGCCCAAGGCCCCATGCAACCCAGCCTCGAACACCTCCAGGGATGGGGCAGCCACAGCTTCCCCGGGCAACCTGTGCTAGTGCCTCACCGCTCTGATCATGAAGAAATTCTTCCTTATGGCAAGTCTAAATCTGCCCCTCTCAGTTTATACCCGTTGCCCCTCATCCTATCACCACAAGCCTTTATGAACAGTCCCTCCCCAGCTTTCTTGTAGCCCCTTCAGGCACTGGAAGGTCACTATAAGATTTTCTCAGAGCCTTCTCTTCTCCAGGCTGAACAAGCCCAATTCTCTCAGCCTGCCCTCATGGAGAAGGTGAGGGAATGTACTCCTGTCCTCACAGGGAATGTGCTCCAGCCCTTGGATCATTTTTGTAGCCCCCCTCAGTTCCACCAGTTCCATATCCTTCTAATGTCGAGGATTCCAGAACTGGACGCAGTATTCCTTCCTTCTGGCCTCAAGAGCTGGGTTATCAGAGTTCACACTCATCACCCAGCAGAACTAAGCACCCCTCTGCAGAGCCCCTTCTCCACATCCCCCCGGGCCGCCCTAGAGCCCCATCGGCCCCTCACGCCCTCCCTATCCCCACAGCGCTGCCCCTCGTAGCCTCGACGCCCCTCGCCCCTCAGCACCAAGATGGCGCCCTTCCCGCCCCGTGACGTCACCGCGCCCCGCCCCGCGCATGCGCAGCCGCGCGACCGCGGCTCAAGGTCAGTCCCGGGGTGGGGGAAGCGCGCGCGCTGGTCGCTTCCGGTTCCGGTGTGCGCGGCGGCCGAGGCGATGGCGGCGCTCGGAAGGGTGTCCCGGCTGCTGCTCCGCGCCGCCCCGCGCCCCCCGCCCTCCCCGCCGCGCCGGGGCATGGCGGCCGCGGCACACGAGGGCGGTGGAGGTAACGGGGACGCTGGGCTGGAGGCGCTGCCCTCGCGGGAGGGGCTGCGGGGCGGCGGCTCCGCGTCCGCCCTTGGAGAACGGGGAGTGAGGCCTGATTGCGGCTTTCGTACTGAGATGGGGAAGAACGTTTTAGCAGGGCCTGTAGCGATATGACAAGGGCTAACGGTTTTAAACTAAAGGAGAGGCTTAGACTAGATGTTAGGAAGAAATCTTTTATGCTGAGGGTAGCAAAACATTGGCCTGGGTTGCCCAGAGAGGTGGTGGGTGCCCGGTCCCTGCAAACATTCAAGGTCAGGTTGGATGGGGCTCTGAGCAACCTGAAAGGAGGTTGTAGAGAGGAGGGTGCTGGCCTCTTCTCCCAGGTGACAGGGGACAGGACAAGAGGGAATGGCCTCAAGCTCCACCAGGGGAGATTTAGGCTGGGCATTAGGAAAAATTTTTTCTCAGAAAGGGTCATTAGGCACTGGCAGAGGCTGCCCAGGGAGGGGGTTGATTCACCTTCCCTGGAGGGGTTTAAGGCACGGGTGGATGAGGTGCTGAGGGACATGGTTTAGTGTTTGATAGGAATGGTTGGACTCGATGATCCGGTGGTTCTCTTCCAACCTGGTGATTCTATGAAGATGTCCCTATTCACTGCAGGGGGTTGAACTGGATGACCTTCATGGTCCCTTCCAACCCAAGCCATTCTATGATCCTCTGCTGTGTTTGCTGGCTAACGTATTGATTGCTTTCACCATGTGGTTGGATTGGTAGCACCGCAGCAGCGGTGCTGTTGTGCTAATCCATGTGACCCCTCCTGCCAGCTCGGCTCTGGAAGACACTGACCTTTGTTGTGGCGCTGCCTGGGGTCGGCGTTTGCATGCTGAACTGCTACCTGAAGGGACAAGAAGAGCATGAGCGGCCTGAGTTTATTCCCTATGCTCATCTCCGGATCCGGACCAAGGTACCTTCGCCACCTCTGGCCTGCTTATTTTCTGGGAATGGAGAGCTTCCTCCAAGATGAATGCAGCATCTCTTGCTTCCTTGCCCCCATGTTGGGTGCTGCATACGTAGCCACACTCCTAATTCCTTGATTTGTTCCTGAGGCAGCAAGACTTTTCGGCAGCTCAGGTTAAGTGCCTGTGGTCTTGGCAGGCCTTCCTGCCCCAAATAATCCTGCTCTTGCTTCACTGAAAAATGTGTCAGTCCTAGAGCTGCTGTACTTATGTTACACTAAAGCAGATCTACAAGCTAACGGGGGTGAGCCCAAATTCTCAACACTGGCCTTGCTGTAGTAAAGCACAGTTGAGATTTTAGCAAGAGCAAAGACCTTGTTGTCTTGAGACACTAGCTCCTGGCTAAGGGAGGCTGTTTTCCAACTCTTTCTTCCTACAGATCAGGGAAAATGCTAGTTTGATTAATTCATCAGCCTGTCAAGCTGTGTGATGTTTGTACCCACGCTGCTGTTGAGGTCTGTGCTGTGCAGATCTCAGCTAGCTGTTGCTGCTTTTTTTCCCTTCCTTCAACAGCGTTTCCCCTGGGGTGACGGGAACAAAACTCTATTCCACAACCCCCACGTTAACGCTCTCCCCACCGGTTATGAAGATGAAAACTGAGAACCTGACCACAGCCAGCACTTTGGCTCTTCCTCTCTTGGACCAGAATGTGGCATGGGAACCATCACTAAACAAACTACATTCCCTCTGCAATGAAGCGTTGTGGCTTCTGTCGGGGTCCTTTAAATAAATAATTCTGAACCTGAATTCAGGATCTGACTTTTTTGTTAATCTGAGTCCTTAGAAGTTCTTTAGTTTAGTGTTTGCATAAAACAGAGGCTTCCCACAGATGCAGTGCAAGAGTTGGGGGTTTGACTGCCTGAATGTTAATACCCACTCCTGTATCTGGTGACACTACTGATGGGGACATGTGTGTTCAATGTAGGATGTTACTCAGGCTTCATATTCTTCATGTCTGCTTTAACCAATCACTGTAAGCCCATGGCTCGCAGCCAGATGAACAGATGCTGCAGATGAAAATTCAGTACATGTTCTCCACAATCAGCTGTTGCAGTATTTATTAACAGTCACAAGCAGTTTTCTTTTAGACTCTTCTCGAAGAGAGAGCAGCAGCAAAGATGTTTAATTAAGCTCTGTGTGCCTTCACAGTGTTAATCTTTAGCTCTCAAATGTTATAGTTTTATCAGCACATACATTGCTCACAACTCTGCTTTTCCTCAAGCTGCACCCAGGTTGCACACAGTCTCTCTCTCTTACACGTGTTACAGAAGAAAACTGTTCTTGCTCCACTGCCTCTATCTGTATAATCAATACTGTGTCACTGACACGATTCTTAACACAGGAGAACGTAACTACTTTCCAGAGTTGTCAGCCAATCCTAACACCCCGAGCCTGTTCCAGTACACTGTTAACTTTGAGGCTTTCCCTCTGTGCAAGTCAAGCATTTTCCAGCTCCTTCTGTGAGTTCAGTATTTCTTTGCATGGTATGGAAGACTGCTGAGCCTTGGCCATCATTAATACCGGTTTTCCCAAAAGGAAGAATGTAGCAGCTGACTTGGCATCTGCCTGTTGAAAGGGGTGTCAGATGGCACATGGTACTCTCAAAATGGGCCCTCCCCATATTTCAATGCAATTTATTTTTTCCACTTAATAGCAAAATGACAGCTAAGACAAGCTTTTCTGTGTTAGAGCACAGAACAAGGCACTGATGGGCACAGTTGTTTTAAAGCTAACCGACTAAATCACACTACACAAAGATCGTAAAAAAGCACATGGGTTGCATGTTGTTGCTTAATGAAAAAAAAATGAAGCCACGTACTTGACAGTTCCCAAAATGATATTTAAGAAAGAGAGAGCTTTCCCTAAGCTCACTATTCTTATTTATAGCCAAATGATTTGGGAGTTTCAGTGTCAACGGTTTGTTTTTCCCATGTGACGTTTAGTTGTGCTGGCCCGGCATTTGCTGTCTCCTGCACCTGGGAACAGGTGCACGGCCTGGCAGCTCTGGGTCTGCTGCCCAAGCTCCATGCCGCTCTCGGTGCCCGGGGTCACGGCTGGGGGGCTGTGGTGCAGACCATCCAGCCGCTGGGTTTGAGAACTGTGCCTATTTTAAAAGGAAAGCCTCTGAACAATCCTTCAGGTAGTGCTTAAAAGCAGAGGGAGTGAAGATCACTTTTTTCCTCACTGTAGTTCTAGGACAATTAGGAAGCAGACATCTCTCTCATCACCAGCCCATACTACGCCTGTGTTGGTATAATGCCAGGGGACAGCTTCTCCCCATCCCTGTATGAGGATCAGTGGAAATCTCCCCTGCCACAGAGCTCACGGGGCCACAGGATGGATCCTGATCCCTTCCTTCTCTTCCAAACCCCCTTTTCTAGTTGCTGCACGTGTTTCTGTAGCTCACAAGCCAGCAGAGATAAGATTTGTTTGCTCTCCTAGGTGTAAAGTACACGTTTGGGAGCAGCTCCACAAGCAGGCGAGGTCCCCAGACGGCAGCTGGCACTTTTCGCATTCTCAAGCCAGGACTCCCCTCATTCAATGCACACTTTACCACCTCAAGTACACGTCTAACAGTGATCGTGCCCAGCCTGCGGACCAGGACAGCCAGGGCTGTGCTGCAGTTTCACTGCAGGAACGCGTAACTCTAGAGAAGAGAATTTGGGATTGTTTCAGTACCTCAGAAAAGCCTCTGAATTCAAAGGGTCCTCCCTGCAGCTCCTGTCCCAGGCCACCTCCGTCCCTCCCAGAGGTCACCATCAGGAGCACAGTTGCTGACTGGAACAAATATAACCTGGATATATTTATTTTAGCTAAGTTCCAGAAGGTCCAGTGGAGTGGTTTTATACCATCTCTCTTGCTGATACAGAATGATGCTTTAGCCTCTCAGCATCCAGGATCATATAAAATACATTTCTTCCACCAAAATTCAGCACCATAAAGAGGAGAGAAAGTAAATCAAACTCCTTCATAGCCTTTCAAAACACTTTCAAGTGTTATATAAATAAGCAAGAGAAATCGGTCACAGAGCAACTATTATCTCAAACTATGCTAACGAGCATTCTCCCAGTACAGAGTACATTCAGCAGGAACTTAGTTCAAAGTGCTTTTTGCGCTGTTAGATGCTAAACCACCACCAATATTCACTGAAAAGCAGGGCAGTTACCACATCACCCGGTCATTTTTGTCTGTCTGTCTGTTTTTACAAGCAGAGAAGACTCTTTGCTTTCCACAAAGCAGCTTAACAAAGGCCTCATCCAGGTGGGGTGTAGAAGTGCACCTGGCGATGCTGCTCAGTCCAAAGGCGCATGTTAGTGACTCCACCCACACAGTGAAGTCAAGAGGAGTCTTCAGTTTTCCCTTTGCTTGCGCCCATGAACTCCAAGCCTTCAATAGGGATGTCCTTCTCCTTAATTGCTTTCTGAAAAGCAAAGCAAAGCAAAAAATTAAACTTGCTACATCTCTATAGTACTAAGTGACATAATTGTTGGTACAAAACACGATCTAGGAAAAGCAGTCAAAGACTGGTTTGGATGAAGCTTCAAAACTAGGGATGCTCAAGACCATCCCAAGAACTCCTGCCTGAAAGGAGGTTGTGGAGAGGAGGGAGCTAGGCTCTTCTCCCAAGTGACAGGGGACAGGACGAGAGGGAATGGCCTCAAGCTCCACCAGGGGAGGTTCAGGCTGGACATCAGGAAAAAATTTTTCATGGGAAGGGTCATTGGGCACTGGCAGAGGCTGCCCAGGGAGGGGGTTGAGTCCCCTTCCCTGGAGGTGTTTAAGGGACGGGTGGATGAGGCACTGAGGGACATGGTTTAGTGATTGATGGGAATGGTTGGACTCAATGATCCGATGGGTCTTGTCCAACCTGGTGATTCTATAAACTCGCGCTGAGCTACAATACGGACCCTGTGACTGAAAAGTGCCAGATCCTCAAAACCTGCAGGCTCCGGAAGCTCCATTAACAAGAAAAACGTAGAAAGAGCGAACTGCAAAACACTACATGTCACGACCAGCAGAGAGAGGAGACGTGAGGAAGCCTGGAGCGGTGTGGGCTGCCGGGAGCAGAGAGCGGGGGGCAGCGAGAGGGGCCGGGGCACGGTTGGCGCCGCACGCACCTGCACGCAGAGCTGGTAGCGCTTGAAGAGCTGCCCGCAGGGGTCGCCGCCGCTCTCGCCCTTGAGAAACTTCTCTGCGAACCAGCGGTTGAAGCACTGGTCGTACTCGCGCTTCAGCTCGGTGCACGCCTCCCCCACGCTGTTCATGGCGGCGGCCGGGCCCCTCGCGCGCTTCCGGCGCGGAGCGGGTGACGTCACGAAGCACGCGACGGCGGGAGCACCATGAGGCTGCTGCGGTTCGGCCGGTGGCTGCGGGCGGGGGTGGCCGCGGCGGGGCCCCCGGGGCCGGTACGGGGAACACAGAGCGGGGAACGGGCGGGGGCCCCGGGCCCGGTACGGGGAACACGGAACGGGGAACGGGCGGGGCCCCCGGGGCCGGTACGGGGAACACAGAGCGGGGAACGGGCGGGGGCCCCGGGGCCGGTACGGGGAACACAGAGCGGGGAACGGGGAACCGGCGGGGCCCCCGGGGCCGGTGCGGGGAACACAGAACGGGGAACGGGAAACGGGGAACGGGCTGGGCCCCGGGGCCGGTGCGGGGTGGGGAAGGGGGGACACGAGTGGCCCCCGGGCCTGGTATGAGGGTGGGGGGGGGGGTCCCTCTCGCGATACGGAACCCGTAACGGCCTCGCGCGGCCCTCGCTGGGCGGGGGGGGGGACCGGCTCCGTTTAGCACCGTTCCCCGAGGAAGAACAAGGGGTCTCCGTGTCTCAGGCTCGGGGTTTGCCCCTGTCACCGGGGTTTGGGTTGTGACGCAAGGCATTGAACTCGCTCGCCTTCGCCTCTCTCTGTGGGTGCCGCTCTCCCCGCGCAGCCCCAGGTGACGGCGGAGCTGCTGGCGCACCTGGAGCACCTGGCCCTGGTGGATTTCCGGGATGCGGAGGGCGTGGAGCGGCTGCAGAAGGCCATCCAGTTCGCCGAGCAGCTCCACGAGGTGAACACCGATGGCGTGGAACCCATGGACTCAGTCCTGGAGGACAGGTAACAGGCGGCGGGCGGCAGCCTCCTTTTAACTGCCGAGGAATCGCTGGTTTGTGTTTGTTGTTGAGCAACAAAGCTGGTGAGGGGGCTGGAGAGCAGGTCTTACGAGGAGCGGCTGAGAGAGCTGGGGGTGTTTAGCCTGGAGAAGAGGAGGCTGAGGGGAGACCTCATTGCTCTCTACAACTGCCTGAAAGGAGGTTGTGGAGAGGAGGGAGCTGGGCTCTTCTCCCAAGTGACAGGGGACAGGACAAGAGGGAATGGCCTCAAGCTCCACCAGGGGAGGTTTAGGCTGGACATTAGGAAAAAATTCTTCACAGAAAGGGTCATTGGGCACTGGAACAGGCTGCCCAGGGAAGTGGTTGAGTCCCCTTCTCTGGAGGTGTTTAAGGCATGGGTGGACGAGGTGCTAAGGGGCACGGTTTAGTGTTTGATAGGAATGATTGGACTCGATGATCTGGTGGGTCTCTTCCAACCTGGTTATTCTATGATTCTATGAAACCTCTCTTTACCCTGGGAATCACCCTGGCTTTGTGCTGGGTCCCTTTGCTCTCAGAAATGTTTGGGGAAAGGGCGACCTTTGCCCATAAGCACAGCAAGGGCGCGCTGAGGCTTTGAGCGACGTGATCCAGTGGGAGGTGTCCCAGCCTATGGCAGAGGGGTTGGAACTGGATGGGCTTTAAGGTCCCTTCCTGCCTAAGCCACTCTGATTCCTTTGTGTATCTTGATCACGAGTGATCTGCTCCCCAGGTGTCTGTCAGTGGCATTCTTACTTGCTTCAGGATGTTCCCGTATTGTTTTAGTGCTTACTTAAGACCAAATCCTGGTTTAGAGATAAGCCGTACTTCATAGAACAGCTTAAAACCACACCTTGTTCTTCAGGTGTCTGTATCTCAGAGAAGATGATGTTACAGAAGGCAACTGTACGAAAGAGCTGCTGAAAAATGCCAGAGAGAAAGTAGAGGAATATTTTGTAGCCCCACCAGGTATTGTCTTGCTTCTAAAATCCTCTGAACTTTTTTTAAGTAACCCAAGGAATATAACGTGCTATAGCTGTGTTTACCTAAAGAAAAGCTAGCTAATAATAAGGAAGCATTGTAATAAATAACTGTAGCCTGCAGTCTTCTAGTCAAGAAGAGATGTTAGACAATTTTATTCTTTAAGACACTGAAGGACTTAAAGGCTTCATAAGGAACATGAAAATATGATGATTAAAAGTTGGGGAGGGGCTTTTTATTAGATAGTGCGGGGACAGGATGAGGGGGAACAGTTTTAAGCTCAAAGAGGGGAGATTTAGATGAAATCTTAGGCAGAAATGTTCTCCTGGGAGGGTGGGGAGGCCCTGGCCCAGGTTGCCCAGAGCAGTGGTGGCTGCCCCATCCCTGGAGGGGTTCAAGGGCAGGTTGGATGGGGCTTGGACAGCTTGATCCAGGGGGAGGTGTCCCTGCCCATGGCAGCGGGTGTGACTGGATGGGCTTTAAGGTCCTTTCCAACTCAAGGCGTTCTGTGTTTCTGAGAAGCAGTACAGACATGACCCTTAGTCTGAAGTTACTGCACACGGGGAGCGATTATTTACAAGAAGCCAGACCTAACTGACTTTCCCTGCATGCTAAGCTGCATCACCCAAAAAGTACCTTACAGCTGCTCTCACACAACTTTCTTCCTGTTTTCTCTCAGGTAACATCCCTTTACCAAAGCTGGACAAACAAGAGACTTCTCTGCAGGGCTCTTAGTGAAAGCCGGGAATGCAAATGCCCTTCTGGTGTTTTATTTGGGGAAGCTCAGTTTTGTGGAGTCACATCTGCAGTGCCCTGGCACATCTTTTGAATAAAAGAAGAGCACTTGCAAGACAGTTTACAGAAGATGAAGGTGCAAAACATTTAGTGCTACTGAAAAATTCAGTGTGTTTGAAGCTGGAAAGCAGCACGACAAGTGACCTTGGCACTTTTATTTAAGCAAGTGAATGTGATGTTATTCTTTAAGATACTGAATAGCTTAAAGGCTTCATAGAGAACACTAAAATGTGGTCATTAGAAAAACCAGAATACTAGGTTTTTCCTCAACTAGTTTGTAGGAAAACAAGAGAGATGGGAAGGCTGTATTTGCCCATTTCTTAGCTCTGTATTTGGCTCTCACCAGTCAGCAATAACCAAGTCTGTATGGAGGGGTCTGTAACGTTGCTGCGTGTCTCTGTTGCGTGCAGACAGAACACAGATTCTTGTTACAGAAGAAAAGGCACTTTGAGAGGATGATTCACTCAAATATTTTGCTTCTGTTGTATGTGTCCATTTGATCTCAGTGTTCTGTTTCAGGATGGGTTACCCTCTTTTTCCCACTTTGTATTTTTAGTCTCAGAAATTAAATACTATGAGTTGTATATAATTTGAGAAAGACTTTTTAATATACAGAAATAGCTGCTCTAAAATTAAAAATCTTTGCCATATAAATATTTCTGTACATTAGATGTTTATCTATAATGATACAGGCAATATTTTCTGGATTAAACCAATTTTCTTTTTCCAACAAAAAAGCATTGCAGTTGTCTGCATTACTGAAAATACACTTTGTTGTAAATAAAGAATGTAATTACTTGTGAACTCAGCATTTTTTGTTCTGTTGACACAGTGAACTAAATACAGACTATGACTGTTATTTTTTTTTTGTTGGAACAGGTTTTAGAAATACAGGTGCCCCAGTGCCCATCAGTGCTGCAGAAAGATGCTGCTAGCAGGAGTCTAACTGCCGCTTTCTTAGAGGAGGCAGCAACTTTTTATTTGGGTGGTGCTCTGTCCACCTGTTGATTTAAGAATCCAGAATTATTTATTCCAATTTTCATGAACTTTTCCAGTGTGTAGAATTATGTCCTAAGCCACAGCGGAATTTTCTTCCAAAGCGCTAGAAGAGACCCCTGAAGTTACTGTAATAGGATATGACTTGTTACCGGCTCAGAGTCTGCTCTTTGGGCTCTTGGGAGCCTGGCAGGAGAAAGACAGTGCTTCTCTGTGGCCGTGCAGGCATGTGGTTCCCCTCAGGGCAGAAACTCACCTCATGGGACCATAACCTGATATTGCCCAGCTTACACAGGGCACGTTTGTTGTCTTTTTTGCAGAGAAACACCATTACTTCCCCTTCCATCTTTCTGTACATCTGCATGACACAGCCAGCTTGGCGCCTGTGTCCCTCCGGGTCCTGCCAGCTGTCTGATGTGGCCGTAAGAACTATTTCTCCTGTGAACTGTATCTTCCACACCCCTGCAAACAACACGAGGTTAGTGATACACATGCATAGTTTCCTAACATCTCCAAGTCTGCCAAGCATATTAGAAGTATTGTAATTTGAAAAACACTACAAAAACTACTGAAGAGTTTGAGTTGTACTGATACTGTGTTGAGCTGCCTTGCTGTTAATGCTGTGTGTACAAACTGCTTTAACAAGCTTCCCCTAGGGCCATTCGTTATGTGCCATGTATTTAACAAAGAAACCTAGGCTGTGTGAAAAGGAAAACAGCTGTCTTTGCTGGTGTAAGAAATCACAGCCACCGGGTAGGATCTGCTTTCACTCATTGCCCTCAAACACTGCATGTTTGGTAAGCTTTGAACTGATTTGTTTTTTTCATATTTCTCTGGCAAGAAGTGACAGCAAATGCTTGTCCCACTCTTATTTATGCAGTTACTTCATTATTTGTTTAAGTTTCCATAATATATATGTGTATACATATATACATACAAACATATGTACATATATGCATACACATAAAACATGTAATTATTATGATGCTTGAATTCTTTCAAGGGTGTTAAATTAAGGCTTCTGTCTAATCCCACTAATCAAATTCCCAGCAAAGCTGTAACACTCTATTAGTGCTTTAGTTTCAGGCTTCTAAAGATCAAAACCCTGCAAATGCTGAAGTTTTACAAATACACAAGCTCAGCTGAAAAGTCGTTTATGATGCATATATAAATCATGACAAGGAAAGACCTTAAACTGTACTGTGCAACAAGCGTGTTAGCAGAGAATTTCCAGTTTGAGAAACCCTCACTTGTTCTATCCATTTTGGCCTCCTTTGACTATCAGAGAGAATGGGAATTTGAGAGCGAGCTGCAGGGCTGCAGGGGCTGCCAGCCCTCTGTATCATCAAGTAACTATTTAAAAGCAACAACCAAACCAACAATTTGGGATGATCCCACATTTCCAATGCAGCACGGCTAAGCTTAAAACTGCCAGCTGATTTCTGCTCCCTTATCCACACACTCCAGTGAGAGAACAAACTGCCTGATGCTTTGTTCCCTGCAGCTCAAACTGCATTTAAAATGGAAAACGCGCGTTTCCTTAACGAAGGGGTTTGCTGCACCACTAATACAGAAATTACAGCCCTGACTCAGACACCTGCAACCACCAAAACAAACCCTGGCAAAGGCCAGAAGAGCTGCCTGTGGGGGAGAACGCATTAGTGCCTCAGCCGCCCTCGGTGTGTCTAACGTGGTGGGTGCTGTGCCCCACGGGACGGCGCGAGGCCCCACTGGCCCCAGCTGCACCCTGAGGTGGGGACCAGACACCCTTTGTGGTGCCGGTTCACCTGCTTTCACTGCGCAGCCTCGACACACAAGTGGGTCTGAGTCTGGGTCACATCTTTACAGTATTCAGCCACAATCCAATTTATGACCCCGGCAAGTGAATAAATACAGTTAAGGACTGTAATAAAACAACTATGTGTAAATTCCCTGGAACTGCACAGGCAAACATTGCGTATATTTGGAAAATAACTCATCTTTTCTCAGTGGTTAATAGATATGGCAAAAAGAAAAAAAAATTGTTTTAAAAAAAAAACTAGACAACAAAAGGAGGCCAACTTGTGAGATAATGTATATACATCTGTTTCCCTGGAGGTAACTTGACTTATACCTGCTAAGGTTCTTCAGCTCCTCTGTATATCTGTAACATAAAATTGGGTTAGAAGCCCTAGCATCTAGGTTCCAGGTTTACAAAGAAAATTTCTTCAGTTTTACAGAAAAAAAAAGAAAATGGAAGTTGCTTTATTGCTAACAATGGTTATTTTATGATTATTGACAGTAATTAGGAGGCCCAGGGAAAATCTCTATTAGATACAATGATAAGGTACACAACACAGGGAAAAAGGCCTCAACTGAAAGTACTCATGGTCTCATGATATGCCTTATCCATTACTCAGTTTTCTTCGGCACCGCCTGTACTCCAGCTCTCATCTCCCCTGTGTATTTATTCTGCCTTCCCCTGCAACTTTGTCCTGAGGGAAACTACACTTTTATATTCTTGATTAACAAGGCTCCAATCTTTCTCTTTAAAGCTGTGTATCTCAGGCTTTAATGTTTCTCATTAACGAGTATCACACCCACACTGACATTTCCTGCAGTCGTCATCACACCTGTTCTTTCAGCTAATCATTTCTTAATAAATGCATAGTAGCTACCAAACACAGCCACCTCCTCGGGGATTCATGGGTGTTCCTGAAGATCATGGTAGGGAAGGCTGTTAAATGGTTCTGTTCTCTACCTAGCAGAGAACATTGCTAGTATGTAGTTGCATATTGCTAGTATGTAGTTCTCTACCTAGTAGAGAACATCTCTACCATTGCTGGTGCTGCAGATACTAAATACAGCTCTGTAAATTAATTGCTGCTAGGGCCCCACGACTGCTTAAAGCTTCTTCAAGTTGCTAGCACACTAGGTCTCTCCCTTCTATCTGTTGCATTAAACCAGAAAAGTTCCCTTACTGTCATAACGTTCAGAGTTGTCCCTAACACACGTTCCTGATGGCAGATAGAAAGCAAAGCTGTGAGCTGCTTCTCTTCCCATTAAAGTCAGAAGTGGCTTCTGAGACACTCTGAGTGACAAAAGTACCACATTGTCCAGTTTTAATACTTTGGGGGACAGTACATTCTTCTGAGGTTGCCTCAGAGCTTGTGAAAGCAACAGGTTGCTGGCAGTTATGCTGCTTTTGCTGCGAATGACAGTGAGCAGGCGACTACACTGCACTAATAAGGAAAACAGGAGCATATACAAGTGGGCTGGGTGACTGCTCTTTAGATTTTTATTACTACAAGGAAATGGCAGCCCCACCAGCAAGCCAGTATTTAAAAAACTTTTTTAAATCATCCTCCACTGCTGTAGACATGGTTAAGAGACCTGTTATTAACAGATCACCAGCTGACACGAGTATCAGCAGGAAGTGCCCCAGGGAGAGGCACGAGAACAGATGAGAGCACAGGGGATCTGTAAATCATCTGGCTTCACTTAAAACAACAAGCAAAAAAACCCCAAACAACAGGCAAGAGCCGCAGAAATGGCGAGGTCTGCAGAAGATGCCTGAAAGAAGATGCAGGAAATCTGATTGTTCCCTCAGTGAGTGGGATCCAAGTAACATGGTAAACATGGGTAAAAGGCTTAGAATACTAGAATCACAGAATGGTTTGGGTTGGAAAGGACCTTAAAGATAATCCAGTTCCAATCCTCCTGCCATAGGCAGGGACACCTTCCACTGGCTCAGGTTGCTCAGAGCCTCATCCAACCTGGCCCTGAACACCTCCAGGGATGGGGCAACCACTCTATGCTTATATCCTGCTATAGAAGCATCTGTTCCTCAAAAGTTAAAAGAACAGAAGGAAATGCACAGTATTTTTATGTAGAGGTTATGCATCCAGCACTGACAAAGAAAAAGTTTTCATATGGAGATGAAAACATGTCACCTTATCCCAGAATACAGTTACGCAGTCGTCCTCCTTCAGGAGAAAACTCTTTTCTTAGAAAGATTAAAATATTCACTTAAGTGAAAAAAAGTTGATGCAGAGCTGCTTTAGCTGCTTTATTTCAGAAGCCTTCCATTTGCCTTTGAAAAAGTAAAGGAATCATGGGGAAAATCCCTTGAAGTCTGCATGACAAATATCATGGTAGCTTAATAAAAATCTAATAAATCCAAGTTGCTTCTCCCTGGCACGATATCGTCCTTGAAGCTTAGCCAAAAAAAAAAAAACCAAAACAAGGAGGCATCTTATTTGAAGACCGGTCGGTCTGTTTCTGTATCCACACCCCTGGGAACTGAAGTTGCTTCACTCGCTAGCGTTGCTCAGTTTTGGCCACGTCCTTCATGTTGCACTTCAAGGGAAATGCAAGTGTAAGAAATCCCACAGCAGTCACCTCACCCGCAGGTTTCTTGAAGGGCAAAAAGGCAGCTGAAGTCCTTCTGGGTCTGACTGCTGAGCAAGGGTCTGCTGCACAAGTTCTTAGAACTCCTCTTTAATCTTCGCAGCATTGTGTGAAAGCATTCACAGCTTTCACATTCCTCAGGAAAATGACACTTGTGTTTTGCTGTACAGTTAGACTCATAGTTTGAAACCTGAGTGAATGGCAACAATGCCGTTGTTTAAATTCTGATAATCCACTTGAAAAAACCCTGCATCTTCTATCATCGCCTTAAACTCCTCCTGAAAAACAACAGTTCCAGAGTTACAACGACCTGAAGGCCTATCAGCCAGCTGCCTGTGAGGTTATGCTGGGACCATTCTTTCTGGTAGTGGATTCAGAAAAATGCTCTCTTACCTGAGGGGGGAAACGTCGGATACTCTCCACAAGATATTGGTAAGACTTCCAGTCACCAGCAATAACCTCACCCAGAACAGGGATAACCTGGAAACTGTAGAGATCGTAGAGCCTGCGCAGACAGACAGCACAGACAGATTAACACCAACAAGTTTAGAACCTACCCTCTGCAACACAAGCTGATCTCTGTACCACTGTGCTATGGAGCCTGTATCTGGTTTTAAAAGTGCACAACGAGGTGGCCTCAAAGTGTCTCTGTCTCTTATTCTGGCTAAGTTCAAAGCGGAGAGCGCTGTGACATGGTGTAGCGTTGCCAGGTTCCTACCTGGAAAGAAGAGGGTTGCTGACTTGACTGAATTCAAGGCAGAGAAATCTTCCTCCTGGTTTCAGCACACGATAGGCCTCCTGAAGTGCCTGAGACAAGGCAGATATGGTAAGTTTGTTTCTGGAGAACAGCACGAGCCTGTTACCATGCCATGTGATGGCATCTCAGGGATGAATTGAACGGAGCAAAGAGAACCCTGATTGCCAATCTCTAATATTTACTTGTGGAAAAGAAGTATCCACAGACAAGTGTTAAAAAAAACCCAAACACAAATAAACAACAAAACCAAACCACAGAAACTCTTGCTGTTACATAAATAGATTTACACCAGGCTTTGTGTCGAAACTATGATGTCAGGTTTGCAACTTTTCCTCTTTTTCCCTACTCTTAGTTAAGGAATGTTTGCCAGCAGAACTCTTGTAATTACAGACCAAACCCAAAAGGGAGAAGCTGAATCAGCTGCAGAAGCTGAAAATGAAAAGAGGGCATGACAGATTTTTTTTTTTTCAGTCAAAAGAAAAGATTTTGCTCAACTGTGAGGCACACCCAAAGGATCAAAGAAGAAATTACACTGGGTTTTGGATGAGCAACGTGTGAGAACAAGAAGGAAGGACAGGGAAGAAGAAAATCTTTGGCTACTTTGAAATTTCACTCATTATCTAAAATAGAACCCCTACGAACCACCTAGACACTGTACATTTTTTCATACATGAGCATGACAGGATGGTATTTAAGAACTTCTGCAGGTTGTGCATCTGCCTGGCTTCAACTGTCATGTTCCTAAGGGATAAAATATAAACAACAAGCATGCTGGGAGCTCTGCAAAAGAATTGGAGGCTTAGATGTGTTTTGTATCAGGTCTCTAGGGAGCTATGCTACCAGACTGCTGTATCCATGAAGGCAAAAAGCCTGTGCTTTGGAAAGGTGTACGCAAAGCATCGTGAGAAGACAGCCACATTAAGAGAAGTTCAAAGTCATACAGCTCAAGGTAGTCTGGATGCAAACACTGCACCTTCCACAGAAGGACCAGGGTGGTAACGCGCTCCTCCAAATCACAGACAACTAGTCCAGCTAAGCAGGTGCTCTAACCTATCTTCACCCCAAGACAGGTAGTCATTCTCAAAGCACAGATATTGTTTAGAACAAAGGGCAGGACACAGACCAGGTGCTTCAGGAAGACTCGAGATGTGCAGCCTGACTTTACTGTGCATCTCTAGATCCAGCACCCTCCTAAGTGAGGAGAAGGTGGGAAATGAGTATAGCATCCACCCCTTTTTGCCTTAGGAAGAGATTATGTGGCTTGCCATGCTGTAAGGATTGGGCACAAGCTAGTATAAATCTAACTTTTTATGACAAAGGTGGGGCATTTAACTGCATTCTTCATTCAAACAAGTTGTGTGCTACATGCCATTTATTTTAAATGCTTCAGGAGTAGACCAAGGCATTCCTTTATCCAAAGGAATTCCACCTTTCCTTCCTCTGCTAGAATAAAAATATCAGGTCAGGATACAGTATAATAACTTACCAAATCAATACGAGTTACATTTCGGATTCCAAAGGCAATTGTGTAAACATCAAACTTATCATCATCAAAGGGCAACTCTTCGGCATTCCCAAGCACCCAGGACAAACCTGTATTAAAGGGCAATGACTTGGTATTGAACAGACTCAGGCTGCTCCAGAAAGACTAAAACTCAGCTATTTCAGAAGGAAATTATGATTAATAACGTGATATTTAAAATTAATATTTCAATTATACATTTTTCTTGGAGGAAGGACACCTTGGTCTATACTCAAAAACCTTTCAAGGCCCTACAAGTACTACACAGGTGTTTTTCAGGCAACATAGCAAATGTTTCAGATCAGCCAAAATATTCTCCTGCACATACACGCATGTTGTGTTCACAGTGGCTCAGCCTGCCAAGATTTCATCCAAATCTTGCATCATAGCGGAAAGAAGGCCAATGGCATCTTGGCCTGTTTCAGAAACAGCGTGACCAGCAGGTCCAGGGAGGTTATTCTCCCTCTGTACTCAGCACTGGTGAGACCGCTCCTCGAATCCTGTGTTCAGTTCTGGCCCCTCACCACAAGAAGGATGTTGAGGCTCTGGAGCGAGTCCAGAGAAGAGCAACAAACCTGGTGAAGGGGCTGGAGAACAGGCCTTATGAGGAGTGGCTGAGAGAGCTGGGGGTGTTTAGCCTGGAGAAGAGGAGACTAAGGTGAGACCTTATTGCTCTCTACAACTACCTGAAAGGAGGTTGTGGAAAGGAGGGAGCTGGGCTCTTCTCCCAAGTGACAGGGGACAGGACAAGAGGGAATGGCCTCAAGCTCCACCAGGGGAGGTTCAGGCTCGACATAAGGAAAAAATTCTTCACTGAAAGGGTCATTAGGCAATGGAACGGTCTGCCCAGGGAGGTGGTTGACTCGCCTTCCCTGGAGGTGTTCAAGGTGCGGGTGGATGAGGTACTGAGGGGCACGGTTTAGAGATTGGTGGGAATGGTTGGACTCGATGATCCTGTGGCTCTCTTCCAACCTGGTGATTCTATGATAAAGCAACTGGCTTTCCAGAAACTGGCTGCCATTCATTTGCACCAAAGTTGCAGAAAAATAATCTCTGCTCGGAGAATAACTATAACCAGTGATTAATGTCTCACCATGCAACAACGGTCGAAACAAACATTTTGCTAGGTTTCCAAAGACTGAGAAACAGGAAAAGCCACACATCCTCCGTCATCACTAGTAGTATGTGATCCCATTGTTGCTTCCTAAAACCCCAATGAATCAAGGCCATGTCTGCCTGTGGAGCACGGATGTCCAGGTGATTTGTACCAACAATAAGACTACTCAACTTAGAATCACTAGTTCTTAAAGGCACTGGGTTTCTGCATTTCTGAAAGTTCAGGTATTACTCAAGAGGACCACTGTACATCTGAACAACATATTACACACATGATCACTGAAAAGTAACTCAACGTTAGCACATACACAAGCACAGCTCTAGTTTGCACCGTGGCCGTATCGTGTACGTTGTATTCCTGAGGTGGCAGTCACCTGATGGCTACATATCAAACTCTTGCCACCAGACATGCTACTGAAATGGTACAATGCACAGCTCACCTTCAGAGTAGCCAAGGTCCTGTGCTTTTTCCTTCCCAACCTTTAACATTTCTTTGTTAATGTCACAGACCACCACCTGAGAGTCTCCTAGCGGAGATTTGTCTTCCTGGTAACTCTCAGCAATTTCCTGCCATGACAAATTCTGATGGTGCTTAAGCCTCCGCTGGAGCTGGCGTTCTCGTACAGAGCGAACATAATTAATAAATCGAAAGGCGATGTCACCTGTGGATTTTTTAAAAGAAAGATATGTTTTTTGGCATGTTTTCTGATTCCAGAATATTGGAACATAAGGCTTTTAACATCAAACTGAGTTAAATCTTATTTTACATATATATATATATAAAATCTGATCTGGTGGGACATGCCCCTGGCCACCACAGGGGCACTGGAACTCAATGATCTTTAAGGTCCCTTCCAACCCAAATTATTTTATGATTCTATGATTCATAAAAATAAAAACCACACACAGAGTATATGAAGACAGTGTGTGTGTATATATCCACACACACAAATATACAAAGTGAACATACTAAAAGCAAAGACTCTATAGATTCCTACAAATGGAAATGTACTTTCTATAACATATCATGGCATTATTGTAATATTTCCAGAGCCTTGGAGTGAGTTATTTGGAAACACAGACGTTAAATTCTAACACTTTCCTGAAAATCAAGCAGATGCTTCACTAGTTTTAATGACAGGGAACCAAGGTGGGGGAAAAAAGCTGGGCAACTCACTTCTGGGCAGAGTCTAAGGGTTTAAAACAGCAAGGCACTGTCACCTGGAACTCTCCCAAATTATTTACCTGTTCCTCCAGCCACATCGAGGAGCAGCGTTCCCGGAGAAGGGTTCATTTTGCGCACCAGGACGTCCTTCCACAGCCGGTGAATCCCGAGAGTCATCGAATCGTTCATCACGTCGTATTTCTTGGCCACGCTTTCGAAGACCCGGTTAACTGCAAAGGCAGGAGGGCGAGATGGGCTTTATTAAGACGTCCTCCCACAGGGAAGGTGCGAGGTCACCTTTAGGCGCTCGAGGGGCTCCGCCAGCCCGCGAGCGAGAGACCCAGCCCCGGGGAACCGCGCCGCCGCCGCCCCGCTCACTTTTCTCCCTCCTCTCCTCCTCCGTCACCGTCTGGAAACCGAAATGCGTCTGCGGGCCGGCGGCGAACCCGCGCAGGGCCCCGCGGCGCCGGGACAGCGACAGCGAGAGCGGCACCAAAGCCCGCGCCGGGCCCAGCCCCGCCATCTTGTGGGGGCGGGACCCACCCCGCGGGGCAGCCGGAGGCTCAAAGATCATCCAGTTCCACCCCCCGCCACGGGCTGGGACAATTCCCACTGGATCAGGCTGTTCCAAGCCCCATCCAACCTGGCCTCGAACACCTGCAGGGATGGGGCAGTCACGACTTCTCTGGGCAACCTGGGCCAGGGCCTCACCGCACTCATCATGGAGAAATTGCTCCTTGTGTCTAGTCTAAATCTGCCCTTCTCCAGTTTATACCCATCACCCCTCATCCTATCACCACAAGCCTTTGTGAACAGTCCCTCCCCAGCTTTCTGGTAGTCATTTCAGGTATTTAAGGTCTCCTCAGAGCCTTCTCTTCTCCAGGCTGAACAAGCCCAGCTCTCTCCGCTTGTCCTCATATGAGAGGTGCTCCTGCCCTCTGATCATCTTTGTAGCCTCCTCTAGACCCGTTCCAACAGCTCCATCTCCTTCTTATGCTGAGGATTCCAGAACTGGACACACTACTCCAGATGAGATCTCACAAGAGAGGAATAGAGAGGCAGAATCCCCTCCCTTGCCCTGCTGGCAACGCTACCCTTGATGCAGCCCAGGATACAGTTGGCCTTCTGGGCTGTGAGCCCTCATTGTCAGCTCATGTCGAGCTTCTTATCCACCAGCACCCCCAAGTCCTTCTCTGCAGGGCTGCTCTCAATATGCAGGACAAGAACAGGTGGATCCATCCAGGAAGGATGTGCAGGACAGAGGAGGTGGAACATCATCCCCCCTCGTCCCTGCCTGACACGCTCATTCAAGCAGCACCACAAAGACATGTCCTAAAGCCATGGTGGGGTTCAATGCTGTGGGTTTGCTGTGCAAAGAGAAGCAGTGCGCGAGGAGGAGGAGGGAGCGTGGGTTTGGGGGTCCTGGAGGGCTGAGGGGAGAAGGAGGAAGCTATCTCAGATTCCTGTAGGAAAACCAGCACAAATTAAAGGACCTTTTCTGGCCATTTATTTGTAAAACCTCTCCTACTTGGACTCACACAATGGTTTGTGTTGGAGGGAACCTCAAAGCCCATCCAGTTCCATCTCCTGCCATGGGCGGGGACATTTCCCACTGGATCATGTTGCTCCAAGCCCCATCCACCCTGGCCTTGGACACCTCCAGGGATGAAGCAGCACCACAGGGTCCCTGGGCAACCTGTGCCAGGGCCTCCCTACCCTCACAGTGAAAACATTTCTTCCTAAGATCTCACCTAAATCTACCCTCTTTCAGTTTAAAGCCATCCCCCCTCATCCCATCTCTGCACTCCCTGATCCAGAGCCCTTCCCCATCTCTCCCGGGGTCCCTTTCAGTACTGGAAGCTGCTCTAAGGTCTCCCTGGAGCCTTCTCCTCTCCAGGCTGAACAACGCCAGCTCTCCCAGCCTGGATGCTCCAGCACAAAGATGATCACCTGGCTGGCCTCATCTGAAAGGCAAACAGGTGTCTATGAAAGCGTTTCAGTCATGCAAACTGTCCCACCATGTCTGTGTGACCACAATGAGTTTGTAGCCCTGCATACCGATCACAGATGTTTTTTCTGGCTCAGCTACAGGCAGAGACACTCTTTGCCTGCCAGAGCAGCAGCCGGGAGAGCTTCTCACACCAGGCACTGTGGTGATGAAGGAGATGCAGACCTCAAAGTTTTCTCTAGCCATGTTCTAATCAAAACGACATACAGCAGTCAATTAAGAAAAACACCCTGGCTTCTCTCTTTCAAGCAAATGTATACAGCTTTTTGGTTCCCAAACTAAAAAGACAAACAGGATATTTTGTTTTATCTATTTCCCACTCACACTCTCATTCCCAGGCGGGTTTTTCCAGCCTGGCTTTCTCACACGCTCAAGATGGGAGCACCTGGTCTTTTAATCACGTTTATTCTGATATGCTTGGTACCAGTTTCATGCTTTATCTTAGCCCCAGTTAATCTTCTATATGCTTGGCGTCGCTCCCGCAGGCAACCGCCTTCAGGCAGCTCAGCCCCGAGGGAGGAGAGGGAAGGAGAGGGAAGGAGAGGGAAGGAGAGGGAAGGAGAGGGAAGGAGAGGGAAGGAGAGGGAAGGAGAGGGAAGGAGAGGGAAGGAGAGGGAAGAGAAGCCGAGCACGGCCTGAGCAGCCGCCGGTGCTGCGAGGCGGCCTCGCCCCGCGCCGCCCCCAGCAGGCCGGCCTCCCTCGCCGCCGCGTCGCGTCGCTATGGGAACGCCAGCGGGCGCAAGGCATGCCGGGCTGAAAGAAACTGCTGCGGGAAAACGCTACGAGAGCGCCGCGCGCCGGCCAATGGGCGCTCGGGGGGACGGCGGCGGCGGCCAATGGCGGGCGGCGCGCGCGGAGCGGGGCGGGGCTCGGGGCGCTCGGAGGCGCGGGCGGCGCGCGCGGGGCGGTTAAACCGCGGCGGAGGGAGCAGCGCGCGCCCCGCTCTGAGCTCCGCGCTCCCACCCGCACGGTGAGGGCGGCGTTCCGGGCCGCGGAGCGGGGCCGGGCTTGGGGGGGGCTCTGAGGGAACGGGGAGGGAGCGGCCCCCGCAGCCCCCACAGCTTGGGATTCCAGAGAAGAGCGACGAAGCTGGTGAAGGGACTGGAGAACAGGCCTTATGGGGAGCGGCTGAGAGAGCTGGGGGTGTTTAGCCTGGAGAAGAGGAGGCTGAGGGGAGACCTCATTGCTCTCTACAACTGCCTGAAGGGAGGTTGTGGAGAGGAGGGAGCTGGGCTCTTCTCCCAAGTGACAGGGGACAGGACAAGAGGGAATGGCCTCAAGCTCCGCCAGGGGAAGTTTAAGCTGAACGTTAGGAAAAAATGTTTCACAGAAAGGGTCATTGGTCCCTGGCAGAGGCTGCCCAGGGAGGTGGTTGATTCACCTTCCCTGGAGGGGTTTAAGGGACGGGTGGATGAGGTGCTGAGGGACATGGTTTAGTGATTGATAAGAATGGTTGGACTTGATCCGGTGGGTTTCTTCCAACCTGGTGATTCTATGATTCTATGATTCTCTTGCTCTTTGCCCACTGCAGGCAACCATGAGTGACCGAAAGGCGGTGATCAAGAATGCGGACATGTCCGAGGAGATGCAGCAGGACGCGGTGGAGTGCGCTACGCAGGCCCTGGAGAAGTACAACATCGAGAAGGACATCGCTGCCCACATCAAGAAGGTGCGCGTTGGCTTGTGCCGTAACCCCGTGAGATCTCAGCGCTTGTGAAAAAATCAGTTGGGGGAATGCAGCTGGGCGAGTAGCTCTAGAGAAACAAGTCCTGGAGACACCAGATAATCGAGTTGGACTTTCTCTGTGGGCTGGTGCCCTGATGTTCCTTTTCCCCACCCTTCACTTGGCATTTTCCAGGTCCTCCTGTTTTTCTCCTGCAGTAGAATCATAGAATAGTTTGGGTTGGAAGGGACCTTAAAGATCATCTAGTTCTACCATGGGCAGAGACATCTCCCGCTGAATCTGTCCAGCCTGGCTTTAGCAGTATCTTTTGCTTCAGCCTTTTCTGCCTCTGTCCCATTGTCCAGGGCAGCAGAGAGTGGGCAGCTGCTTGCCCCTATGACTCGTGAGCTCATAGGGAATACAGGGGTTCTATTGAGCTCTTCTGTGGTTTTCCTCTGAGAGAAAACCTTTTTTACACTGTCCTTGGTTTAAATTTCATCGAACTTAATCTTAATGATCTGTTCACAGTTCTGTCCAGCTGATTCAGAAATTGCAGGGAAAAGTAGTTTTCTGCAAGTCTTCTGTAATCACATCTCTCTTTAGAGTAATGACGTAAACAGAAAAGAAAGGAAAAAAAAAACCAACAAACCCTGCTGGCGCTGCTTATCTGTTTGCAACGTCTGTGTCGTTATTCATGAAGGATTAACAATTGAACGTGGGAAAGATCTAGTTATGGTTGTATTTCCTGCTTTGCTAACTTGGGAGAATGGAGAAATCGGAGCATCAATGGAAGCTACACTGATTTGAGTGGAAGAGATGTTAAAAAAGTGATTCAATTAAGCAGAGTGGTTGTTTCCACTAGAAAAATATTGATTTCCTATGCCCGCAATACAGAAAGGCATTTTTTCCCCAGGTGCAGGAAATGTCTATGGCAGTAGAAAAGAGAGAGTTTTGTCTAATATTTTCCAGCTATTTTTCGTAGCACCTACTGGGTATTAGTAGAGGATTTGTTTGAAGCGTATAGAACGTGAAATGTTAGGTTTATTGATAGGACTAGTGTTACAGAGCGTGTAGCAGAGGATTTTCTACCAAGTCCCTTTAGCACCCATGGTGCAGATGAAATCTTAATTATGGCTTAATCTCTGGGGGTGTAAAACCAGTGGTGAAGCTTTTATTGAGGGCTGTAGTCTCAGATCATGCTATGACTTGTGGGAGGAGATGGACTACTTCCCACGAACAAAGGTAATCTTCTAAACTTGCTACTGCTCAGATAAGAAGCACTGTGGCTTCTCTTTTTGTGGATTTTTTTTTTTTGGTGTGGCTAAGCAGCAGGTGAACAATAAGATGCAAATAAGATAATCCTAGTACTTAAGAGCATTTGCTTTTCCTCTTATTACCTTGCTCAAAAGCGAATACCTGTTTAGAAGACTTCTTAATTTCTAGTGACCTGTTTTGCAGGAGTTTGACAAGAAATACAATCCCACTTGGCACTGCATTGTGGGGAGGAACTTTGGCAGCTACGTGACTCACGAGACCAAGCACTTTATCTATTTCTACCTCGGCCAAGTCGCTATTCTTCTCTTCAAGTCTGGTTAAGAATCACGGACTGTTACTGAACTCGCGCCTGGTTACAGGACTGAGTGCTGACTCCTGACTCGTTACTGCAACCTTCCTGAGGACACAGACCTTGATCTCCAAGGGTGATGGCAGGGATTATGCTATAGCGATCATGTTACATTGTGGATATAAAAGGAAAAATACCAAAAAAAAGTCTTCCTTGTATTTGTTTTATTTTTCAGAAGGCTGCTTCTTTCCTAATAGAACTGTTGGAACATTTTTGCCTTTGAGAGGTTTATAGCCAACTGCATTAGTGCCTGGTTACTGCTTGTGCTGTGTAAGTACTGGCCGTGTTTGGTTCTTTCTGTGCCAAACCTCTCCTGTTCTCTCGGTTTGGGACGTTTCCCTCTTGCATTGTGGGCTGCAGTGCCTGCAGCTGGAGCTTTCTGCTGCTCCTCTTGAGAGCTGCTTTGGCAAACAAAGGATGCACTGTGCTGCCACACTGGGCTGGGATCGGACCATGTGGGTGGGGCCCAGGGCCTCGGTGAGGCCACCAGGACCAGGAGCATGGAGAGGGCGGTGGGGCAGTGTCAGTGTCTCAGGGGATTCCAGCTCCCAGTGCGCTCTGTGGCAGGTGGGTCCCAGTGGGTCTGCCCAGGAACAGCTCCATTTGGGACACCACCACTGCTGGGAGTGACTGGTTGCCATTCCTAGGCTGTGTTTGCCTGCCAGTGGTGTTGGTGCCACAGCGCTTGGCCTCTGCAGCCTCCACCACTGGCAGGAGCTGCCTCGGTGGCTGCAGTGCACCTAGCAATGAAGGGTAGCAGCTGCAATCCAGCCTGGCCAGTGCTGCTGCAGGTCTGTGAGCCCGAGGGTGAGAAGGGGTGTCTGGGGAGGGCCAGGAGGGCGGCAGCAGTGGGTGGTGGGTTTTGGGAGGGCGGTGGCTGTGTTGCTGTGGGCTGGAGTGCCTGGAGAGCTGGAGCCTGATGTGAGTGGGCTATGAGCCCCATCTCCACCAGCTTCAAGCACGGCTGGGCCTGTTCCTCTGGCACCGCTGGCAAAGTGCTGCCCAGGCACGGCAGTGGGAACGGTGTTGGGGAACAGGGATCCCGACAGGACTGCTAGGCAGAGATTCCAGCAGATCGCTTCATCTGCAGCTTTGAGTTCTTATCATTTTTTAATACAGATGTCCATGAGCAGTCAAATGGCTGTGGTAAAGGAAGTAGATTTGTCCAAACAGATGCAGCAAGGTGCTGTGGAGTGTGCTGTTTTGGCTGTAGAGAAATCTAATGTTGAAATAAAAATTGCAGCCCTTATAAAAAGGGTAAATGATTGCTTGTAACATCCCCTTGTCGACTGTCTACACCAGAACTCAAGCAGGGTGGGTGTCGCTACACTTTGGAAAAGCACATTTTGTGGACACAAGATACATCTGACTTTTCCTGTGGGCTGGTATCCTTGTGCTCCTTTTCCCACCTCTTATTTGTGCCTTTCCTGGTTAGTTTTGGAATACCTTCCCTTTTTAATTGTTTTTTCAATATCTCATTGACCAGCAGACCAGGATGGTGCCTACCAGCCTTTCTCAGTGGACTAATCGGCTGGTGGAACATACAGACCTTTGAAGCCTGCCTGAATTTTCCTTTCAGCCTTTTTTTCTTTTTTTTTTTTAATTTTTTTTACTGAGTCCTTGACTGAAGTTGTGTTCAAATTGGCCTGAAGGTTCTGTGCATAGTTCTGTAATAGCTGTGGGAGGGCTGGCTGCCTGGTTCAGAATCTGCAGGGGAAAGTAATTTTTCAGCACATCTTCTGTATTTATTTCTTCTCTTCCTGTGCTGAACCTTACTGCGATCCCATATCTCAGAGCACTGTTTGTCCAGTGTGCACAGAATACCTGGTTTTGTATGTGCACGAAGAGAACAGATGCATACAAGATCTGGTTCGGATACACTTTCTGCTGTACCATCTCAAGAGAATAAAGAAATCTAAGGATGTCAGTGGAGGTTAAATGCTAGATGGATCTGTGTGGAAGACCTGTTTGAGAAGTTGTTCAACTATGCATTACAATTGCCTTTGTTGAGGTCTCCCTGTCCCCCAACAGATGAAGAAAGAGGTTTATTTTTATTGCCTGTAAGACTGATGTTCTATATTAGTAGAGAGCTCATCAGATTTTCCTTGAGGCTCCTTGCTGGATCCTGTGGAGTTGTGATGAGGACAACTTATCCAGGGTAATAATAACTAATCAGAGATTCTTGAGAACTCTGGGATGTGACAGCAGGTAAATAACTGACTGGAATGCTCTTTTAACAGAGCTGTGCAGGTTGGCATTTGAACCATGTGGTAGGTTGCTGAGTGCGACAGCACAACAGGAGAGTGTGACCTGATGCTTCAGTGTTGTAAGTTTGAGAACATGGTGTGACCTGGGGAACTGCAGTCCCTGGGCTTGTTCCCACTCAGCTGTGAAGAGCTGTGGGATTTCTTTTTGTGCCGAATTAGCAGGTGAAGTGTAAGAAATAACACAGTCCTTATGGTTGAAAACACGTGCTGCTGTTTAATTGCCTTTTCAAAGTGGTGCTTGTTAACAACAGACACAGTGACAAAAAAATCTGTAGTCAACTTTTGAGTGAGAAAGGTGCTGATACTGAGTTCCTAGTGATCCCTTCTGCAGGAATCTGAGAAGGAATACAGTCCTGCTTGGCACTGTGTTGCAGGAAGGAAGCTTGGCAGTTGTGTTTGTTGTGACACTAAGCACTTCATCCTCATGCTTGGAGTAAGTGTTCTGCTGTTTAAAGCTGGTGAGAGCTGCGGGTCACTGTTCAGAGCTGCTTCTGCTCACGGAGCTGCACGCTGAAAGCAGAACTTTGTGCCTCCAGCCCTCCTAAGGAGGCAATGCTTGGTCTGAAGGCCTAATGCCAGGTATTTTTCTGGAGTGGGTGGTGGTTTTGTTGCGTTTTAGGGAAAAATAAAGAAAAGAAAAAAAAAAGGCCATGTGTTTATTTTCTTTGCAAAGTTGGCCCCTTTGATAATAAAAATGTTCTGGGTGTTGCTGTTTTCTGATTTTCCCTAACATTACCTGTGTTCCTCCCCATTTCCCTGTGAACAGCAACCTTTCAAAGAATTCTCTCAAATCCAGACTATCCGCATGATGAGCTAAATGCAGGAGCAAGTTGGTAACCCAGAGGAGAGCCCTGGGGTTTGATGGGACCGTACTCCCTTGATGACTGAGTGACATCAAGCCCTTGGTTGCCCAGGGCCCAGCTTCTGGGCTGTGATGCAGGTTGGGGCTGCACTGCTGAATGTGCAGAGCCTGGAAGATGAGCTCCGTGTCCTTGTGTTTTCCTTAAAAACACGGTTCCTATCAAGAGCAGATTTCTTATTTAGAAGAAGCCTAGACACTACTTCCTGGTGCACTGAAAACTCTTTATCTGGTTGGAGGAAACAGGGAGTGCTCAGCCGAGCACTGGTCTTTCAGTAAATCCATTTCCAAAGAGCACAGAGGAGGCTTTTCTTCCCATTTCCTTGTGGCATCCTTTCTTCCAGTGGGCATGAGGGCCAATGGCAGGGGCAGCGGATGCTCTTCAGCTCTTTGAATGCTATTTAAAGGGTTAATTAAAATACCTTTGGAATCTCTGTTGCCTTGTGGTTTGTTTTTTCCCTTTTGCTTTGAAGGAAAAGCTTAAAAGTATCCTTTCAATTAGGCTTTGTAGACTTGGTTTTTACTTCCAGAGGTGTTTGCTACAATTCAGTGGAAATGTGGGATTCTTTGTATCCTCCCAGGCCTTCCTGTTCCCACCCACAACCCGGTCTGTCCCCTCGTGCCTCCTGGAGAGCTTGACCGTATTTGGTTCTTGCTTTACCATGCTAAACTTCTCTCGTTCTCCTGGTTTGGTGTGGGATCACAGAGGGGTTTGGATCAGAAGGGGCCTTAAAGCCCATCCAGGGACGCCTCCCGCTGGATCAGGGGCTCCAAGCCCCATCCAACCTGGCCTCAACCCCTCCAGGGATGGGGCAGCCACCCCTGCTCTAGCTACTCGGGCCAGGGCCTCCCTCGCCTCACAGCAAAACATTTCTTCCTCCGATCTCACCTCAATCTCCCCTCTTCCAGCTTCAAACTGTTCCCCCTCGTCCTCTCCCTGCAATCCTTGATCAAGAGTCCCTCCCCAGCTTTCCTGGAGCCCCTTTCAGCACCGAAAGCTGCTCTAAGGTCCCTCCTAGACGCTCTGCCCGCGGCCGCACCCGTTTCTCTTTCCGCTGCTGCTCTCAGGGGCCTTGAGGGCGTGGACTACATCTCCCGGCGTGCCCCGCGGCAGACAGGGCGCTGCAGGTGCCCCTGGACTACATCTCCCGGCGTGCCCCGCAAGGGGGCGTTCTTGTATGTCCCTGGACTACATCTCCCGGCGCACCCTGCGGCGGGCGGGTCCCGCGTGCCCGCCCCGGGGCGGTTCCATCCGGGTCCCGCAGGCGGCTCCATCCGGGTCCCGGGCAGTGCTGCGGGCGAGGCGCCGCCATTACGGGGCAGCGGCGGCCGAGGAGCCGTCGGGTGCCGGGGTGGTGCGGGCCGCGAGGCAGGGCCGGGCCCCGCGGGGCTCCGTGAGCAGCTTTCCCTTTTCCCCTCGCCCGGAGCCCCCGCAGGCCCGGCCCGGCCTCTCGCGGCCCGTCCCCGGTTCGAGCGGAGCAGCGAGAAGATGTCGCCATGAAGGAGGCCGAGTCCGCGCTGCGCCGCCCCCGCCGGTCGCCCCCGCGGGCCATGAGCCCGGGCCCCCACCGGCTCCGCCAGCGCCCGTCGTGCCCCCTCGCTCAGGGCCGCCGCTCGCCCGCTCGGGCGCCCGTTGATGCTGCAGAGCCCGCCCGGCGCCGCCCCCGCCTCCGCCATGGACAAGAGCGGCCCCTGCGGCCCCGGGACGCCCGGCTCCTCGGCCGGCAGCAAAGCGCAGCAGCCGCGCTCCGGCTCGGCCGGGCCCGCCGCGGGGGAGTCTAAGCCCAAAGGCGGTAAGGGACGGGCGGGGCGGGGGGGGAGTCGTCACCGGTGGGGGAGCGAGGGGCTCCGCTTCCCCTCCTCGGGTCGTTCGTCTCTCGGCTGGGTTTTGACAGGTTACGCCTCGCTCACCGCTTGTTCTGGTTCGCCTTTTCCTTCCTCTTCCGCCTTTGCTCCTTGTTTGTGAGCTGCGATTGCTGCTCTCTTAGGCTCATAGCCAGGTTTGGGTTGGAAGGGACTTCGAAGCTCAACAAATTCCAGCCCTCCTGCCGCGGCCAGCGACACCTCCCACTGGATCAGGTTGCTCCAGATCAGGCTCCAAGCCCCATCCAAGCTGGCCTTGGACACCTCTTGGACACCTGGGGCAGCCCTGACTTCTCCAGGCAGCCTGGGTCAGTGCTTCATCACCCTCACAGAAAACATTTCTTCCTAAGATCTCCTCTAAATCTTCTGTTTTTCATCTTAAAACCAGTCCCTCTTATCCTACCCACGCACCCTCCCCAGCTTTCCTGTAGGCTTCCTTTCCGTGCTGGAAGGCTGCTCTAAGGTCTTCTCTGAGCCTTCTCTTCTACCTTTAAGGATTAATACTTTATCTCCATTAGCACTTGAGTAATCAGCTTGACAGCCAAAGCTTTGCTTTCATAGTAAGAATATGTGTTTGCCAGGACTTAGAGGGACCTTACTTTTATTCTCTGCTCAAGTTGAGGATACTTTTACATCTTGATTAAGGTGTGTTTTGACATACAGAGTTACTGCTGCAGTTTGGTAATGTGCTCTGGCGGAGCTGGTTTTGTATTGTTTGATCACTTGCCGTGTAAATCAAAGTGTAACAGCAGTGGGTGCAAGTGGCTGGTTCTGCTGACACAACAGCTCCTGAGGAGCCCTGGTGGTTCCTGCCTCTTCAAGGTGGGACCTGAGCTGTCTCCAGTGCTCACAAACTGGGAGCAGAGTGTTCCTGGCAACCTTGCATTTCTTTTCTAAAATAAAGAAATGGGGCAGTAGTGATTAAAATTGGTGGTTTTAGTCTTGGAAGTATGTGAGTGAAGTGTCAACAGGTTGCCACAACACCATTGCTGTACCAATTTCCTTCCTCCTTTGTGGTTTCTTCAGCTGTGTTCTTTCAGGTCTCTGAGAAAGCAGCAGCGTATTCCAGAGGGTTAATAAAGTGAGTTTCTTGATGGTGTTTTTCCTTTTTGGACCTTCTAAATGCACTCAAATCCCGGGTAACCAGTTGTTACTGGCTCTTTGCCTGTATTGGCTGACCTACCCCAGGACAGACTGAAGTGAGTGGCATGAGGGGTGGCTCACCCAGAGCTCCCCAGGTTGTAGTGAAACTTTAACAAATTCAAACACACAAAAAAACTTTAGGAAGAACTCCCAAGACAGTCATTTCTGGAGGAAATCCTAACTGATTTGCAGATTTTCTTGCATTGGAACAGAATGTGATGTTGAGGATCTTATTGTCCCTAGCAACTCTTGTTATTTTCTATCTCTTATTTCTTTTTTTTTCCACTCTAGTGAAGGGAAGCTGGAGATATTGTGTGCTAGGTATGCAGCAAGAGTTTTAGAACCAGATCTTTGGCTTCTGATGGAATAACAGTTATAAACTTCTCTGCACGTATTGTGAGAGGCACTGTGAAAGGCTCGCAGGTGTGAGGTTTTCTTTTTGTGGAGAACGGGTTTCTGTCCCTGCCTTGCCAAGAGACACTCTTGACTCATCACTACAGCTTCTTTTTCAGTGCTGTGTGGGGTATTGGTCACAGAATAGAAATGTCCCTCAGGAAGGAGTTAGGATGGCCAGTCCTGTGGCTGATATGCCTTCATGTAGAAGAAGCAGTATCTGCAGTGATTAAGGAAATAAAACATCTGTCATCCCAACCCAAAATAAAAGTGTTAAATGATTTTTGTGGACTGGCAGCTTTTACAAGCTCAAAACAATGTCACCTGTAGCAAGGGATCAGTGAGGAGAGAACCTAGTGTGCCATCCTCTGCTGCTGTGATGCATCAGACTAACTTCTAATTAAAAAAAAAAACAAAACTAACTTGTTTGAAGGCCTCTTTTTTAATAAAATGGAAGAAAATTTTAGTACTCCTCTTTTTAGTAGAAGTAAGTGTGTGCTTGGGAATATCTGAATTGGAGGGCACTGAAAACTGAAATGGGAACATTCCCTCGGTCAGATTAGGGCAGACGGCTGCAGGGCAAACATACGGGTGCTGTTGTGTTAAATCGTGGCTGTGTTTTGGTAGCTGTTGCAGGATGCTGGCAGCTCACCATAGTTTTATTTTTTTCTCTTGAGTCCCTTATCATTACACATGTAGCCGATGTCCACCCAGTTTCTCTCCTATTCCAGGAAAGGCGTAGGAGGTATTCTGAAAATCTTGTCTCCTTTGAAATGGAAAGTGTTCTTGTTGGACCGCAGACCTCCCCAAAATGCTGACCTTCTTTTGCATAAATGACTTTTGCACTGATGGTCACTGCGTTTATGTGTAGTCAAGGCGTTTAGATTCTTTTCAGAGTTACCTCTTGTGATTGAGACCAGTGGAAGAAATGAAAAAGCGGATGTTTGTGAAACCTTGTTGTGGCTTCTTCTCTTTCTCTTGCAGGACAACTTGAAATGGGCTAGATAGGATACTGTAAGATCTTGCACTTGTGGAATTTGGGTTGCAGCTGTCTTTCAATCTTGGCCTTAGAACCTAAATTGGACTTGGAAGTTTCCAACAGAAAAGTTTGTTTGGGTTCAAAGAAAAGTTTATTGGGGTGCATCAACAGGAGTCACATCCCCTTAGGGTGGAATAAAATAGCTGAGGTAAAATAGGTGTGTTGTTGGGTTTCTCTGCAGTCCTTGAGACCTGGTGGACAGCATTAATTCTTGCAGATGTTCCTGGGCCTTGTTACGATGTGAGCATTGTTAGCTGGGGCGTGTGACTGCTCAGTCACCTCTTGCTCACTGGGGTGTTTGCAGCAATGGCTTCAGTGCGTTGTCGGGCAATCGCCCTGGGCCCTTGTGTGATCCACCACCCAAACCCCTTATGCAACACGGTTGGTTTCAGCTTGGCTGGAAGGAAGCAAACAAAGGTGGAAGGAAACTGCAGGCCTCGCCCCAGTAGTAAACCAGTACTGCAGCTCTGGGACCAAAGGGTCACCTGGAGCTCTTGCTGCATCTTCGGAGACAGAGGTCCTCTGACAGAGTGTGGCATCCAGCAGGAGAACCACAGGTATCAGAGCCTTGCTCCAAAAGGCAAGAACAGCTTTGATGCGAGTTTTGAGGATTATATAGACAGTATTTTTTGTAAGCCTGTGTTCTCTTGGAATGTGGATGGGTTGATCTATTTATTAGAGGTAAGATCTTATGAGAACAGCAGGACTAGCTGAGAATCTGAGTGAGGAGTAAGTACCTTGCTGGCACTGTTCCTTTTGCTCATTTCTTATTTGCCAAGAAAAGAAGGAAAAAAGAAACACCCAAATCCAAACCTTCTCTGCGTCAAACTGGAATCTAACAAGACAGGACAGGAGTGAGAATCTTCCACTTTTCTCCTTGCCTGAGTGTGGATTGCCCTGTCCTGCCCCTTCATGGGAGTGCGAGGAGGGATGAGACAAAGCAGAGAGCTCTCTGACATGTGGCATCCTGGAATGGTTGGAAGGAATGGCACCGCTTCTATTTAGGGTAGGGGAAAATTATTCCAGTTTACAAATGCACACTCCAGACTCTGTTGTCTGTTGACTGATTTCATTACTGCTCTGAGGGACCAGAGTCCTCGTGAGGGTAATTATTCTGGGAGGGGAAGCTTGCAGTCAGTAAAATCAGGTTTGAAGCATTGTTAGACTGTCAGGTAAAGTCCTTTGTAAAAAATGTAAAGAGAGCTTCCTTATAAAATGTGAGAGTCATCACATCTCAAAGGCTCTAGGAGTTGTTCTCAAAAGAGTTGTAATATAACAGGAATGTGTGTAAGCCAGCTGACTGACAAATTGATGGTGACTAACTTCACTAAAATGATAAGCGGTAGGAAATTTTTCTGTCAGCTGCAGGTACAAGCTCTTCCTCATTCCTGGGCCTTGTAAGGTTGCACTTTAGGCTGAACTTCTCTTAAGTTGATTCTTTTCCCCTGTTGATCATTGCAGACAAATCGCAAAGTTGCTGTAGACACAAGAGGCATGGGCCTCTGTAGCACGTTCTCTGAAACTGGAGATTTAAGACGGTGGGTGAGTTCTAAAGTGACAAGGTCTGCTCCTGAACAACTCAGATAACAAGTAGTTATCTGAACCTGTTCAAAGTGACTTAATTTTTGACCAGAGACTCAGTGGTGTGGTTTGTAGCTTCTTCCCTACAAACAAACACTCTCAAATAAGGTCCCACTAATCGTCCAGCCAGACCTAGTCACACCCTCAGTGCTCGGCAGCTGCTGGTGTGTTTTTTTTCCTGATAACGTCCAACCTGCATTATAGCCCCGCAAGCTGTGCAAGCGTGTGTTTTGAGTTACACATCTGTGGTTCCAATGGAGTTGGTTTAATCCTGAATTAAAGGCTCAACCTGTTGAATAGCAGAGTAAATTCTGGTGAGCCTGCAAAATGTCACATCACGTGAAGGTAATGACAGTGTCTTTTTACTTGTGTAGCCGTAGTTGCAGGCACAAGCTGCAGTCTGCCGTGTGCAAGAGCCAGCAGACAATCACAAATGCCAGTCAAACAGCTTTTGTTACTTAATTTATTCTAAAGAATTTGGATTTTGAGTAATGTACAATAACACATAGACCTCCCAGTCCACTGCCTTCTCTTTCTAGGCATGCAGGCGAGAGAGAAAACTAAAAATAACAAAAAAGTGAGACTTTGAGTGACTGTTTTAAGTGCTCAGGTGGATTGGAAGTGGTGCTGGGGAACGGGAAAACTGGTAATGAAACCTGTCTGTATGGGTAATGTGATTAGAAATCCCTGGTGTCTGTATCCAGAGTGACTTTGGGGCTGGCTGGTGCGGTAGATGGCTCACTGGGCCTCTGGAGTTTTACTTCCAATCTTATCAATGTAACTGTTACACAAATAAACCTGGGGCCGTCAGTGGGGGTGCTGGGTTAAGTGATAGGTAAGCATAATGTTGCTGCCTTGGGGCAGCAGTCATCTTGAGTGAAGGCTATCATAGTATTAATTTTCTGTTTCAGCAGTCTAATGAAGCAGCTGTTTAGACACAGGAAACCCGTTGCAAGAGCCCAGCTGCTTGAGAGCTTTATTGCTGAAGTGTTTTGCTTTGTGCTTTCACCACTTTGTCCTCTGTTAGGGTCAGTGCACTTTTGGGCACACAGTTCTTGCTGCGTAGGTTGATGGACTTAGGACTTGGATATTAGGTGCCCCACAAGGCCAGAGCATTGGGTTTGTGCTTCATGATCAATAAGCATTTGTTGGCCTCGTGAAAGAAAAGGATATTTTTAGAACAGAATTAGATCTGCTGGGGTCTTTTAAGCATAGGGGGAAGAACTGAGTGAAAAAGGGAAAGGGGGTCTTGCAAAATGGGAGACCTCGAGACAAATGTAGGCAGCAGGATATTTATGTAAGGGCACAATATAGGATAAATTGTGTGTTTTCTGAAAATGGAATGAAAAAATTAAGCAGTTGTTGTCGATTTTTGAAGCAGAGTATATAAATGTGGTGTTGGTGTTTGTCAGTGTACCAGGCAACACGCTCACATCTGGTGATGATGATTCCAAATCTGGATAAAGAAAATCCAGCCATTCTAATAAATGATAAAGCATAGCAAATACATCCTTCTTTTGCACCATTTGACCAGTTTTTTGGGCAGTGATAGGAATGAAAAGGTTTAGGGTTCTGGGAAGATTTGATGTCCTCATAAACACCAGCCTTTTAACCAGGGCCCAGGGCAGCGGCTGAGGTGAACACAGCAGTCGCTGTCTCTGAGGTGAAGCTGACTGAGGCGCAGTGCGCGTGGGGAGCTCTGAAGCTGCTGGTCTGATTCTTGTTTGTTTTTTTTTTTTTTTCTTTCAGATGGAAAGAATGCGAGTGGATCCAAACAACGTTTTAATCGTAAAAGAGAAACTTCATATTCAAAAAATGAGAACTTTTCCAATCAATACCGTCGCTCCAATTCACAGAAAAGCAAAGCTTTTAACAAGATGCCCCCTCAAAGGGGAGGTAGTGGTGGAAGCGGCAAACTTTTTAGCTCTTGTAATGGTGGAAGACGAGATGAGGTGAGAATTGTAATGCCGTGTCTCGAAGGCCTTCTTTCTTGGGACGAGAGGATCCCTCTGACCTGCCTAGATAGGTCTTCTCTGTTCAGCTCCTGGGCTGGGAAGGGAAAGAACAATAAGAGGTGCTAACAACGTTGAGATACCAGAGTGAGTGTGAGCAGAACAACTTTGCAACAACAGAAGAGGAGTGCTCTCTGCTCTGAGGGACTCACAATGACAAGCACCATCTGAGGAGGGGGTACCTAGACAGGCTGGGTACATGTCTCGTGAAACAGATGTTCTTCAGTAAAATGTTGAGTGATGCTATTTCTAACTTTTACGTCAGAGGTTGTGTCTAACTGCTTCAGTGTACAAATTCATATGTGATAGTGGCATTGGGAAAGTAATCGTATTGGTGACACCAAGATGGAGTAAAACCAGAATGAAGCTTTTATGCTGGTGTGGGTCTAAATGCTGTAGATTATTGGTGGGTTTTCGTTGGTACAGAGGACTCATTTTTCAGCTTCAGTGGATTAGCAACACTGGTCACCTAAATCGCTAACTCTGTCAGATCTCACCCACTGTCTCTGTTGAATTCTCATTCTTTGCTTCAGTGTACCTGAGCAAGTACAACCCGTGCAGATAGCAGTCAGACTATGTCACTGGCTGTCTAAAATAATTCCAGGATTTGAACAGCTTTCTTCTGTCATTAACCTTGACTACTAGGTTTTTTTGCCAGCTTTCACTTGTCCTTTTGTGGATTGTTTTTGCGCTCTCCTCCTCTCGATCGGTGTGGGGTAAGACCGCTCAGCTCTAACTTTCAGGTTCTCATGCACTTCTAACGCTGCACTACTTGATTTGCAGAGCTGGAATGGGAGAAGGTGAGTGAGTGGATATTGTGTATTCTATACGTAATCACTGACGGGGCCTGGGTATCGACTTGTACTGATGCTTTTG
Organism: Phaenicophaeus curvirostris; assembly: GCF_032191515.1. Taxonomy (NCBI): domain Eukaryota; kingdom Metazoa; phylum Chordata; class Aves; order Cuculiformes; family Cuculidae; genus Phaenicophaeus; species Phaenicophaeus curvirostris. Next base: position 8,208,478 of record NC_091408.1, read on the forward strand.
CAGTAAATTCTAGCACGTTCTAACAAATGCTGTTGTCTCTTAGGTAGCAGAGGCTCAGCGGGCAGAGTTCAGCCCTGCCCAGTTCTCTGGTCCCAAGAAGATTAATCTGAACCACTTACTGAACTTCACTTTTGAACCCCGTGGCCAAGGAGGCCATTTTGATGGGAATGGACATGGCAACTGGGGGAAAAGGAACAAGTGGGGACATAAGCCTTTCAACAAGGAGCTCTTCCTACAGGCCAAGTGAGTGGCAGACTAGCAGGGTTCTAAGACTTCTACAGAGACACTGAGCTGTAAGGGACCCTCGCTAGGGAATTGTGTTTGACCTTGACTACTTGTATTGACTTTTTTAGGGTAAAATTGCCTCTCTGTAGTGCTCTAGTGGTAACAACTGTACTTGAAAGGGATAAAAATAGTATAATAAGTTGTCATCTTTACCTATTTACAAGGTATCTAATGGAGTGAGTCCTTTAGAGGCAAACCAATTAGTCTTCTGCTCTGCAGAACAGTGTAGTTCCCTTAAGGAAGGCAATTGTTTTTTCAAAAAAAAAAAAAAAAAAAAGTAGTACATTGCAATGGTAGGGGTAGCAATTGCTGGGTCAAAGCTAATACGAATTTCCAGGTTCCAGAAGCAATTATTCATATGCTGATTATGGCACAGGCCCCTGGGTATGTAGTACAACTCAAATGATGATCAGTACGGTAATCCAGCAGCAGAATTGCTTTTGACTGGAAATACTGTTCGCTTTCACAGGAATTTGAAGCATGTTCAGGGCTTCCTGTATCTCATCATGTTAAAGATAACAAAAAATATTTTCAGCATTGATATTTCTGTTTTTCCCTGTTGTTTTGTGGCTGCTTGTAGTGAAGTCTTTTTGCAGGCACCCAAACAGTTATAGTTTTTGTAAGCATATTTTTTCCATTTGTGGATTCCCTGTGTTTCAATAGATACCCAATGGAGCTGGCTGTTCCTTATTTGTTTCTGGAAAACAGCTCTGCCTGGCTTATGCTGTAGTTGGCGTGGGATGTTGTGTCTCACTGAAATCAGACACACCTGTATTCTGGAAATCTGATTGTGAATTGAACTCTTTTGGGTTTTGTTGGTAGAAGTTACTGACTGTGTCCAGCAGTTTTCTGGACAAACCAGAAGCTCAGAGAATCCTATAGGATTGTTCTCAAAGAATTTTTAGAAACAACTGAGTGGATCATCTGTCTCTTTGCCTTTCCCCAGCTGCCAGTTTGTTGTCTCTGAAGAACAGGACTACACAGTCCACTTTGCTGATCCAGATACCTTGGTCAACTGGGACTTTGTGGAGCAAGTGGTCAGTTTTGATGGGCTAGATTATTTTTTTTTTCTTCTTAAGAGGCTCAACCTGTCTTTAACTGCTTCTTTTATCTCTGTGATGTTACGTAAAACTCAGCTGTTTTCAAGTTGAGGCCTCTCCTGTCACTCCCACAATACTGGAAAAGACTTGTCACGGACTATATTATGAAATACTTTCATGACAGCAAAAAAAGAAGTGCTAAAAACTATTAGGAAAATTAGCAGCTGCTTCTTGCTTTTGCAGATGGGAGCTCATCAAAAATAGTATCTGGCATTCTATAGACAGAGTCCTTGTGGTGGAGGTAGTAACAGAAAACTTGATCAGGAGTCCATGGAAGAGGAAGAGTGTTGAATTTTGAAGCATTACCCTGTGCATGGGTGGCCTATCTTGCCTAGCAACGAAATGGAAAATCTCTTGAGATCTGTGGTCAGAACTTTGAGGTTGCCTCAAGTATAAATTTATTATCTGCCACAACTAGTCTTGGTGTGTGGTGTAGCGGAGGGGAGGTAGGCTTACTGTTAGCTGCTGCCACAGGAGAGCAGAAACATCTAGGTGCTTGCTTGGCAGATATGTCTGCGACACACAGATGCTATCAAAGTGTCTGACTAAACTAGCGTGTTCATGGAAGTAGGTAAGTTCAGTCTTGCAGTTAAACCAGGGCTGCACAAGTCTGCTTGTGCAAGTGAGGTGACAGCTCATTTGCTGTCTTTTCAGTGTCTGTATTCTGATAATGAAGATGCTGATGAATATGTGAGGGGGGAACTTCAGAAGAGTCACTTTTTAAATGTAGTTAAGACTAGAAATACCGGATTGGTGGCTTTGCAGGTTATTCTGTTTGCAGTCTGAAGGTGTTACTTAGTTCACAGTAGTCTTAATTTCTTGGTAAATAAGCAGAGTTCAAGGAGCTGGGAGACTTAATATGTTAGAGTAGATCTTAGAGATGGCTTATTCTGCAGCACAGAATTTCCAAGTCTAAAACTTGTACTGTTCTTCTCATGTGCCATTTCAGCGCATTTGTAGCCATGAAGTGCCCTCTTGCCCAATATGTCTGTACCCACCAACCGCAGCAAAGATCACCCGCTGCGGGCATATCTTTTGTTGGGCATGTATCCTTCACTACCTCTCCTTGAGTGAAAAGACCTGGAGTAAATGTCCTATTTGTTACGGCTCTGTTCACAAGAAGGACCTCAAGAGGTGAGGCTTTATATTTAATAAATGCTCAATCATTTTGAAACGTTATTTTTACCCTGCTGACCTCCCTCCTTACATTGCAGTGTTGTTGCTATGGAAACACGTCAATATGCAATTGGCGATAACATTACCATGCAACTTATGAGAAGAGAGAAAGGTGTTCTGGTAGCGCTGCCTAAATCTCAGTGGATGAATGTGGTGCAGCCCGTTTACGTCGAAGGTGAGTGCATCTGAGTGCTGGTGGTTGCCACGCTGCTCCTAACCATGACCAGGCTTGTGGAGGGAGAATTTACCATGGCAATGCCATGCCGTCACCTTAAAAGAGACCAGACTACAAAGTGTGGGTTTTAGCAGCTGAGAACCTTGATGATCACATCTTAATAATAAGCTTTCTTCCCGTGTGTTTTTGGTAAGGCAAAACTTACGTGCTGTTTGCCTTCAAGTTATGCACTGCATTCTGAATCCTTGGTATTAGTTTGTGTGTTTTGTATTGCAGTCATTGAGGTGACTCTTGCTGCTTTTGTTGGCCTTTCAGTGTCCTTAACTTTGCTCCTCATTATACAGCTTAGTAAAAAAAACTGCCTCTGTGTGTAACCTATTTCAAGGATGTGATCTTCAACAGGTTTTCATCCTTCTCACTTATCCACTAAAATCTGTGAAGGATATGGGGAAAATAATTGCAAGTATTGCAAACCTGTTCCAGACATCTCTTGCCTGACATATTCATCTTTCTTCAGTCAAGTAATGTGACTAACACATCATCATCATATCTGTGACTGGAGAAATAACTTCACTTAGCATTGCTGTTTTGTGGGCTGTCTTGGCTCACTTAGTTTTGCAGTCACATTCGTGAAAGGCCACGTGCATTTAATCTCTCGTATAAAAGTCAAGTTTCCTAAGTCATGGTGGGAATCCACCCTGCAGTGGCTTAACTCACAAAAGTGAGCAGCAACAAAACTTTAGCAGAAACAGCAGTTCAAACTGGTGCATCTGCATGTGATGTTAATGATTTGTTACTCCTTCTGTTCAGATGACCAGCACAGTCAGTATTCAAAGCTGCTTCTGGCATCCAGGGAGCAGGTCTTGCAGCTGGTGATTCTGGAGGAGAAGGCAGCATTACTAAAACAGTATGAGGAAGAAAAACACACGCCAGAAGCTTGTTTTATTGAGGCGGCTATCCAGGAGCTGAAGGTGAGATCCAATTTGGAGGCTTGAAGTCACTTTACTTCTAACAAGTGTGCTAAGCACCTGTATTCTGCTACATAAGTGGTTGTGCGTGATGATTCTGGTGTCCATGATGTGCATCCTAGCAGGGTGGTGATATTCGTTGTTCAGATAACATTCTCAGTCTTAGAGGAGACTATAGCCTTTGGACCCCGTGTACTTGGTGAGATGTTCAAGAGAGAACAGAATGGTTTTCACTGAATAGTATTCCCTCCATAAATGTCAAGGAGTTCTGCCTTCAAAGGAAGATGTGGTTTCCTTTTCAGGTCCAGCAGTTTCTGGGATAACTTCTCTAAGCAAACATGAGCAGACCTGTAGAATAGGTGTGCTAGAGTGGGTGTGCTTTTCAGTAATGAGAAGGAAAGGCCCCCTCTTCAAGGGTCAGTCTTTGTCACAGGTAAACTATAGATCTGTGAAATCCTGAAGTGTGGGATAGGGCTAAAGCTAAGTATGGTGACAGTCTGCTGGCTTAAACAGGAAATTAAACCCTGTTCTCTTTGGGTGACCTGCAGGAGCGAGAAACAGCACTCTCTGCTGACCAGGATAAAAACAGTAGCATTGCTGGAATCAGTGCTGCTGTGGAAGAATTGGGCCTAGAAAGCTCCAAGGCTGTGGAGCCTGCAGTTTCCCAAGAGAAGAAGGTGGGTGAAAACTCTTCTCTGGCAGATCTTGTTAGTACTTAATTCTGCTGCTTTCTGCTGTTATGTATGGTGAACTGGTGCCAGAGGGTTTTCAGAAATGACAGTCTTTTCGAAGGAGGTAATGTGGTACTAACTCTGTGCTCTCTGCTGTGATAGTGTGGCATGGAATATCTCTCTGCATTTGATGAGGAACTCGTGGAGCCTTGCTCAGATCTGGCAAGTTCCTTTTCACCTCCAGTGGTAGCAGAAGAGGCAGTGCTGGATGAAGAGGAGGTACCTGAGGTAGACACCACAGGAGAACCTGATGTGAACACTACAGAAGAACCAAATCCAGCTGAAACAAGCTACCAAGAATCTAAAGATACAATTAGCAGTGGCCATCTTAGCAACTCTCCTTTCTACTATTTCTATCAAGGTCAGTGTCATGAGATCCTGGCATTATGGGGGCAGAGATGTTTCGTTTGGGATCCCCTTGAGGAAGGTATTTGTCCACCCCGTTAGATGCAGCTAAACCCTGTGAAGTAAAACTCCCAGGGAAACTCAGAAAAGAGCTTTAATTTTTATTACTGGAGGATGTACTGGGATGGGGAGAGAGGTGTTAAAAATGAAGAGGCAAAGAGCAAATGATGTTATCTTATCTTGTAGCGGAGGATGGACAGTGCATGTATCTTCACCCTGTCAATGTCCGTTGTCTTGTTCGTGAGTACGGCAGCTTGGAGAAGAGTCCAGAGAAGATAACTGCTTCTGTAGTGGAGATAACTGGCTACTCAATGACAGAGGTAGTTACTTTTTCTTCATATTAATTATTGGCCCTTGTTTTAGCAGATTGATCACAGCTGAGGAATAAGAGATAACTGACTGGGTAGGCATTGCTGGTCTGTGTCAGATACAATACCTTGAGTTGCTTTTGATAGTAGCTTGAATGAGACAGATCATCATGTTTCTCAGCCTTTTCCCTGCCTCTGTCTTGAGCAAACAGCTGTGTCTGAGCATCAAGGGTACAGGTGGGATGTTTTGAAAATAAAGAGGGTGGAAAGAAACTTCAGTGATTGAGGTGGAGTGAAAGTGCTTAAGGCAGTGAAATGCTGGAAGAGGAGGATGAGTCTTGAATTCCTTTAGCTCAGGTAAAGAGCACTGTAAGAATGGCATGTGCAGTAACAACTATATATAATTCTTAATTCATCTTTAGGAAAGAAGGTGCTCAAATAAGAGTGAATACAGAGGTAGGAGGGAGTCTCTGTCTACGTTTTCCAGCTGTGCAAGGATAAATACAAAACTAAACTGAAACAAGCTGAGTAAAGTGGTGGTCATTGGTCCGAATAATTTTAAATGTATAAGGTGAATTTGGTCCAGTGTAAAAATAAATGCATCAGAGGACTTCTATTCCAGTGAAGTTTGAGTGAGATGGGAGGAGTAACAAGGAAATTGGTAACTGAGCTGGAGTAGCTGCATCCAAATCCTTGTGATGCAGTTGCTGGAGATCTTGGAGCATTTGGTTTCTGACCTGGGACCTCCTGCATGTGTCACTGCTGCTATTTTTTTCTGTTTGATTTGATGCATGATACACATTCTATATTCTTAAGCTATTCTTTACTATGATGTATCCGCTTTTGTTGCAGTGATATATCTGTGCTTTTTTTAATCAGGATATAAGACAGCGTCATCGTTACCTCTGTCACTTGCCACTCACCTGTGAGTTCAGCATTTGTGAACTGGCTCTGAAGCCACCTGTCATCTCTAAGGAGACTTTAGAGTTGTTTTCAGGTTGGTATTGCCTTTCTAGTAGGCTCCGTCATGTATCTATGAGGTTGAAGGAGAAATAGTTCTTATCAGCCCTTAATGGCAGAAAAAAGAATGTAGCAGCTTTACTTTTCTTGCACCAACTGTCTGACTGCTAGACAGAACAGCTCCAATTCACTGTTTATAAAATAGAAAAGCCTGACCGCTTTGGAGAGCGTATAGTGTTTGTAAGCATGTTTTGTTATTAATGTGTTGTAAGTGAATGTGTACTTCTCAAAGCAGGAGATAATATTGCCAAAGTACTGGTGTGGGTTTTTTGATATCCAGTGTTGTGCGTTGCTCCTAGATGACCTTGAAAAGAGGAAACGTCTACGGCAGAAGAAGGCTCGTGATGAACGGCGGCGTGAACGGAGAATTGAGATAGAAGAAAACAAGAAACAGGGCAAATGTAAGTCGTGATTGAGTATAACTGGTGGATTTCAAGTCATCTTTAGTTGCTGAGCTGGTTTCTTGAGTTGTAGGATGAACTGTTAAGGCCTTTTGTTTGTAGTGCTTGCTTGGAACAAGATCACAAGCTATTAGAAACAATGTGTGCAAAATGAAAAAATATAAGCTGTTTTAGTCAGGATGTTAAATGATGTTATGCAATTCCTGTGCACTTGCATGTTATGGGAGAGACAGAGGGCATGTGAGGACACAGCTGTCTCCATGTTGTATTTAGCTCTCAGGATTCTGTTTTTATAGTAATCACGATATAGAGTGAAGAAGGAAAAAAAAAATGCCTAGGAACTGCTTCCATCCAGCAGCAGGGCTGTACTGGTCTCTAAAATAGAGGGTGGAAAGAAAATTGAGTTGGCACCTCCTAGGCTTCTGATAAAACTTGCATATTGACAATCTTCCCCCACATTGTGTAGTGCTTTAATTTGAAACCTCTTTCTAGATCCAGAGGTCCATATTGCTTTAGAGAATCTGCAGCAGTTCCCTGCTTTTACCTCTTGCCCTGGAGAAACTACCAGCACTGATCATCAGAGCTTCTGCCTGTCTCCTCTTGGCAGAAGCCCTGTGTTTCAGACAGGTGAGCATCTGGAAAAACACCTTGCATCCAGGTCTTGATCATTACTGTGGGATCTACTGTTCAGGTCACCATCCTAAAGTTTCTTAATACTGATCAAAGACTGCTTCTTTCCTAGATTGCCTCTGAGATTATATACAAAAGGCTGATACAGCTAAGGAACATTCTGGTCCTTTATCTGTTTTTTACTACCTCTACTTCACTGACACTGATCTGCACTGTAGTTACCCCATCTTTAAAATCTTTAGGGCAGAAGAAAAGAATGGAAAAAAATTCCCCAAAAAGGGAAGAAAAGTGTGTATGCCAGGAAAACGCTACTGGCATTTTTTCTTTCTACCCTCTCCATCTTCCCCACCATGTTACACTAAAATAAAACATATTTGGTGAGCACTCCGTTAGATTGTTGCCCAGTTGTGCTTTACCAAATGTTTTATCTTGTTGTTCATAAAGAGTATTAAATAGAAACTATCCTTAGATGTCTTTCTTGGGAAAAAAAACCCAATACAGACTCTCAAAAAACCCAACAACACCCCAAAATAAGCAACCGAGAACTCCAAACAAACAAATTTAAATGCCCCTCAATTAAAAGATATCCCATTGTGTGTCTAACGGATGGAACTGATGAGATGAAAGTGGTTACTTGCGTAAGATAATAAAACTTTTGTATTTTGTCTTGATAAGCAGTGTAATGATTGACTGCCAAATGCAACTGGCTTTGATAATCTCCTACTTTATCTGTAGAGTCTTTGTCATCTGCTGCCAGCCAGGTCAGCCCGTTCCTCTGTGGGAGTTTAGAAGAGGAGTCTCCCTTCCCTTCCTTTGCCCAGGTAAGTCATGTAGCACAGTAAATCTTGACGGAATTGCTTGTGTCTTAGTTGGCAATCAATCTGAGAATGGAATTGCTTCCCCACAAAAACAGTGTGGGATAAATTTTACGGAGACTATATTGGGTTGAGTGTTTGAAGGGTTTCCTAGGTTTTCTTGCCAGTCAGGGGATCTGCAGTGTTGTTTTAGTACATGGAACTTAATTACATATTATGACTTTATTGATAGATGTTGAGAGTTGGAAAGGCAAAACCAGAGACGTGGCCCAAACCTGCTCCAAAGACAAGAGGTAATAAAATCTGATATTACTGCTTCAAGTTCTTTTGTGTGTCTCAATTGTAACTTCACAAGAAACATCTGGAGTACGAAGGGACGTTGGCTCTACGAAAATTTTATACAGCCTTCTGCCTTTCACTGCCCTTTCCTTCTTCCAGATGAGAGCACTCTGGCACCCCCTGTGCCAGCAGATAGCGATGGAGAAAGTGACAGCTCTGACCGTGTACCTGTGCCCAGCTTCCAGAATTCCTTCAGCCAAGCTATCGAGGCAGCCCTCCTGAAATTGGACAAACCATCCACAGCTGATCATTTATCAGGTAAGAGGTGGGGGGGAGGCATGAAAAATTTCTGATGTGAAAAAATATGAATATTCCCCCTTCTTTCTTTGAGAGAAGTGAGAGGAGCAGTTTTGGGGACCAAAAATTGGCTGCATAACATTGTCAGGTTGTGGTTTTGAACAGCTTGACTGAGGCTTCTGTTAGGTTAAAGCAGCTCTCTTAGTGGGAGCTGAGATCAACTAGCAAAGAGTCCTGTTAGGACAAAGATGGCTTCTGATAGTCATGCTTGCCTTGTCTCTACTGGAACTTAATTTAAACTTTATCTTGAGGAAGTTCAGATTGTGTGCTTTTAAATTAAGAATACCTGAGCTGCTGAACTACACCTAAGCTTGACACAAATGTTGAGGTAACTGCTAGCTGCAATTTCAAATTGGGGAGTCTGAAGGAAATTGAGGTGAACTTAAACCTCTAAGCCTGGTCCTGATAAAACTGATTTATAATGCTCAGTTGGGATGTTCAGCTTTGGCTTCTGTTTGGAGACTGCACTGAGCAAAGGAGAGTTGGATGGGAGGGCCTGGGAGTTCAGTGAAATTGAGCATTGGCTCCAGTTGTATGTGGATGAAAGCGATACCTGTCTGAAAGGCAAACTGCTGCACGTTTACAGTCCTAGCATGTGCTGTTGCAACAGCAACTTTAGAATGAGTTCAGCGTGTATGTGGGTGCATGCAAGATGTGATGGGAGTCTCCCTCAGTTTGTCTGCAGTAATTTTTTTGTTAATATTAAACTACCTGGTGCTCAGTGATGTGGTAAGGAGCATCGCAGGCCTGTAGAAGTCATTTAGGCTAAGGAAGACCATTTATTGTTTGTGTGTGATGTTCCTCTTCCATGAGAAGAATGACAGTATTTTAATCCTTCACAGAGGAAAAAGGAGGCAAGAAAAGGAAGAAACAGAAGCAGAAGCTACTGTTCAGCACGTCTGTTGTTCACACAAAGTGATTCTGCTATTCAAGAGAAGTTTCCTCTCCTGATTTTCTTTTCATTTTGCTTTGTTTTGCTGCTATAGTTTAAGTATTTAAATTTGAACAGATTAAACTTGTGTTTCCAGGGCTTCTAGGGGGTTCAGGAGGAAACCATGACAGTATATATTGAAGTAAGATCTTTTGATTCCAGCTGCTTAATCAGTTTGTTTCAATATAAAGTTTTGAAAGAAACAACCCAGAGATAAGTCAGCCAAGGCTTCTTGTCTGTGCCAAGTTGGTTCTTTTGGCCTAATAAGCAGTATGAAAGTCTTTACAGCTGTGTGGCCCTGCCAAAATACTGCAATATTACCTAAGCGAAGAGGCAGAGAACCTTCATTTCCGTAGAAGTATTTGTGGGCAGAAGTCCATCTGACTGTGATAGTAGTGTGGTTTCAGTAAAGCTGTCACTGCTGTCTAGAGAAAGTGGTTTCCACAGTGCTGGAAATGGGCAAGAGTTTCCTGGCTTTAGAGTGTTAGCTGCTATATATCTGTTCTTTTTCTAAAGAGCAAGAATTCCTCCTGTTCTCCTGGCCTGGTAAGATTTAAAGCTGAGGTGAGTGTAAAGCAGGGAATTTGGTTATTTGGTTTTGAAGTGACTCTTATGTGTATTTCAAAGTGCGTACTGGCAGTAGCTATAGAAGGAACCTCCTGGCTTCTCTCAGTTGTTCAGCTCTGTTTTGATGGGGTGAGTGAGCCTGCTCATTTTTGTTTTCCTTTTTTTCTTTTCCCAACCATGGGCTACACATACTTTGTAACCTGATCATCTAGAATAAACACTCCACTGTAGGGCTCTGCCAAAATCGTGCTTTGACAGTGGCTGCTCTGGAATTGGAGGAACAACTGCTAGATGGAGTCTGTAGGTAACTCTTAGCCTCCAGCAAGAAATGGGGGCATCTTGTACTAGGAAAAGGACCTGTAACCACTTGGTTCTGGGATGTAAACTGATCTGCACTAAGCACCTCAGGCTATAAACATGCCTCTTGTGGACTCCTCCCCCCTTTTTCTTTGGGTGGTCACATTCTGCACTGCTTGTGGTTTGAATTGAGCTAATGAGTTAAGCCTTTTTTCAAATAAAAGGAGCTGTAGGTAAAGTGTGCCAGTCGAGGCCAACAGTTGCAATAAATCACACGTGCACACGGACAGCACTGCCCCTTGCCTGAGCTGTAACCCAGCTGTCCCATTGGTGTGGAGCACAATCCCCCACGTAGGGGCATGGACTCCAATCTTTCCTTTCTGCTGACAGAACCCTTGTCAGGGAGCTGTACAGAACTCCACCTCCCTTGGTGCAGGACCAACACGTGTCCTCTGCCATCTCCAGCCCCACTTGCACCAGTGCTCTGCCTGCATTTGCTCAGTCTCTACACACTCAGTGTGCTCGCTCTCTCATGCTGTGGCTGGTCTGAGCAAGGAAGCCCTGTGTGCGAGACTCTTGGAGGCAGGAATTCCAACTCCACTGGTAAATTCACTGGTCATGTCCCTATTTTAAAAGTTTTTGTCAACACATCAGCTTGACTTCAAATCTCCATGTCATGCCAGCGCTTCCTCAAGGCACTTCAGCCTTGTGCATGTGGGAAGCCAGTACCAAAGAGCGCACTTCATAAAACTTTGTGGCTGTAAGCCAGAGAGAAGGGGGGAGAGGAGAGGTAAAGAGAACTTCAGCTGCCAGGGGAGGACAGAGGAAGCACTCACAGAATATTCTTTGAAAGCAGCTTGACTTCACGCTTGGTCACAATTTACTCCACTGGAGGGAGAGACCGCACAGCTTGTTGAGCGAGCAAAGGAACTAAGACAAGATGCCTGAAAGCAGTGACACATCTTGCTGTTAATGCCTTATGTGCACATTTGAAAATGATTGGTGAGGGCAGAGAAAGCAACTAAGAAAAAATCAAGCATGCAGTTGACTACATTCACAGTGTGATTGTTTCCTGTTGAACAGTCATTGAAAGCCATGGAACAGGAGTAACTGCTTAGTGTCTAACCAGTATCTGTTGTGTTCTATGATGTCTACACATTAATAGTCAACTTTTCTTTGCACTGGGAAGAGAGATGGCATAGCTGGAGCTGGTGTAACTCACCTCCATGTCTCACAGGCACTAGGAGCAAGGGAAGCGATGCTGGCAAGGCCGACTGTCCCTTTGTGGGGGCAGGCTCCACAGGACAGCATCTTTGAGTTGTATCTGGTTTTCCTATGGATTCAAGAGATAATACCAGCAATGCTACTTTCCTGTAACTGATTGGTGTAAACTTAATAAATATCTAAGCAGTACTTTGTACCAATTAGTTTTATAATGGGTCAGGTGGAGTTGAACCTCGCAGCTGTACTGTGCATTCCCTCTCATCTGCTCCTGTGTACAGAGCTGGTGCTTTTGTGAGTCAAGAAAATGGAGAGCCTTGTGATAACAGGTACACATGAAGAGAAGGTCAAAACAAGTAAAAAATTAAATGCTTTTTCTGTACTCAAGGAGAAAACTGCATTCCTTGTCCATACCAACTGCCTGAAGCTCACTACCTCAGCACGAAGATCACACTGAGCTGCTACACTCTTAGGAGCATGGTGGGGGGCGTTGATTCTGGAGTGGAACAGGCCAGAAACCTACTTCAGTAAAACAGTTTTAAAAAAAAATTTATTTAAGAACACTTGGGGGAATGATGTCTATTTACAAATAGATGCTTTTTCTGTCCCCTGCTCGTGTAACACACTGACGATAACCGACAACACCTTGGTTACAAGTACAGGACAGAGGTGAACAGCAATGGTAATATTCAGTCTGTCTCTGTGCCATCATCATCTTCCTCGTCTCCACTTTGAGACGGCTCTTCTGTAAGGGAACAGCTCAGCAGCGACTTCTGTATACACTGCCTGTCCTCTGCAATAGAGAGCAACATGGTCATTACTTTATCTCTTACCAAACACTGGAATATCCTCAACTTCTAAGGAAAGGAGCATTTCTCAGTTCAAGAATTCAGAAGTAGCCCAGTATTCTCTTACTCCTCCCCCTAGGAATTAAAGCCACATTTTAGGAGAGCAGCTGGAGGAACTCACCTTCATTTGTGCAGTTTTGCAACAACAGCAGCATCTGTCTTCTGTTATACTGAATTAGAAACTTCTGACATGTTCTTATAGTACCTGTAGGAGTCACAGAAACAATATGTGAATCTACAAACCCAAGTGTTTCAGGGCTGCCAGTGTATTAAGATCATTGTTTCAAGTGATACAATGCCACAGGCAGCAGCTTTATTAATTCAAGTGCAAAGAAGTTGCTGTAGACTGCACCACGGAGGTTAAGCAGTGGAATAGTAATTTCTAACAGGTTGAGCCTGTTCTCTGCCCTAGGCTGTGTCCTAAAAATTAACAGATAATATTTTACTTTGAAATTATATTTTAGAACCCCCCCATGTAACAGTATTTGCTGCACTGGTTAAAGATTCAGGCAAAATTCATGGAAGTTTCAACACAGGACTGCTGGTGCCCATTTTCTTATTTAGATCTGCTAGAAGTTGCTCAGTTAGTGGCAGGTTAGATGCATCTGTTGCATCCACAGCAGTAAGATGGAGTTCTTCCATCTTAGCAGGCTGGGAAGGTAGAGTTAAGCCTCCCCCCAGGTACCAGAGACGCTGCACTGGGCGACTCAGGAAGCAGCTGACCTCCAATGTGTAAAGTGTTGAGGACACAGGGATAGCGTTGGTTCCGGCTCTCCAGCTGCCTCACGAAGGGGAGCGCGGAGCAGAGCAGCCCACAGGCATCCTTACGGCACCGCAGCAGCACAACCCCAGTGTAGGCATTGAGGTACTTCACTGTGGGGACACACAATCACAGAACTGTTTTTTCCTTGGAAAAGACTTCTGAGACTATCAAGTCCAACCATTAACTCAGCATTGCGAGCTTCACCACTAAACCGTGTCCCTAAGCACCACATCTACACGTCTTTTGAATGGCTCCAGGGATGGCAACTCCACCACTTCCCTAGGCACCGAGTTCCACTGCTTGACAACCCTTTTGGTGTCAATATCATAGAATCAAAGAATCACTAGGTTGGAAAGGACCCACTGGATCATCGAGTCCAACCGTTCCTATCATGTCCATGTCCCTCAGCACCTCGTCCACCTGTCTTTTAAACCCCTCTAGGGAAGGTGACTCAACCCCCTCCCTGGGCAGCCTCTGCCAATGCCTAATGACCCTTAATGTAAAATATTTTTTTCTGATGATAGAAGCAAGGATCCATTCAAAACGTCCCCTGTCACAGCTTAAGGCTATTTCCTCTAGTCTCATCACTTGTTAGCTGGGAGAACAGCACCCACATCACTACAATCTCCTTTCAGGCAGTTACAAAGAGCAACAAGGTCTCCACCCTCGTTTTCCCCAAGCTAAACCACCCCAGTTTCCTCAGTCGTTCCTCATAACCCCTTGTCCTCCAGCCCCTTCCACGGCCCCGCTGCCCTCATCTGGACGCGCTCCAGCCCCTCAGTGTCCTCGTCCTGAGGGGCCCAAACCGAGCCCGGGGTCTGAGGTGCGGCCCTCCCCGAGGCTTCCCCACCTGTGAAGGACACGGAGACGCAGCCCAGCCCGTAGTCCCCGTGCACGCGCCCGACGGCGTCCCTGACGGCATGGCCCACGGCGCGGTCCTCGATGCACTGGCGGCACCGCGGCTCCTCCGACACCACCTCGCACAGCACGTACCTGCGGGGCAGCGTCAGGCACAGGCGGCAGCACCGCGAGGCTGCCCGACCCGGCCCCGGCCCCCCTCACCTGTTCTTGAAGCGCACCATGGCGGAGCTTCCGGCCGCCGCGCGGGGAAGGGGGCGGGACTTCCGGCTGCCGCAGGCGGGAAGGGGGACGGCGCGGTCCGGCCGCCAGGGGGCGCGCGCTGGGGTTGGGGGTGAGTGTGAGGGGTGGGGGTGGGGTGTGAGGGGTGAAGGGTGAATGTGAGGGGTGAGGGGTGAGGGTGAGGGGTGAGGCACTGAACAAAAACCAGAATGGTTTCCATTGAGTGGTATTCCCTCCATAAATGTCAAGGAGTTCTGCCTTCAAAGGAAGATGTGGTTTCCTTTTCAGGTCCAGCAGTTTCTGGGATAACTTCTCTAAGCAAACATGAGCAGACCTGTAGAATAGGTGTGCTAGAGTGGGTGTGCTTTTCAGTAATGAGAAGGAAAGGCCCCCTCTTCAAGAGTCAGTCTTTGTCACAGGTAAACTATAGATCTGTGAAATCCTGAAGTGTGGGACAGGGCTAAAGCTAAGTATGGTGACAGTCTGCTGGCTTAGAAATTAAACCCTGTTCTCCAGAGAAGAGCAACGAAGCTGGTGAAGGGACGGAGAACAAGTCTTATGAGGAGCGGCTGAGAGAGCTGGGGTTGTTTAGCCTGGAGAGGAGGAGGCTGAGGGGAGACCTCATTGCTCTCTACAACTGCCTGAAAGGAGGTTGTGGAGAGGAGGGAGCTGGCCTGTTCTCCCAAGTGACAGGGGACAGAATGAGAGGGAATGGTCTCAAGCTCCGCCGGGGGAGATTTAGGCTGGACATTAGGAAAAAACGTTTCACGGAAAGGGTCATTGGGCACTGGCAGAGGCTGCCCAGGGAGGTGGTTGAGTCACCTTCCCTGGAGGTGTTTAAAGGATGGGTGGATGAGGTGCTGAGAGACATGGTGTAGTGATTGATAGGAATGGTTGGACTCGATCCGGTGGGTCTTTTCCATCCTGGTGATTCTATGATTCTATTCTGTGATCTGCAGGAGCAAGAAACAGCCTCACTCAGATCTGGCAAGTTCCTTTTCACCTCCAGTGGTAGCAGAAGAGGCAGTGCTGGATGAAGAGGAGGTACCTGAGGTGGACACCACAGGAGAATCTGATGTGAACACTACAGAAGAACCAAATCCAGCTGAAACAAGCTACCAAGAATCTAAAGATACAATTAGCAGTGGCCATCTTAGCAACTCTCCTTTCTACTATTTCTGTCAAGGTCAGTGTCATGAGATCCTTTGGGATCCTCTTGAGGAAGATGTTTGTCCATAGCATTAGATGCGGCTAAACCCTGTGAAGTAAAACTCCCAGGGAAACTCAGAAAAGAGCTTTAATTTTTATTACTGGAGGATGTACTAGGGTGGGGAAAGGGGTGTTAAAAATGAAGAGGCAAAGAGCAAACGATGTTATCTTATAGCGGAGGATGGACAGTGCATGTATCTTCACCCTGTCAATGTCTGTTGTCTTGTTTGTGACTACAACAGCTTGGAAAAGCTTAGACTGTATTTCCAATGAACTTAAGAACCTATTTTTTCTGCTGGGTACAATAATCTCTAGTTATTCGCAGCTTGCTTGCATAACAAGAAAAACATTTTCAAAACAAACTTTCTTCTCTGAAAACATCTGATTGAATTCTCAGAAGCTGATGAACCGGGTTGGTCATCAGGTCCTTAAAGACCACAGATGGTCTTCGGACTGTGTTTTTTTTATGATAACCATTTTACTACTTTTGCATACAATAATATCTGTGTGGCAGGTCTGTCTCCCTACCTAGTGTTACTAGGATGTTCTGCACTGAGATTGCCATTACTTTCAATATTTTTTCCCTGTTATTGTGGCTAGAACCTTTTTTCCTAATTTGCAGTGCTAAGTTTTGTATCTGTACCTGCTCAGTTCACCCTAAACTGTGGATGTGGCTTATCCTCTATCAGCCTGATAGTGTTATAGACTTCTGTGTTTCCCTGGCCTCATGACTGTCGATCATTTAGCCTCCTTAACCCTTCCTTCCCTTGGTTTGTCATCTTAAATTATTTTACTTTCATATTTCTAAGACTCTTCTCTGAGCTACTTGTCAGCAGTTTCCTGATTCTGAGGTGCTTAGGGCTAGTGAGGTCTCATTTACGAAGGCTCAGTAACAAACCGCTCAGGTGCATGTGGTATAGGGCAGGACTCCTGGGAACCCTGGGAGGCCCAGGGCTGTGAGCAGCACCTGTGTGCATTTTCTTCTAATAGGATTTGGGCTCTATGGACTGTTAGCAAAATGTTTTAAAACTTCACTAGTTAGACTATCATGAAAGGGTGTTTTTAATAGGAAAAAAAAAAAAATCTCTATGTCCAGTAGATCATAAACCTGAGTGGTGGAATTTACTGTGAAAACACTTAGATATCATCAAAAAACCCCCTTTAGAATAATGATTTTTGCATGTATTAAAAAAAAAAAAGGAGTAAGACACAGAAGAGCTTTTAATGTTTCCCTTTTATCCCAGCATTGTTTCCTGTCTTTTCTAAGAGGTGCAAATTTCTCCTCTGAACATTCAGAGTTTGGTGCAGAATGACTGTTCCTTAGGAAAGTTATTTTCAGTGACTGAGATTTCTTTTTTGCCAAAGTTCAGCTTGTTGAACTCTGCTTTTATTTCCATAATTGACTTTCCCTTGGTCTCCGGGAGATACAGGTAGATAAAAATTGCTGATAAAGCAACGATTCCCAAAAAGATAAGGAAGCAGAAGGGTCCAAGTTTATCCTGCAAGGAGAAATAGGAGACACAGTAAGGAAAACAAGAATCTCATTTCTATTTCCCTGCCCTTGGGTGCAAGTTTGTGTCTTAGTAACTAAAATTCAGATGTGTGCTCAACACACAAACCAGGATGAGTATCAAACCAGAAGTTCCCACTGGTCACATTTGGCACGAGTCCAATTGCTGCTCCTCTGGCAGGCCTGGAGGATTCCTGAGCAAGTTTAGTATTTGAGCAGAGCTCTAAGCTTTGCATGTCCTTAATAATAGCCAATTGCTATTATTTTGCTCCCTACCAGCATTCAGAAGTAAGTTAGCTTCGAGGGACGGATCCAGTTAGAGTCACTTACAACAATCAATGGAAAAATCATCCCAAGCGTAAAAAGTCCCATCCAGTTGAGGCAGCCAACAATCAGAAAGGCTGATGGTCTGAATGACTGGCTGAAGATTTCTACCATGACAGATATAGTGGCTCCAGCTGAAAAAGAAATGTAAAACACGAAGCAGGTTCACTTGTTTCCCTGCTCTTGCCGAAGATTCTTACAACGGCAGTGGTAGAAAATGACAGGCAGAGCAGGTAGGTGGCCTCAGCTATGAGGGTGAAAGTCCTTGATTCCAGAAAAGGACTTCAGCTGTTAAATTAGGTTTCTCTTGCATAGACTGGAATCCTTTTTCTATAGCCAGTGGATCTGTGCAGTTCCATATTGTACCTTAGCTGTTATTAGCACAGCAAAAAACCAACTCCCCTTTTGTATCCTGTGGTCAGTTCCACCTGAGGCCTGTTGTTAGGCATAACGCTTAACTTGCTATGTGAATTAACATGATTACTGTAATATACCTGGCAATGTCTAGAATCCTGTTTTTAGCTGAGTATTTAAAAAATTGTTCTCAAATTTCTGTCTCAAACTCTCTGGAGAAGATGGTACGGTATTTTAAATTATTTAGATCCCTGTGGTCAGCAATAAGAGTTGAGGTGTCTGTATCCTTTTCCTGTCTCCCATTTGTACATATGTGCCCTTCCCTCCTTAATTTCCAAAACATTTTACTGTTTGACTAGTCTGTTCTTCCTCTGCCAGTTGTGTCACCAACCAATACAATACAAAATTTCCACCCAGCATTGCCACTGATGTACTCACATGGTCCAATTCCATAGAAGATAACAAATAGGAAGACCAAGACAACACTGAAGTAATGCATCCAGAAAAACTGATGCTAAAAGTGAGAAACCAGTGATATCAAACCATTAGATATGTGACAGTATAGCAGAGCTCTCTATTTTCTGCCACTAATTCATGCTTTTGTACATGTCCTGTGAGACAAGGCGGAAAGGTGCACCGATGCTGGGTGAGTAGCCAGAAGGCTGGTGCCTCTTTACCTGCAGTGACAGGGTCATGGTAAGGAGCGCTAGCACACAGCACATCAGCGTGTATCCTCTCCAGAGCAGCACCTTCCTCCCAAACCGGTCAATAAGGGTGCTCTGAAAAGCAGAAAACATGGGTCATAAATCCCACTCTTCAAATGAAATAATTCCTCCCCCTTCCATGTGTTCTCTGCAACGGACTTACCTGAATAATAGCCAGAAATCAATGTCATTTGACAATCAATTTCTAATGAATTTGATTAGCTTCTTCAGAACTAATTAATTATTAATTAAGCTGTGTTTATTAGTCAATCCTAGGCTGTCGTTAGACTGTTCACTTTCTTGCATGCTGGAATGTATGGAATTGTGCACACATACGTACACACATCTAATCCAGAACATTACAAAATTATTTTACAGAATAAAAATTTAAGTTCTAAGTATGGAAAAACACAGTTGTTGACCACATTAAATTTTTCCTCCAAACTCAAATCTGAAAAGACTTACACACAGTATAGAGGATAAGCATTCACATAACCCAATTCCCAGGGATACGTATGGGATAAGGTATTCTTCAAACTTGGCTGTGTGGAATACTTCAAAGGAGTAGAAGTATATCTGAAAAATGCAGAGAAGAAATGCACCTGTGAAAAAAGTGTTGCAATTACGATGCAGTTCTAAACTGATGTCACAACATTGACTTAGAGGTATCTGTAATGCGTCCTAGAGTTGTCTCTTATTCTGAAGATGGAGAGGTCACTCAACTGCATTGATTCCACAGAGCTGCAAGGTAGTTATGACAGTCATTAAAATATAAAGTTGCCAGCGCAGAGATCGCTCTTTAATTAGTTCGAGGACACGCAAGTTTTTTGTGCTTGTCATTGCAGCCTTCTCCTTCATGATGTCATCAATTTCTGCTTGATGGTCGCCTTCCCCCCAGAGTTTCCTGATGGCTGTTGGGGAGAGAGAGGAGGGTGGATTATTCTATCTGTATGATTCCATCATTGAACCCTTTGGCCTCTCTGTCCACTGGCACAGGGAGTGGTGTTGGTGCTATTTGCATCCGCCATCTGGTTGCTTCTGGGACAGCAGGCAAATAGAAGAGTTTTGCCTCGCTGGTTGTCAGTATAAGGTATCTTTCTAATGTTGAGTTGACTCAATTTTAAACAGGGTAGACCTTTACATTTTATTTAATTAAAAAATATCTGCCTATACAGTCTCCTTTAGAGAAATAAAATAGCGCCTACTGCAATGGGAAATGTTAGACCTGCTAATATCTATCTATCTTTGTTGCCTTTAACTGATTAAATTAAACTGAGTGAGGCCCCAGGTTAATACATATGTATTGCCACAGGTACCTCAACTGCTTTATT
This sequence comes from Phaenicophaeus curvirostris, assembly GCF_032191515.1. Classification (NCBI taxonomy): domain Eukaryota; kingdom Metazoa; phylum Chordata; class Aves; order Cuculiformes; family Cuculidae; genus Phaenicophaeus; species Phaenicophaeus curvirostris. The sequence continues at coordinate 8,228,267 of NC_091408.1, forward strand.
TAGATCTACCTCTGCTGTTACTTCATGGCACTGCACTGTGCCATACAGCTCTGCCCTGCTTGTTTGTCTGCTGCAGAGCCTGTCACTCTGACACAGCAAATTAAGTGAAGTAAGGAAAGCAGATACTCTACCTTTCCTGCAGGCTTCTTCATTCCCCTTCTGTATCAGGAGGTAGGATGGTGAATCAGGAAAAAATGGGAGGATAACCAGTTGAAACAATGCTGTAAGTCCACTAGATGCTAACAACCATGGCCACAAATCTTCGCCTCCTAAAATCTCCCTGGAAGTGTATATGAAAACAAAAATTACGCTGAAACAATGGAATTAATATTTAGGAAGTTTTTCTGAGTGATGAAGATTGCTCAATTTCCATTCAGGGATGCAGTGACGCAAAACTCTGAAGTTATAATTTGGCAGATTTCACAAATTTGGCTATTTTTATTTCTGACAACTTTAAGGGTGTTATTTGGCATTTTTAAAAGGTTCAGTATGTCTAGAGAGCTGATAAGACGCATTTCACTGCTGTTTGACCGCAGGACTAAAACATCTTGCTAAGACTTTTCATATAAGTATAGTAAAATTTTGGAAGGGAAGTTCCCCAGTAGACAGGGTGTGGCAGTAAGAAGAAATCAGTTTGAGTAATTAATTTTCTGTCTCCTATATTGAAAACTGTATGTTTGCCTCAAACATGATCAAACATTTTTTTGTGGCATAAACTAAGGCCTATTTGGGGAAATGTGAGAGGGTTTCCCAGTCACTGACTAGGAGAGATGTTAAGGCTATAGAGAGATTTCTGCTAAGTGTAACCTGGTGGAAAGATTGAAGAATTTACCGTAGGCCAATAACCTGTCCTGTGAGTTTTCCCAGTGTTAGAAAAACAGCGACTGTGGCGTTAGTAAATCCACGCAGCTTCTTGGGTGAAATCTCTCCTACATACTGAGGATGTATATTGAGAGAAAAACCTTGAACACAAAAGAAGACAAATGACTGTAAAAATAAAAAGCTTAACTTTCTCCTCTCTTACCCTGTTTCTATTCACTATAGTATTTGGATTAAAATTTCTTGGAAAAAGGAATGGCACTTCTATAAAGTGCCCAATATATTTATCTCAAAACTAATTGTCCAAGAATGGCTATATCTGTAAGAGATAATAGATGTAAGAGATAATAAGGATGCTTGTGCTCCACAGTGGCATAAGCACATACCTGAACCAATGCCATACAGAAAGCGTCCAACCAGAATCATCTCAAAAGATTTGGCTGTTTTACTGAAGGCCATGAAAAGTGCAGCTGTCAGCATGATCAGGTTGGTGCCCACTTGGCACTTTTTTCTGAAAAAAAAAACCAAACCAAAAACCCGTGAGAATTTAGTGTGAAAAGAGAACATCTTGTACTCCTTTGACTAATCTTGCCTGTAACAGGCAGCGTGTTACAGCCATTCTTGCTGTTTTTGAAGAATAGCTGAAATAATTTTAACTTTGGATAATCAAAGTGGTTCTTTACAATTTCAGGACACTTTAGATTTGAAATTACTGTAAATATTTCTTAGCTTTAAACAATTGGAATGCTTCATCAGCATTTCCACAGTACAAGTGGGGAAAGAGATCAAAGAACAGGCCCAGCTCGTCACCAAGACTTTTAAATGGCTAAAGCTTCTCATAAAATGTCAGGTTGTTCCCCAGAAATAGTCTGAGTCCATAGCTCCCACTCTAGACTGACTCACATTAAAGATGTCATTGGCTAAATGGATGTGATCTAAGATGGCAGAAGGAGTTTTTAGAGGCATATTTCAAAAGATATTCTGTGTGAATTGTGAGCTGGTATGTTCATGACCCTGATGGCTCAGGCTCAAATGCAAGTCTTGCACTCAGTTGTTTTGCCAGGATGCTTGCTAGATAAAGGTCCTCTTACACACATTGAGGATTTGCAGAGATCCTCTATTTAGAAGACTGATTCAGCCATTAGGTTATCATGTGTTAAATAACCCATGGGAGTATGGTCTTGTTTCCAGTCTTGGGAGACCCTCTGAGTGTGGGATGAGGTAGTGTCCCACAAGAACTTTCTTGGGGGCACTTACCTGATAGGAAAGAACACAATTGCAGGCAGGCTAAGATGGTTTGTTGAGACCCAAATGAGGGGCCTCTGGATCAGTGGATTGTGGAGCAGATCTTTAAGTGGGTGACACCAAGTAGGTATGTTTGCCAATTTCTCTGCAAATGAAATTAGTGGTGTTACACACAAGGCATGAAGAACACACCAGACTGGTGAGGAATCCTTTCTCCATCCAGTGGGAAAGATAGTTTGGAACTGACTTTCAGTAAAATAGATTGCCAAGAATGGAGATGTCTATTGGGTAATTTGTTTGGTGCTGATTGTTATCTTTACAGCATAGTTCCAGGCAATTTGGTTTTTTTTTGGTTTTTTTTTTCTATTCTCTTCACATTTTCATTAGATTAGATATGAATATTTAGTATAATGTCATAACCCCCAAATAAGTGTATTTAAATGGAAATCGGGCTCTTCTTTGACACTTACAGATATCTCCCACACAGTGGTTTCCAGGTGGTTAGGGTAGCTGCGTGTAATGTAGTACAATACAAGATGCACAGCCCCTTTTTGGGGTTTGACAACTTGAGAGATCTTTATGAGTCAAGGGGGATTTTGAAGACAACACGAGGCAGGTACACTATCCTGCTACTCCCAGAGGCACTGATCCTGCAATGCGATCATAAATGCATCCTTTACAGAAATTCAGTTCACTGAGGAAGGCAGATAAGCAAGATAAAAAACTGCTTGCTACTTGAAAGAGATGGATGTGCTAGCAAGGCAAATCAATTTAGTCTTCAGACTGCTTCAAACAAGAAGAGGAGGTTTCTTTGTTCACCTTGGTATTTCCCTGCACTTTCTGAAACACTTACTTCCTGTATTTTGTAGTCAAGTAGGCACAGCAGACGCTGCCCAGGAATCCTCCTATCCCATAAACAGACACAATGAAGGACCACAACAGCATGATTGTCTCAGGAGGCAGGGGAGAGCCATGTCGCTCTATCCAGGTTTCATTAATAAACTTCCTGATGTGCTGAAAAAGAAAATGACATTTGGTCGGACAATAGGTATAAGAACCTTTTGTGTTTTTTGGTTTTTGTACTTCAGATCTAGCCTGCGATTCTAATATTAGACTACTTATGAGACTAATTTACTTAGTAAAACAAGTTAGCTGAGATCACATTGCAAAATCTTTAAGTTTGTGTCAATGAGCTTCCCAAGGAAGAATGCTAAAGGCATATTTTCTGCCTTCCTTTGGACACCTGCATACTATGTGGTAACAACGTATTTAAAACAGGAAGTACTGTTTTTTAAAGGAAAAAAGTGCTTTACACATTTGATGTTATTGTTAGCCAAAGAAAAGGTATAGGTAAGCTGAATGCTCAGTTAATTTGAAATTTATGGGGGAATGGCGAACTCAGGCTACATTTTGTGTTTTCAGCCTTAGGGGGGTGACTGCTTACCACAGAAGGATAGTTGATGACAGAGATGTGGAATCCATATGGGAAACTGCCACCAATTCCCAGCACTAAGATCATTTGAAACAGTCCCCAGAACTGAACCTGCAAAGCAAAAATAAAATGCTGCATCAGCTTCTCATTAATCTAGTTATGTGCAGAGCTGGAGTCTTTGTAGCCACACTTGCCCTTCCCTTACGGAAACCTCCAATGTCTAGATCCTCTAGGATTTAAATGTTTTTACAAAATTCCTCTAACTGCGCAAAAGCACAGTCACAATCCATAGTGCCATAGCAAGACTGACAGTATAAGAGTGATGATCCACCACTCTGCTTGCAAGAAGGAAGACTTTTAAAAGATACTCTTGATTATGGTTCTTACGTCCACCTTTCAAGAGCTTGTTACTTAATTAGCCCACAGCTGGATTTCCCAAGTTATCACCTGACAAGAGCCAAGAAACTATAGACCAGAAGAGTCTAAATTTCCTTAAAAATCCTGTCTCAAACTGCATTTGTTAACTGGCAAAAGGCGTCAAACAAAGTGAAAACTCCCCTTCTCACTCTTCCTTTCTTTTTTCCCCCAGGCTTACAAATTAACAATTTTAATACTTAAAAATGAAAGCAAAAAAACCTCTTACTGGCAATTGAGAAATAAAGCAAGAAATATTTATTGCTTCTTCCCTGTTTAAGGCTGTGGAAACTCTTGATGGATGATATTAATTATCTTTGGATGATATGAGAAAAGTAATTTATTTTAAAGCTAATGCCATTAATTTCTTAGCCTTTTGCAGTACAGTTGATCTACTCATTACTTTGGAAGTAATCAGAGTGCTTAAAAATTAGTATTATTTTCAGTATATGAAGACAACACTATAGTAGCATCATCAGTAGTGGAAATGCTAGGACATGTATTAAATTGAATTGAATTTAATTTTATATTTTAATTTTTATTTTATCTTATTGCATAGAAAAGCCCATGCAGCATGATTTTCGTGGCTCCAAGCCTCATTGTCCTTGGTGGACAGAAGTAAAAGATGGTTTCTGTCCCAAAAGATCTTACAATCTTTAAGGAATCTGGATCTTTAGTATTATGTTAGCTTTGCCCTTTATAGATCAGAGCCCTGAGAAAAAGTGACCAGATACTCACCAGGTCAGAGAAGAAGGCAGCCATCTCCTATGAAAGCCAATTCCTATTCCTTACTGGCTAGTACCTGCCAAAAGAACCAAATGCTTGCATTATGCAATAGCAGTATCAGTAAACTAGTCCAATGTTACTGAAGTTAAATTTTACTTCAGAGGTTTTTGAGTTAATTGCACATATTTCAGCTGTTGTACAAAGTTTAGAATTGTTGGGTTAAATATTTCAACCAATGGTTGTGTCTATCCCAGTTTAACAGACCTCCCTTGTGGGGAATCTGTCCACTTCATGAACTGTATCCCATGCTAGTGGGATAGGGAACTGTGACATCAATTTTAAACAGGATTCCAATAATCAAAACTCGCTTGGTTTTCAATAGAAGCTGAGAAACATAAAGACCAAATTCTCTGTTTGGAATCTTAGGTGATGCTTGGACAGTGAACTATAGGACTTTGACATATAATAGGAGAGAGCTATTCTCTCTTCATGTGACGGCAACTGGAGCACATCATAACTTAATCATTACTTAAAGAAATGGAAGTGCTCCATCATTTTGGAGTGGAGTATAAACTTAAATATTTTATGTGGCACACCTGACTTGAACAGCTAAGTATTTCATAGTAGCTGATTTCTTTTTGTAGGAGAGAAAGATTCAATGTCATGCACGGTTTTGTCTGGCTTTTGTTGTTAGTCAGTGTATTTGGTTTTGTGCCTGTGAGAAAAAAAGATTGCTTTGAAACTGTCCTGTACTCTCCATAAGTGGAGTGCTCACTCTTCCTTCAGACAGAAGACTCTCAGGCTTGAATTTTAATTCATTTTGCAGTTAAGAGGGCTTTGTATGTATTAAGTTGCTAAATGCCTTAAAAACCATTGGCCCTTTACTCTTCAGTTGAAGAAGGTGAGGATGAAGAAATCATCATGGGCTTATTTAATGCATATAGTCATGTTTACTAGAGTGTGCATCACATGCAAAGAATATTCACAGAATTCCTAGGTAATGTCTGAAATGTATCACGCAGCAACATCCTGCCATTTCTCCTGTCCTTATGTGGTCCTCACGGTGAAGCTGACTTTTATGTTGATGTACGCTGACAGTTCATGACAGGTTTTCTCTCAATTAGATTCTCCAGGAAGATAAGCTGCTACTAAGGCACAAGGGGGACCATGCCTTTGTTGTTAAGAATTAATTTCCTTTTCAGTAAAGTTGTACAAAGTTGAAACAACACTACATGCATCGAATAAAAGAAAAGAAATGCCATGTTAGCTGCTAGTATCTCTCTTGTTTAGATGGTATTGGGGAAGACACAAACAGGCAATGATACGTAGCTACCAGCATAGGGCAGTTCTTCTCAAACACAGCTTTTGGACATATTTTCTTATGTTCTGCTTCATCCACTTCTACTTAGTGTATTTTATGCATATTGTAACTTTTGCTCTTTGCTCTTTTGCTTTGATTTAGGATTACTACTTCTGGTATCTTAAGAGTCTTCCTTCAGTAATGCCCTTAAGGTGTGATGTGCTTTGCATTTATGTTGATTACTTACCATACTGCTTCTGTGTTCTTATTACTTACTCTGTGTTGAAGTCCTCTTTATTAGATGTGCACTTTCATAATTAGCACTAATAATTAGTTAGCAGATATCTTACATATAGTTGTAATTGTGGTCAGGATGATAAATCTCCCACCATTAGTCTATTTAGTCATTTATCCTGCAATTTTACAGTCATGTGTGACACACATGCTGACCTGTGTTATGCCTTCCTTAACACAGGCCAGATAGACACGATCTCTGTTTTTTGCATCCAGCTGATGACGGTTTTTGCGTGTTTATCTCAGCGTCAGTATTGCAGACACATCTTACCTACCAGCTGATGTCTCTGGAAGTAAATGTACGTGTAGTGTCCCTGAAACTCCTGAATGACTGTCCTCTTTGTCACCTCCCATGTATACTTGAACTGAACTTTTTGCTGTTTCATCCCTTGACTGGACTGTTACCAGAATACATTCTTGTTCCACTGAGCACAGGCGAAGGATGACCTGTGCTCCGAGTTGCTGTTCTGCTTTGTTGTCACATTAATGTTCCACAGGGCATCCGCTCGCTTCCTGGTGAGGCTCTTATGGGGAAGGCTTTCCTGATAACATCTAATGAATAACTGAGATCAGAGATGTGGCTCAGTAGAAGGTCACTCCAACAATGCTACACAACGCCACTCCGCTTATTGTTTCCAAAGACTTCAGGCATTGTTGTAATGGAATTAAGGATGTTTTCAGAATGACTGGTTAGGAAAAGAGAATTCAGTTTTGCAAAAAAAGTTGAGATTTCCTTCCTATATTGGTAATTGTCACCAAATGACTGGTAGTTTTAAATCACATCGTTATAGGTATATGGAACACAGCAAAATTATTGAGGATTTCTCAATTTAAGGACACTTCATGTTTCACAAATTATTTTTCAGTGAGAAGTCTTCTGTGTCCCTCAATGTGAAAGATACGAATACTGAAAAATCCCAGTCATGGATGGGTATGCACACCAATAACCTTTTTTTTCAGTCAGCTGTCCCTAATGGAGATCTTAATGTTGGCAAAGAAACATTTGTGGAGGCCAGATGTTTTATTACAAGGCAGTCTGCCATTTTCATGATGTTTCACATTTCCAAATAAAAATTAGCAGCAGTTAAATAATTGAATTCATATTTTGAATTATTTGAGTTAAAGTAGATATGTCAGTCAAAGCAATATCAGAGATAAAACCACTTATTTTACTGTGCAAGTCTAGAAATATTTTACTGAAATATAAGGATATGTGATCATTTCTTGGTCATGATAGAGAACTACACCTTTGGCAGGAGCCCTGAATCTATCTAAGTGCTGGGGAACATGGCTGAGCTTTTGGTGACAGTATGATGCACATAAAGCAAGGGATTGTACAGATGTTTTCAGGAGAAACTGTAAAGCAGCAGGTATTCTCTTACAGCCAGGAGTTCCATTCTAGCACTTTACTTCTGAGGTAAACAGGATTCAGGTAGTCAAATGTCACTCAAAAGCAAGTAGCAGCTAAGCTGGATTCACAGCCCATGAGACATCTGAGGAAACTCCGATTCTGGTAGGGGAGCTACAGACTGGAGATGACAATGGTGACAGGCAGGATAGCACAGAGTACTTAAAATGACTCTAGGTGCTTGTGTTTTATGGTGATGGGATTCCACCCATGAGTCATTTGGCTGTATTGCCACTGAAAGGCACAATTCCTTGAGAATAGTTACACACAAACTTTTCCTGCATGCTTTGTCATGAACAAGTCTGAGCTTAGAATCAAATGGCTAAATTTTTTAGCAAAAAATTAAGTTTAAGTCAACCCAAGGAGGGCTGCTGACACAGACGACTTCAGTCTAGAAGGGTTGAAATCTGTCCAACTGATACAACAGAAGGAAAACGGTGTTATACATGGGAACCTGGCAAGCTTTGATTATTCAGCTGAGTCTAGAGAAACAAAGAATTTCTGTCCTATTCCACTTATTTTTTTCTATAATCTATTATGGATTGAACCCTAGCCAGAGGCAGCAAGCCAAGAACTTCACTATTTCCATTTCAAATCTGTAAAAACACACTCAGACATGAAAAAGAGAGAGGTGATCATATGTCTTCCCTCTCTCTGTGGTCAGCAGAGTGTTTATAAAATTCTACATGTAATTTCTGTGTGTACTAGTTGCTCTGTTATAGAAGAGGTCTACACATCAGCAAATTAAGCCGAAACACTCATGATTCACAGGAGTCTATCCTGTTGATATAAGCCATCATCCCTTTTCTAAGCTGCCCAGAGTGGAGTGCTTGAGAAAAGTGCTGGTTTGGCAAAATGGGAACCTTGTACATGACACATCTGAAAGCTGGCAGTCCGACTGGGGCAACTGGCTAGTCAGAAAATGACAGGTTATTTTTCTTTCTTTTAAGAAAGCTTGACTCCCTTGATGGCTGGTCAAAGCCTGGTGCAGAAGGTGTAATCCTCTGTGACATGATTTGGAGTTGCTGGAACACTCTTCTTTTTAAAGTTCAGTTTATTGAATTCTTCTGTGATTTCCATGATGGATTTCCCTTTTGTTTCCGGAAGGAACAGGTGGATAATTATCCCTGAAGTGAAAAGTACCCCCATAAAGATGAGGAAGCAGAAGTGCTTGAGTCTTTCCTGCAGGGAAGAGCAAAGTGAGAAAGAAAGCAAGATGAGCATAACTTGTCTTTTGTCACATTCTTGGCAGGGTTTTTGTATTTGGGTCACAAAGTACTTTGAATTTGATAAGACATTCTTTACAGTTTGACCTTTGACAAATATTACAATTCGAATAAATATCTTGGGCAAATTAGGACTCTGCAGTTGCAAAAGCTGGCTCAGGAGGCCAAGCACTCTAGACTGACATGGCATTGTCACCTCCTGACTCTCCCAGGGTGAGTCACTCACCACAATGAATGGGAAAGTTGTTCCGATCACAAAGACGCCCAACCAGTTCAAAATGGCACTGATCACAAAGGCAGGTGGTCTGCATGAGAGCGTGAAGATTTCAACCCTAAGGGAAACTGTGGCACCAGCTGGAATGAAAGAAGAATAAGAGCTATGACTTGTTGATGTGTTTGATTTGAACATTTGGATTGAGTGTTACACAGTCAGCAAATAGATGCTACTATCATGGACTGACATTCAAAACATGATTTTGTTGCTCTCTTTAGAAAATAAAATGTTTGTTGCATTTTATAAAATAGAGCAATTTATTAAAGTGGTAAAATATTTGAATAAATTTATTCGAGAGATTAAAAAATTAAGTAGTTATTTTGAGAAAGAAGGATTTGAGAAAGTCTGACATCTTCTCATGAAAGAGGCTGTGTAAGGATGGAATAACAATTATTATTACTAACAAGAATTCCCGACATGGTACTGCTAGATCAACAATGAGCGATCTTCCCAGATTCACTTCCTGAGCATTTCAGTTATGTTTTGAAGTCATAGGACTTTGATGGCTTCGAATTAGGAAAATAATTCAACTCTTCCATGTGGGAAGGCAAATATTGTAAAAGGGAATAGGCTCTTAAAAAAAGTTTTAGAAGAGGAGCAGGTAGAGTATGCTGGGAAAAAATTACTCCAAAGTAGGTCTTCTGCATTGCCGTCTGTGTGGGATAAGATGTAACATTATGCAACATTGAAATTAAAAGAACTCTTTATTTTCTTTTTTTCTTAGTACTTCTAAAAAAAAGTCTTTTACCCATCTGCTTTTCCTCTGTTTTTGCATTGAGTACCTTTCTCTGTGTTCCTTTCCTCTTGTTATCAAAACTCAAACCTGATGTCATTGAAGTTTATGGCCAATGATTAGACCCACAACCTCTAAAGAATACAAGATTAAGTTAAATGAATTCAGTTATGCTAAATATTACGCAAAGTTATCCAGCATTCTCCTAACTATATTAAGGACTCATGACTTGAATTCTGCCCATTGCAGGGGCGTTGGAACTGTATGATCTTTAAGGTTCCTTTTGACCCAAACCATTCTGTGATTCTGTGTTTTCTTTGTATCTTTTGAATGAGTACTTACATGGCCCAACTCCAAAGACAACTGCAAACAAGATAATCAGACAAAGGCTGCAGTATGGCATCCAGAAATACCAATCCTGGGAAAAAAAACCAAAACAACATAATGAACTTGTGAGTGAAATCTGTTAATAACTGTAGGTGAGAAAAGCTGCTTGGTTTTGAACATTGTCACCTCAATAAAAAATACATAGTGTGTGGGAACCAGCAGAGAACTGTGAGTGCCATTTCCTGTGGATGGAGCAGTGAGATTTTTGTTAGATGAGCAGAGAAACAGATTCACTAGTGTAGGGCAGCTACCAAGCTTGGAAGCCTTCAGTTAAAGGAAGTCCAAATAGCAGTTTTCTACTCTGTTCTCATTTCTTCTTGACCGCATGGTGCTTTCCCAATACTTAGAGATACGGGAAGGCCAAATCCTATCTTTCTTCACTTTTATTAAGTGATAGGTTCAGTAACTGATACTTGAAAGGAACTTCCTTATATTTTAGTGAAGAAGATGTGAGACTTGATGCTTTAGGAGAAAAGATTCCTCTCTGCTGTGTTTGAAATTCTTCATGAATAAAACAAAAATGGAATTCTGCTGCCACTTTGCTTCAAGGTTAATTTTACAGCAGTATCTATAGTGTAGCTCTTGGATGAATGCTGGTAATCCCCCAAGGCTTGCTTCTGAAGAAGCTGCAGCAATGACAGTGTTATAGAGTTGAACAGGTCTCTGGTCTGTGAACAGATATGTGCATTCCCAGTATCTTCTGTAACAAGGTTACACAAAAATTCTTCACAGAAAGGGTCATTGGGCACTGGCAGAGGCTGCCCGGGGAGGTGGTTGAGTCACCTTGCCTGGAGGTGTTTAAGGCACGGGTGGACGAGGTGCTAAGGGGCATGGTTTAGTGTTTGATAGGAATGGTTGGACTCGATGATCCGGTGGATCTCTTCCAACCTGGTTATTCTATGATTCTATGATTCTATGATTCTAAGGTTAAATTTCTAATTAACTTGTGCCAAGAAACTGGGAGTTTATTGTTACTTGTTAAAAACTGCATGAACAGAAAGGACCATTTTCCTAGGACTGTGGTTTTTTTTAAGCTGGCCAGTCTGTAATGCTTGCAGCCTGATGAAATCAGGAAGTAGTGCTAGTCTCCCAGTGTTTTTTGTGCTACTTGCTCATGGGATCATGTTGAAAGGAAAGCAAGAGTGCAAGAGAGTGCTTCCTGAGAGAGGGTTTAATCCTATGTATAGACAGATTTGATCTTTAGGATATTTCCCTCACAGAGGGTATGCTGTTAATACAGAAGTTATTTGGCACTTTTAAGCCTCACTTTCTTTTCTCAAGGGCACATTACTGCCTGTGAGCAGAAGTTAGAAATGCAATAGATAGAGAAGTCTGCCACAAGAAGAGTTTTCCTACCTGGAGGGAGAGAGTCACGGTGATACAAGCTAGCAGTGAACCCATGATAAAATAGCCTCCTCTTATGAGCACTTTCCTGCCCAGTCGCTCAATGATGGAGCTCTGATGGACAGAAATCACACTGGTGTCAGTGACAGAAGGGCAAATTGTGACCCATTCCTGTATTAATATGACTTACACAAACTGCAGTAGCTACGAGTTCAGAGAGTCCAACAGAGAGGGTCATATAGGAGATTATTTTTTCATCAAAGCCAGCTGCTTGGAGGACTTCAAAAGTATAAAAATAAATCTGGAAAAGAAACCAAAACAACCCAAAACCATAAAACAGCAAGAGAAGAAGAGAATTGATTTCTTACCCACACCTGTGTGACGCTGCCCTAGATGGGAGCTGCTAACCAGGAAGCATGTAGCTCAGCTTTGAAGTGAGCTAGAATTCTGCGCTCTTTCTGGTAGTATTCACTATATTGGCTAACAAAAACATTATAAAATGTGATCCATTAATTAATTTGATAAAAGATAAAATACTGGGATAATAGGACCTCCAGCTGAGGTTTGCAGAGTCCTTATATAGGTGCTTTCAGAAACAGCCAGGTATATTGTGTCTGCTGGAGCCCATCCAAAAACATTTTTGTGGGATGTTCTCAAGAAAGAGGAGCATGAGTTATGGAATTGTGAGGGAGTAAAACAAGCATCTTTTCTGTATCTCTGCTCCTGTTTGGAGATATGCTGAGATGATGAAGATTCCATTTTAAACTCTGTTAGACTCAGCTGTGCATTTCCTTTACAGGCGTTGCTGCATTGTGATGTTAAAGGTAGAAGCATGCAGGCAATTGCAAAGCTATGGCTTCGAATCCCATAAAAATGCTGCTGCAAGGAAGAGAACTGCAGAAGCTGCCAGAGCAGTGAGTATGCTCTTTGATTAGCTTTAAAGGTGGAGTAAGCGCACTGCCACCCCAACATCTTAGAATGCTGAGTGTTGGGGGCCAAATAGCAGAAGTCGCAGGGAGCAGTAACATAAAACTACATTACAGATTTTGCCTATACAAGGTGAGCTCATTTCTAAGAGCAGGTTCTGGGGCCTTGCAATGGCTTCCAAAAATGACTCTTAAATAAACCTAAGCAGCAAGGAGATAAACTCCAGCATGGATCAAGAGTTGGGCAGAGGGATGTCATGTGAGCCTGGCCAAGCTTTGCAGACTGCTGCTGCTGCCCTGTAGCAGGACTAGCAGACAGCATTTTGTGGCCTGAGAAGCCTGGGCATATAAGTAGAGGGAACCTGGGAGCCATGATGACTCCTTTAAGGTTGTCGGTAAGTGTTTTGAGACTTTAAGGGGGAAACACACTCAACTGCATTGATGCCACATAGCTGAACTGTGAGGGTCAGAATAACTATCATGTACAGCTGCCAACGGAAAGCTGGATCTTTCAATAGCTCCAGGACACTCAAGATCTTGGTGTTTTTCATTGTTGCCTTCTCTTTCATGATGTCATCAATCTCTGCTTGGTGACGGCCTTCACCCCAAAGCTGCCTTATGGCTGTGGAGGAGAAGGAGAGCGAGAGGTGCCATGTTAATTTATCTCTATTGTTTGTTGCCTGAGGTGTTGAGTAGGTGGTGCGAGTGGCTGGCAGCACAGTATGCATGGGGAGATGGGAGGCAGAGATTTCCTGTAGTGTGTTCCAGAGCCCTGGTCCGCTCCTGCACAGAGGGACGTGTTCTGACAGAGGGGCCTAGTGGGGTGCACAATAACTCCTTCCTTAGCCATGTGTCCGCTTTTCTGTCAGGGTATGAGCAGGGTACACAGCCAACAGCCAGAGCTACATGGTGCTCTGTGGGGCCCCACAGTGCAAACAGCCATTTATCATTTATAGTTTCATTTATCTTTTATCATCATCTGTCATTTCCCATCAGGCTGATTACACAGGTGGTGTCAGGTGAATGTGAAAGGTTTTATAATATGCAACTGTAGAAAGAAGTAGTTTCATGTTCTGTGTGAGGACTACAACAAAAATACACTTAGTAGGTATCTACAGGGTCATCTTAAAAATGACCAAGGAGAAATTTTCTCCTGTTCATTTTTTTTCCACATGGGGAAAGGTTGTATCATAAAATAATTGAAATTCAAATGAGAAACAGGAACCTGGAGTCCTCAGTTACCCTTCTTGCAGCCTTCCAAGTCTCCTTTATGCATGAGGAGGTATGGTGGGGATTCAGGGAAGAAGGGCAGAGTAACCAGCTGGACCAGTGCTGGAAGTCCGCAGGAGGCCATCAGCACGGGCCACAGGGACTGTCTGCCAAGCAGCTCCCTGGTGGGAATAAAATAAAAGTTCATTGCGTTAGTTTTGAGGAGAGAAGGAACGGATGGAAAAACAGAAGAAGAAGCAAAAGGTAAAGGGGATCCAGAAATTAACTGGGCAGGTGATCAATTGTATTATACCTTTGTCCTGTAATTTGCCCTACGGCTTTTCCCAGTGACCAAAAGAAAGAGGAAGTAGAGTTTGCAAAACCACGTAGCTTCTTAGGGGAAATTTCTCCAACATATTGATGATGTAGAGGAACACAAAGACCTTGAAGTGAGGAGAACATTATGGGGAAGAAGAAATAAGATGTTTATAAGCATTGGAAATAAAATTGCATGTAAATAATTGAGCATTACAGAATATTGCTGCATTGTGCACCAAATTGTTTCTCATACTTCAACCCATGTACGAGATTTTTCAGTACTAGATTTTCGAACCGGTTCTACAAAAGTCTTTGGTTCCTGTCCTCTTTGTCAGTGCAGTTTCCCGATCTTAAGAAATATACAGCTTTGCCTTCGGGGTGTCGGTGTAGCCTTGTCATAGTATCTCTTGCAGCCTTAGCAGATTTTAAAGGAAACAGGGTATGCAAATGCTGAATAGCTAAACATTCTGTGGTAATATTTAATTTGCTTGTAGTTAACCCACATAACCTCAACCTTTTCTGACATGATGCTATAGAAGAAGCTGTATGGTAGATCCATAGTAGATTAAAATACACAGTTCTATATTCAATGCTGATTTGTACATGATTTGAGGGCAGATACAAGTATTCATTTTCCACTGTCAAGCAATAATTTTGATGATTTCGGGCAGAGTTAATAATTCCAGCTATTGGTGAAATACTTACTAACTCAGACATTCTGAAAACTACTTAGAGTACAACAGCCTTTTCCTGACATGGTGATCACAGCCCCTTTTATTGGATTTGATAGCAACATGTTCTTCTCCTGGCATTATGTGATGGCAAAGCAATGAAGATAAGCAATCTCTTTAACAAAACGCAGGTCTTTGTATGAGGCATGATACCAGTTCTAGAACTTAGCAGGGTCCCTGTGGGTGAGCAGTTCTCAAAATGCAACTGTGGTTCTTCCATACAACTATATGCCAGAGAAGCAATGTACAAAATCTGGTTATATGGAAAACAGACATGAATTTCTAGTGTAATAAGTTAACACAGGCATTCCTGTGACTATCCAAACTGAAAAGAAAAGCAGCTTCTTGAGTAGGAGACAAATACAAAGCAAACTGTTACCCATTCAGGATGTTTTTGCTGCGTGTGGTCTACCTACCAGGAGTCATATTGTTTGATTATGCCCAGCTCTTTGGAACAACCCCAAGGACTTAGTCCTTTGGAGTATATTGAATAACCTTGTAGAACATTCCTGAAATATGTTCAGAGTCAAAATTAAATGTCTGTGGCCTTGAACAGCCTTCTTATCTGGAGCCTTATGAGAATACTAGCTTTAAACTGTATGCCATATTATTTCCAGAACTGTTAATTTAGATGGTATTATACATATTTTTCCATCAGAAAAATCCCTTGTTTCATGTTGTATCAAAACATTCCTGACAGCTGAATTTCAGCAAAGCTGAATTTCATTTGGTGTCAGTGAAATTAGAAGTAATTATGCACTTTGTTGCCGGCTGTTACAGAGGTATTCTGACAAGACTTCATTGACTTTAATATTTTATTTTCTTAGTGAAGGGTTAGTATTTGCTTTGAATAAAGTTGTAGAATTTTGGGACATCCTCCTGACCCATGGAAAAAATTCTTACCTGCACTTATTCCACACATGAAACGTCCAATTAAAATCATCTCGAAGGACCGGGCTATTTTACTGCAGCCCATGATAGATGCTGCTGCTATCATAAGCAGATTGTTGCACAGGAGACATTTCTTTCTGTAAGTGAAAGAAAGGAAAAAGAATTTTTATGAATCAGAAGGGAAATGACACTTAAGCTCCTGGCATGTAGGATGTCTGGGGTGAAACTGCCTCACTAGTTTTGTGAAATTGTACAGTTGTGGTCCAGGACAAAATAACTTCCACACTGCTGGCACTGGATACTCTGGACTTACTGTGTGCTTTGGCATACAACTAGACCTGGGAGTTTGGGAACACTTTGGGGTATTGTAAACAGAGAAAAGTCTCAAAGTTTTTCTGCATTTGAAAATCCATCATGAAACATATTGATGTAGCATCTCAGTGCTGCTCTAGTTTGAATAGCACCTCCATTCTGTCTTCAGCTGGAAGGCTGCCTTTCCTCCTTGCCAAGCCTAACCCAACCTGAATAAGTGTGTCTGATGTCACAAACTGGCAGCATAGTTGATTAGCCTGTGCCACAGGAAAAGGTGAAGAAGCAGCAAAATCTGTTGACACCAGCAAAATCTGTTGTCACTGCTGCATTACAGCCATGACTAAGCCCTAAAAGTCTGTCTCACATTCAAAACCTTAACTGGAATTTTCTTTAAGCTAAGATTCAGTTGATAAATTGTCTTTAAATATACATACTTGCCATACTTTACAGTCAGGTATCTGCTTCCTGAAGAACCCAGAAGGCCTCCTATGCCAAAGATGGACACAGTAATAGACCATAGAAACAAGAGGTTATCCTGATGGATGGGGTAGCCATATCGCTCCAGCCAAGTTTCATTAATGAAAGTCTTAACGTGCTGAGACAGAAAAAAGAAATCATTAACAACAACTATGGCTCAAATGCATGTATTATATTGTATTTACAAAACAAGTTTGTTGCTTCAGCTGAAGTTACTACTTCAAATAGGCTCTGGAATGGATGTTTTACCTGTGATCAGTGGAGACAAGCAGGCATTTTCCTAAAGCGTGGTTCACTTGACTTGTATTTGTCTGTGAAGATGGGTAACTATTCAAATGAGACCACTGAAGTAGGCACATATGCTGTAGGTTTGTAGGGGAGACAGATGCCATCCCAGTCAGTGTGCGCCTTCTGAGGAATAGTTCTATAAACAATAACTTGCAGGTCTCTTTTCTTCTATTTTCACACTTTGACATGTTCTGCTTTACGCGATAGCATAGCAATGGGAATGAATTGTGAGAGGAGAATACTGTCATTAAACCCTTACTGACTGCCAGAGAGGAGCATCCTTAAGCAGGAATTTAGGCTCTGTGCTGCTGTTAACCAGTGTGCTGTGTTCATCTTTGCCTACCTGAGACATGTAGGTAATTGAAGAAATTTGAAAGCCAATTTGGAATGTTCCACCAATCCCCAGCACAGGGATCATTTGAAAGAGCCCCTGGTGTTGTACCTGCAGAAGGAGAACAAAATCTTCTTAAGCTTGTAGCCACATCAGGCTGTTCTTTGCATGTGACTTTCATTCCCCAGAAATGCCTCACAAGATTTGCAGATAAGCATGTTCTCTCCACTTGCCCTGGTGTGAAGTGTGTATCCTCCTGTGATTTTCTTATTCAAGGAAATGCAACCGTTAGCTAAGAAACAACTTATTTCCCTCTCCTCTGTGATCTTTGGTCAAGAGAGTAGCAACCTGAAGGTTGTTCCTCATTCCAGGGATAAAACATATGAGAGTGGTTTTTGGGAGGGGAAGGTCTTACTTTCCTCCCTGCTGGCGGGACAGTGGCCATGCCACCTGCAGCTCAGACCTGTGCCCTTAGCAGTGACCAAGCCCTTGATATCCAGACCTTCCCTTCTTATCTGACAGAGCAGCTGCTGTGCTAGCTACCCTTCAGGCCCCTGAATACAGTTATCCCTCAACTCGAGTTTTGTGGCTGAACCTCCTGAAATCACTCAAAACAGCAAAAATTTTTAAAAATAACACTGAAAAGGGAAAAAAAAAAACCCTGAAACAGACTGGTTTTGGTTGTAGCATGTTTTTTTCATTCAGATTCCTGGCAGTGTGGCAGCCCTTAAAAATCTGAGAGTTTTTACCTAGATGGAAAAGAGAGAACAGCAAGGAAAGGCTTTGGGGCAGAATTTCAGTTCTCCAGTGGTTCTCAAACTGTGCTGTAAGAGGAAAGTATCACAGCTCTATTACTATCAATTCTGAACTCTAGCCCCACCTGCCTGTCTCAAGCAGCAGCGTGGTCATCTTAATCTCTTGGGAGCTTTGAGAACAGCCATCCTCTTTGATATTTTTTCTGTTCTGCTCTTAGGTTTACTCTACAGCAGCCTTTGCAGCAGGATGTAGTGAATGTGCTGTGAATGAAAAATCAGGAACATTTCAGAGATGTCCTGCCGTATTCCTCTTTGCTGGGTGAGAGGTTAAATGTGTCCATCAGGAGCTGGGAGCTCTTTCTTAAAGAGGTTTGCTCTAAGTGGAGATGCCTCACTGATGTGTTGAGGCAGCAACTCCAAGTTCAAGACTTAGCCAGTGTCAGGATATAAATGCTGCAGATTCACACAAGCGTCCCTGTCAAAATGCCACAGCTACCAACATCCAGTCCTGTTTCAAAACCTCTACTTGCCATCTCTTGCACTAAATAACTAGTGATTAACAAAACTCTCTTTTCAGCAGGTAAGCAAAGCAAATTATTTTTGAAGTCATGCAAATATTTTCCAATAAATGAAAACATTTCAGAAATATTAACATATTGATAAAAACGTGAGAAAGATGAATGGCAGAGCATACAAAGTGCAAGCGTCTGTAATACCTACAAATAGTGAGCAGAACCACTTCCAAATGCTTTTAGTGACTAGGAGCCTTGTTGTGAGATACTGATTTTGGTTTCTTTGAAACACTAGTAGCATATAGAAATGTCAGAGATGTAAATAACCCACCAAGTACTTACCAGATCTGATAGAAAGCCGGTCATCTCTGGCTAGGGGCTGCCTGTCCAGTGTATGGTGTGTCTTTGTCATCACAGGCTTCTGCCTCTCTGTCTCCTGCCTGCTGGTAAGGCAGTTGGCATTTGGCTTCAGGGAACAGAGTTAAATTTTTACTGTTTCATTTCCACTCACTTATATTTACTTTGACTGGCCAAAGTTGACACTGCTGGATTAAATATTTCAGGAAATAATTGCATTTAGCCCAGTCTGCTGGGGGGGAAGTTTCAAAGCAGAGAAAGTTTGCACCTGTGGGGAAGCAAGGGCTCTGGCGAGGGAAAGGAGAACCGTTCAGGCAAAAAAAAATCTAAACTGTTTTCCAGGAACAGTAAAATACCTCTATGATACAGACTGATGAGTATATCTGCCATAATGTGCACAAAGCAAAAAAGCAGCTGGCACAAGGTTTAGGTACTCTTATTTATTATTAAGTAAAGTATGTAGGTGAGGCTCAAACAGTAGCTCTACATGGCTTCTGCTAGAGACAGCACCTGCAAGAAAGAGCTTTGCCTGAGGCTTTCATGTGTGGTTGGTGCCCTATGCTGTTCCTGATTTCAAAGTCTTCTGCTTGCTCTTATTCATGCCAGGGGACTTTACTCCACACCCAGTGTTTGGGGTGGAGACAGATGGGGCAGTGGGTTTGTACTGAAGCCCTCAGGAAATGCCCAAGCTCGTCCTCGGGACTTGTACTTTCTGTTCATAATACACAGAATGCAATTATTTACAGAAGGGTTTACTGGAAATACCATGAGTCTAAAGAAATGAGGAAAAATACATGTTAATAATAAAATCCTGGTTACTCGTCTAATCTCAGCTGTTGCCTATATAACTGCATAGGAAGTGATGTTCATTCTGGCTTGCAGTAGCATTTGGAATTTTTGTTAGTATTTTCTCTTGAACAGCAACAATTGTAACATTTTGATTGCACAAAAATGCAAGTTGTATACCTTTAGGCTGTCTATTGTTTCAAAATAGATATTTTGAATATTTCATATTTCCTTTTTATTATTTATTTTTTCTCAAATTATATTGAAGTGTAGGGGGAGTTACACCACAAGGATTCCTACACTCTCTGTAAATAATTACTGAGGATCTCAAAGAGCAGCAAATTCCAGCAGCTCACAGTGAAATTTCTCTTATATTTTTGGGGATTTCTGGTGATTCTGAGCTGCATGTTTAAGTTTTCTGTAGCATATATTTTTTCTTATGATGACTTATTATTCACTGCTCTCAGGTTTTTAAAGTGATATGAGAGTGACTTTGATTCATGAAGATTCTGCTTGTGCCTGTGAAGGAATAGCCACATCATTGCCAATAACAGAAAACAAATAATTTGTCTTTGGCTTTCTTGCGACCTGCAAGCAACAAGGTCCTTTATGACGTTACTTCAAATATATGGTCCTTCTGCTGACCAGCTAGAGTTAGTGCAGGTCATATGTTCCTCAAGGGAAATATTTCCTGTAAAGGAATGTGGTCTCTTCCTGAAATGTGAACCACCAAATTCTTTGTAGCTGCCTGCATCCAGTTTGTTTTGTCACTGTGACATAAAATGCATCAGTCTTTAGATGTGAAACAGCAAGGGGAATAAAACAGTTAAAAATAACTTCTTACCTGAAGGGAGAGAGTAAGAAGAAACATACACTGGGAGCAACGTATTGTGTGTATGATACCATCTCGAATGTCAGGACTGGTAAGCAAGCAAACTGCGTGCATTTCCACTAGTGAACTGTTCTTTTTGTTTGCTGTTGAGAAACTACTTCTTTACAAGAATGGATTAGAAATAGAAAGTTTCTGTTTGAAAGATTTTCACATCACACAGCTGTGGGCTGTCATCAGCCTTTGGTGTTGGATCTACAGAAGTGAAAATAGTGGTGTTGATGATGGATGAATTTCCTGAGGAAGTTAAGAGTATTCACAAGAAGTTTTTCCTTTCTATTTTCACTATTGCTACAGCTGTTCTAGCCCCAGTATGACCAGGCAGGCCCAAGAAAACTGAGAAAAACATGGGATGAGAAGGCTCTAGCGAACAGTAGCTTAAAGAGACTGTGCTGTGCCTTCCAGCCAGTTTTGTTGTCTTTCCTGACATCAGCAGTTACATAAGCCATAATATTTACATAATATAAACTCCTTTGAACAGATGCAAACACAACCCTGACATACTAATGATGACACTACTGCTTGTTGCAGTTCTGCTGGGTGTCAGCTGCAGCCTCCTAGCAGTGACTTTGACCCTGATACATGGGCCTGTACTGAAATAAGTAAGGCTGGATGGCACCTAAATTTCCAGCTTGTTCTTGAAGCTGTCAGTCACAGCCATGACACTGAAGCAGTAGTACAAAGGTGAGAAAGCTAAAAGAAAAAGGCCTAGCTTACTTGTTTTATCTCTCTTTTTGAGTAAAAGATAGCCAGGATGAGTAGTCAAAATAATTTGAGATGTTGCTCGCAGAAGTATAAGAACGAGAGGCCTTGTCACAGGGTTAAATCAACACTTAAACATTAATTTTGGTGAGTTAATTGTATACTGTCTGGTTTATTAGTAACTGCAAGAGATGCAGCAATAGTAAGCATTTGGAAGAACAGTTCTCCCAGGGTTTGGCATATTGGATTTGGGTAGCCTGGAAGGATAAATGTTTGAGAAGGAAATATTCCTTAAGCCATGAAGTAGTGAAGGTGTCTACTATTGATGTGATACAGTGCCAAGAGTGAACACTCATCCTATCATGTATTATGTCTACTTAGTTAGCTATTTCATAGCTTTGAAGGCTATTCAGTGCACTTCAGAAGTATGACCACTTGCAATTGTCATGCTGTGAAATCTGTGCAAACTGGGATTAAATGCTGCAGTGGCCAGCAGGATTAACAGTCCTTGAATAGCAGCAGTACATGAGTGCTATGAAGCACAACAATGGTAATGTGTAGTATTGTTTGCTGATGTGCACAAGTAGAGTGCAATGTGTTGTGTGCCACTACACAACTTGCAGACATTGGCTATCACAGCTTCTGATATTTTTTTTTGAGCGGTTAATTATTTATAAAATGGGCTGAATTTTCCAAGTGTCTACTCTCTTAGTGCTCTCTCGAAGTGTCTTACTCCCTGTCTCACACCGGGGCACTGGTCCTCTAGCTCTCTGCACTGCTTGTATATTTGTTAGCCTTATTCTGAGTACCTCATGGACGGCACAAGGGTTGAGAACATGGCTTACACTACAAAAACTTGCTCCAGATTTTGCTACAGCTGATATGCATGGAGCGTGTAATTAGTTTTCTCCAAGGGATGCTTGTGAGAGTTGTTCTGTACCAACTGAGATCCCAACAGAGATCGGGACTGATCCCTATTATAGAGACAATCAGGACATACAGTTAGTTGTTGTCACCTCAAGAAAATAGAACAAATTTGAGTTATTTTTGTTATTCAGCCTGGTATTTGTTCATGTGCAGTGTTCACAATCAACACTAGGTCCTTTACAGTGTGATATTGTAAAGAGATGATGTGAAAATTGCTTACAAGAACTATATTTATGTTTCATCCTCTGTTCATCCTGCTCTTAATCCTGAGCAGAACTTTCTTACGAAGTAACAAACACAGAGCCAAATCCTACTTCTTTAAAATGATAGCAAAAGGAGTAAGGCTTGTGTGTCTTATGCTTGGAAAGGTTTTCCATGTGCCAGTTCTGGGAAGGGTCAGTAGTTGCTGATGTCATCCTTCTAGAGAGCTGTTCTAGAAAGCAGCCATTGTCTCTCACCATTGGAAACAACAATGGGTGTAGAACAGGACTACTTGGATTAATGACAAGCTATCTGTAGGTTACTCTATGGATTATATTTTATTGAAAAAATCCCTGTTAAGGTTTAGCTTTCAGTTCAATTTTGAGACAGGGCTTTTTGTCAATGCAAGTTGCTTGTGGTGGCCTATCAGAGCTTGGTGCAGAATGTTTGTTCTTCAGTAGCGTTCTTCTCCACAGTCTGATGATGTTTCTTCTTAAATCGGCGTGTTTTGAATTCTTCTGTGATTTCAAAGGTTGACTTCCCTTTTGTTTCTGGGAGGAACAGGTAGATGAGAATTGCTGAGATGACCAGAACACCAATGAAGATGAGGAAGCAAAAAGGACCAAGAAGCATCTGGAAATAAAGTAGAATAAGATGAGTGATCTCTGTGACAACGCTTGCCTCTATAAATTCTTGAAAATTGTTGATTTGCTCCTGTGAAATGAGGAATAAGTTGATTTTACAGAAGAGATATTTATTTATCTTTTCAGTCTATTCTTAAGGCAGCAGAGATTGTCTGAAGTCTAGAAAAGTGCTTTGATCATCTACAAGGGATTTCATCCCACTCCTTGTCCAGAACAGCCTAGAAAACCAGTTTAAATTGATGGAGTCAAGAGAAGATTTTAATCAAATTACATACGACAGCAAAGGGGAAAATCATTCCAGTGAAAGTGAGGCTTAGCCAAATGACCATTCCACCGATGACAAAAGCAGAGGACCTTGTTGAGAGGGTGAAGATTTCATTCATGACAGATGCAACGGCTCCAGCTGAGGAAAAAACATGAAAATGTAATAAAACCATTGTTGCAGTTAACCATATTCCTCAGAGCGAGTGAACTGATGTAACTGGTCAAACATAGCCCCAGTGAGTCAGGCTGCTGTGAGATCATCTAAAACTGGGCAGCTCAGTCATCTCTATGTCCCATACAGGCTTCTCTTACAGTCCATGGAGAGAGATGGATACCTCTGAAGGGCACTTTCTATCCAATGAAGATATACAAATTACGAAGCCTTAGTGGCCCTTTTCTCTGCATTGCCCATAGGAGACACTGGGGTTCTGATACCATGAAAATTCTGTTAGGTTTTCAAGACATTTATTGTCTTATATAGCTATAACAATAATAATAATAGTAAAAAAGCTGTGATTTGAATTTGGAGACTTTAATAGCTAAAAGCAGTGTTTAGTCAGGTAACTTTCTGAGCCAATATTGGTCTTAGGTGTGTGAGATCCTACTAGAGAGCTGAAAATTTGGTTCTGGCATTACCCATATAGGTCATTCAGATGACATTAGGAGAGGATGAGAAAGGACAGAGCAATGCTAAGAGACAGGCTATGTATGCCATGCTTTAACAGAGCAGGATTTTACAGGCAAGTTGAGAAAACTCTAGTATTTACAAGAGGCTACCTCTGCCCATATGCAAAGACAGAGTTGGACTAGTTGAGCCTGAATGCAGTATTCATGCCCTCCAAGTACTTTTTTGGTTTTAACCTGTAATGCAGTGAGAGGAAACAGGGTCCTGATTCATCAGAGTCTCAATAGTTTCAAGTAATTTGTTAAAGAAATTCTTTCTTGGGTCATTAACTCAGCAAAAATTGGGGCTTCTCCATCTTCAGTTCAAACTAAACTGTTGATTTTCAAAGATATATTCACAGTCTAGTTCTCTCTCCATAGATCTATGGTCTGTGCTTATGCTTGTGGCCCAAGGTTCCCTGTTCGTGCTTTTGTTGTACTCACCTGGTCCTATTCCATAGGCAATAATAAATAAAAAGATGAGAATAACACTGGAGTAATGCATCCAGAGGAACTGATCCTAGACAAAGGCAAAAGGAGCAAAGATAATGACATTTAATGTCACAACTGCAGCATAGCTGTTAAAAAAGCATAGGAGAAGCAACGTTTATGAAAAAGCATGAGATACTGGGCTCTGTAGCCGATGCTATCCAGAACTACTTATCTCTCTATACTGAATGCGGTGGAAGGCCAAAAGTAGCCTTGTCGCAGATGGGTGATTTTTAGAATCACTTAAAGAATCATTGTCAAAAGGAGGATCCTTAAAATATTCCCAACGTATATAGCAAGGCACTGCTGGAGTACTAGGAACAGGACTGGGAGTACTGAATACCACAGATGATGATCTTAGTGAACAAATTAACTGCTGCTACTGATGAACTAAACAAATTGGAACACTTGCTAAGTTCATCTTTATTGGCCTTAGGAGCAAGTCAATGGCTTCTATCAGACATTTCACCTCACTGGGAACTAATTGAAGAAAATGAACACAAATTAATTGCAAATGCCCTGGGAGCCATAAAAGTTGATACTTCTTTTGCCTTGAGTTGTATCCAAGCACAATTGAAGATGCAGTCTGTAGGAGCAACTATTATGAGAAAAGGAGAAGAGGGAACTCTGCCCACCAAAACTGGTAAAGTTGTTTGGAAATTAAGAAACAATTTAAGAAAGAGTTTCAATTTTGGTGGCAATCAGTCAACTTTACTTATCATTTTGAGAGTGATAATAAGCGATAAGATATAAGTTTAAGAGCGATAAGATATAAGATTAAGAGCGATAAGATATAGTGAGGACCTTTGTCCTCACTGTAAGCAATCCTTCAGTATACACATATACCCAATTTTAGTGCTAGGATTAAACCACAGTGGAACTGTACTCTATCCATTAGAACTCAGAGCGTGAACCCATCAAAAGGAAGGCAAATGGCAAACAACTGATGTAAGTGCATGTCTTGCGTGAGAACAACAAGGTTTCACTTGTGAAAGTAATACTCTCAAAGCTCAAGATATGTTTGGACACAACAAAACATCGGGCACTCTGAGATACATCCGAGTGAGGCTCCTGAAACTAGTATGATATGTGTTGGAAAGGGATGTATGCACATGTGAACGTGTGAATTTTTATTAATAGATTACATTCTCTGCAATACAACAAATCAGTCTAATCTACGTGTGTGTATCTTTGCCATGATTATTGGTTGTGATTTTAATTTCTCTGTACTGATAACTACTCATGAAGATATATCTTTTGATTACATGTTGTATTGCAAGCTACAACCAACACCTGTTGGAACGAATTTGACTGTAGTCGAGCAACTCCTCCATCATCCTGCTTTGATAAACCTTCTGCAACAAGTGCAGAAGAAAGGACAAAAACTCTTATCACAGTTCATCATGATGCTTAGAAATACACTGATTACTGGATGCATGTCCACTCTCAGAGAGACATTTGCTTACACTCAGTAGAAGGCTTATTTCGAGAAACAACAGTATCAGTGCCATCAGCAAATAACCACCCCACAGGAGTATCCGGCGTCCAAAACGATCAATAATGGAGCTCTGAAGAGTAGAAAGAAATTGCATATCACTGGAAGCATGGGAAAATCCAGCCGTCAGCTGTCCAAAAAATCAAGCATTCTTCTTGAGTTCATTTTACTGTAGAGAACACAAATCTTATTGGTACCAAGCTTGGCATTTTATTGAATTCCTTTTAGCATCTCTAATGCTGTGAATTGCCATTGCTGTGAATGCCCAGCATTGTAGCTACTTATTCATAAACACTGTAATCTATGGAAGTATGCTATGATTCCATTTGAATATATATTTATACACAAATATATGGAAAAGAGTATACATATTTAGGTTTGAATGACATTTCGTTTATATCTGTATGAATAAGCGAAAAATTTTTGTAAGAAATTAGGGAGAATGAAGATGGGAAGAAAGATGTAAAAGGTGGGGCAAAATTTGGAAGGGGTGGTAACAACCACTTTGCAGACTTGTGCAGTGCCACAGGAAACTTATTGAGCTCACAAAGATTAATTTTCTTTAAGGAAGAATAGATTTGACTTTCATGTACTTTAACTCTTAAGCCCCAGAAAGGTCTGACTTACACAGAAGATGACAGAGGTGAGCTCACAGATTGCAACTCCTAGAGATACATATGGGATTATGCTTTCCTGCAGGTTGGCTGTCTTAAAAATTTCTGAGGTGTAAAAGGTGATCTGGAAAATAAGAAACAATTTTAAAATTAATTGTAGTCAATAGATGTGCTATATGCTTATTCAGCATCACTTTGAACTAGATTTTTCATCACTGCAAAAGCAGTATGACATTGCTGGGGTATAGTGAGGGTGACATACCTGCTTGACATGTGAAAAAACCAAAAGGTTAATAGAGAGGAAGAAAAGGGATTTGAAGGCCCAGGGAAACAAAGAAGTTGAAAGGAGCATACTGCCTGTAAGACATGGGAAAAAAATGTTGTTTTGGCAAAGAGGAAAAGGACAAAATACGGAGCAAGGAAGAAGAAAAGCAGATCTCAGTCATAGCAGACCATACATCATCATACAAAAAGTTGATTCTATTAGCATTTTCCAGTTGCTAAGCTGAAGGTTCTCATTTGCCACGTCCCTAGTGGACAGGGCACAATCTCCCAGTCAGTAGAGTGCAGAGTTGCCTTCTCTGCCCACATTGCAGGGAACTGTAATGAACAAGCTCCAGCAGAATGCACAGGCTTAAGAAAGTCATATGGGGAGAGATCCATGGGCAAGTGATAAAAATCATCCAGCAGACATGACTGTTAGCTTGGGCAGTATTGGATGCAGAAACATCCGGAAGGAAATGGCTTCATGGATGATTCTCCATTATCAAATAAAATGGAAGTTGGATGGGGATATGTGGCCATCTACTACTGCAGAAGTCAAAGAAAGTGGAGATGGAAGTCTAGATAAATTGATCTCTGGGTTGTAGTAAGCCTTAGGATATTTGTAACTCTTTCTTCTACAGAGGCTTTAGTAATATCATCAGGGGAATTAATGCAACAGTGTCTGGCAGGAACTTCTGCTGAATTGAATGTCGGTATTCTCACCCCAGAAGTTCCCTTAAATATAGGAATAATAATAATAATAATAATGATACCACAGAGCTTCACCATCAGTGGGCTCTGTGTGAAGAGGAAAAATGTAGAATCAGAGAAAAGGGACAAGTTAAAATTGTGGCACTTTGGTTGCTTAGTAGTAGATTTAAGCATGGAAATAGAGTATACTCAACTGCACTCAGGCCACAGAGCTGTAGACTCAACAAAAGGAGGAGCATGGTACTCAGCTGCGGATAAACTGATGGTTCCTTCAGCACCTGTAGGACATTCATGATTCTGGTGCTTTTTGTTACAGTCTTTTCCTTCATCAAGTCATCAAACTCTGTGTGATAATTCCCTTCTCCCCAGAGCTCCTTCATGGCTACAGAAGAGACAAAACAAAGCATGCTTCATCATTTGATCCACTCAGTTCTGTGTTTTTCAACTTTTCATGATGTTTGCAACATTTGCAGTTTGGTTCTGTGCTCTGGTTCATCAATCACTGACCAAAGAGCTGGAACATGGGTTAGTGGAACATAAGACTGCCCTGGAAAATGGCTTTCAACTTGCTATAGTATTTAGGTATAGATCTTAAATATGTCTGATGACTCTTTTTAGTCTGGAGTAGTATGATTCAATGCTGTGATCTTTAATCATGTAATTATCAAGAAATCTGTAGTTGGCTAATGTAACAACTAATTGCCTCTATTGGGTTCAATTTCCCAAGAGCTGCAGTTTAACAAATCAAGGATCTAGAGTTATATTTTACCTTTCAAACAACCAGCCTTGTCTTCTTTTTGCATCAAGAGATAGGGAGGGGACTCAGGAAAGAATGGCAAAAAGAGCAGTTGAATCAATGCCACCATCCCAGAGAAAGACAACAGCACATTCCATGTGTCTTCAGTTCCTAAAAGATCTCTATGAAAGCACATGAGAGTGTATTTATAGTCCAGTACAATAACAGTCTACAACTACTTTGGTATTTTCTAGATTCTAAACTAGTTAAAGAGATGATATGCATACAGACTTGAAAATATAAATTGAAATAGACGATGTTTATGCCAGGGAAAGGAAAGTAGACCAATACTTTACTTCTACTGCAAGACCAAGAGCTTTCTTGTCATTTTCGAACGATCAGTAGAGTTTGAATATTACCACAGCAGCGCTCTAAACCAATACTGCAATTCTATGTGTGGTTATCAACAAAGCAGCAGAGATTTCAGATCTCATAAGTCTAGTAAGAGTGTTTACATACAATCTTTTGTTATTAACTTCAGCAGAGAGACTGCACCTTCTGAGATGAATTCTTCCTTTCTCAGTTGCCCTTCTCTCCCCAGTAAATGACAAGGGAACCTCGGTGACTGCTATGGGCTAGATGCTTTCTTTTCAATAGTTGTAGTTAAGCAAAGTAAAACTCCATCCCTAGTATATGTCCATTTCTAGGACTGGGAGAACAACACTCTCCTGTTACACTGAAGACTAATAAACAGAAAATAGGATGAGGAGTAGCATAAGTACCGTAATCCAAGAATTCTTGCTACTGCTTTTCCTAGTGCAAAAAACACAGAGGAGGTCACATTTACAAATCCACGGAACTTCTTAGGTGAGATCTCTCCAGCATACTGAACATGGGCATTCATATGTATTCCTAAAGTGAAGAGGACACAAGAGAGCTACAGCTATAGAAAGCAGGAGAGACAGCCACATTTCATTTCACCTTCAGCTAAAGGTAATGCTCTCATGTCTGTTCTGATCTGCTTGCTATATATACTGCACAATACAGGCTAAAAATGTACCTTGTACTTTGAGCAAGATGTTTAGCTAATCCATCAATCTCTCCCTCAACAAGACCTCTTGAAGGCAAAGCACAGCTCGTCTTACCTTTTCCCAATCTGTTCCTTGTTCCACTGGAGTTACTGTGCATGCCCAGGTACTCCCAGCAGGAAGATTTCTGTATCCACCCCAAAGAAGTCACATTAACATGGAGTAGTGGGGAGTCCTACCAGCACCAATGCCCTCCAGGAAGCGCCCAGCCAGGATCATCTCAAAGGATTTGGCTCTTTTACTGAAACCAGTGTGCAGAACAGCTACTATTAGGACCACGTCATTGAACAGTAGACATTTCTTCCTGCAACAGCAAACAACGTATGAGTATGATCCA
The DNA here is from genome assembly GCF_032191515.1 of Phaenicophaeus curvirostris. Lineage (NCBI taxonomy): Eukaryota > Metazoa > Chordata > Aves > Cuculiformes > Cuculidae > Phaenicophaeus > Phaenicophaeus curvirostris. The sequence continues at coordinate 8,257,786 of NC_091408.1, forward strand.
TCTTTACTTTTTGATGCCTGCACTCCCCTGGATTTACAGACCAAGCCATGGCCATGTTTAAATGCGTTGCTTATACAACTGCCATATCTGATTATGAGAAGGCATGATGTCTTTTCAGGGGAGTGAAAAGGGAAGAACTAGATTCTTCTTTTGCATGCTAACACGGTGTGAGCACAGCAGGAGACTGAAGGAAATTTCTGCAGGGTAAATATTGATAATGAATGGTCATTTTCACTTTTTTCCTGTGGGTGAGGCTCCCATCTCCAACACTACATGTGTCCCTAGAACAAATGCAGCGTCACTGAGAACTTGCTTCACTGCCCACATCAAGCTAGAGAGTTCTGGCTTTGTCCTTTTTGGCCATCTTCAAAGAGAGGATACTGAATGTGACCTGAGGGACTCCTGCTTATCTTTGCTGAAACTCTGATTGACTCTGACTGTTCTTAGAAAGAAACAAACCTGCACTATTTTTTTAAAGGCTCTGATCAATTAAAAAAAACCCCAAACAACAAAGAAACAAAGTAAAGAAGCTTTTGACTATCCACTTCTGCACTGCTGCGGTACTTTTGGACTCCCTAGGGCATTATTGCCCAATAAAGAAATTTCAGAGATTTATTTTTCACTAAAACTTCAGCAAAAATACAGAAATTGTATGGCACAAAAAGCTGTGAAAAGGGAATCGGAAACAGTTACTCTACTCTGTGTGCCCAGGGGTGGTTATATATGCTGAGTAGAGTAAACTCTGCAGCAGAAGGGTGCAGTAAGCATTCTGATATCCATTATATTATGTGAGTAATATTTAATTGCTTCCCTTGTTGCATCCCTGAGTAGTGAGCTGTTGGGAAGTGTACTTACTTTCCGTATTTTGCAGTCAGGTACCCACTACACAGACATCCTACCATTCCACCTACACAGTACATAGACACGATGAAGGACCACAATAACGTGAGCGTCTCCTGATGCAGCACAGAACCGTATCGCTCCAGCCAGGTTTCATTGATAAACTTCTGAATGTACTGGGACAGAAAAAGAGATTTTCATTCCACTAAGGCACTAATTACAGTAGTTCTTCATTATGTGTAAAGCTTAAAATTTAGATTAACTGTGATTACTGAATGCATGGTTATGGGACTTGTTTGCAAATTAGGATTGATGTTTCCTGTCATAGAGCCTGATAGTATATGAGAATATTTCAAAAGTTAATTATACTCTTTAATCTGCTGAATCCTGGCTCTTCTACACCTAAATATTAGGACCTTTTACTGATTTTTGTGAAATGCAAATGTTCTTGAGTGCAGGCAGAGGGTAGAAAGAGAAAAGGGCTGAACTGGAGGTTAAGACTCAACCAGCTAGTTTTTAACTTTTTCTCTATGGTATAATCTTTAAGGAGGGTGCTTCAAGATTTTTCCATGCATTGGTAATTTTTCATTTTAGAGGTGTTAGAGATCTTTCATAAAAGAAAAAAAATGTTAAGGAGCCACTGAAACTTCCATTGTCCCTCCATCCAGCTCTAGACCACAGCAGGAAGAGGGTTGATTTTCCAGTTTTTTCAGCATTTCTGATGTTCTGTGGGAATTGTGTTCGGAGTACAGCTCCTAACATTCATGCAAACTTCTTTGACAGTGGACAGTGTGGGAAGAGCTGGGAATAAGCTCACATAGCAACTCTTAACAGATTTTCAGGGCATCTTAAAGGGTAAGGCCTATTTTCATGAAAAGCAGTTACAGATGTGATTTTATGAAGGCTTTGCTTACCGGAGAAGTATAATTGATCACAGACATTTGAAAACCAGATAGGTGGGTCCCACCAATTCCTAGGACCAAAATCATTAGCAATAGCTTCCGGTATTGAACCTGCCAGACATCACAAACACATCCTAAGTTCCTAATAATGAGATCATTTCTATGATAAAGAAGCCTTTAAAATGCAAAAACGCATTTTAAATTTTTCAACGATCGAATCAATTGCTTGGAAATTGTTAAGATGCAAATCTACAAATTCCTTTGTGTTCCTCAGCCCCTCTTTTGCATTTCTAATATATTTCCTGGAGGCACTGCGTAGATTTATCACTGAATCAATGTTGTCCCCAGCATGTGCTCTGTTGCTCGGTTTTGTTACAAGAAAGACTGTTTGATTCCCTTTGCTGCAACCTTTAAAGATCATGCTGCTGTCAGTGGCTCAGGCTAGGAGACAAGAAGTTGGATACTTACCACATCTGCGAGGAAACCTGCCATTTCCCCTCGAGAACCTGCCTGCTCCGACAGCCCTTGTCAAGCCTGTCAGATGAGAGATATTTCTGTGCTTAGATGGTAAGAAGCTGGGATTGGAGCACAGAGGTTAAATTCTAACCATGTGGCCTTTACTGACTTGTGTTGTCCTCGAGTACTGGCCAGGGACTCCTCTTGCTGGTTTAATTATTCTAAGAGCCAGATCTGCCAAGCCAATTACAACTTCAGTAAATGTTTATCCTTCTTGTATCAGGAGTGCTTCCCCTAATTTGCTCTCCTAAAACAACTGCTTGTTCCTGTTGCGTGGGGGGCCAGCCTGTGCTTCCATTTTTCCTTAAGGGCAGAAGAGTCCCTCTTCACCTCTCTGGCAAGCAGCTTAGGCAGAGTGTGTTTTCCTCTCCAGATAAACCACTTCATACTGTAGCTGAGCTGAAAGACCTATTTTCTTGCATGCTGTAAGATTTTCAATTGCTTTAAGTGATTTGAAAAAATTTCCCAGTTGCAGGACATGAAGTATCTGAATATTGGTGTATTGGGTCCTTGCCAGTACCCAGTTCTTTATAGAGGATCACACAGAAGGCTCACTCTTACCTCTCTATAACAACAGAGAGGGACTACTGTGTGCCAGAGCAGGATCCTCCTGTTCTGGCTTGAAAGTTGATTTTAAGAAGTATTTTTCACCTTAAAATATTTTATTTTGAATCAGCTAAAGACTTGACTATTTCCAAAGTGTAAATTAATTCTTGCTTTCTTCAGGCACGTATGTATTTCATGTAGCATTTTGTACTATGCGGAATATAACACTGTTCACTCTGTACCACAGAGATTTAACTGTCTATGTTTAGTGCCTGAAGGGGAGGCGAGAAGGCGACGTTACAGTTCTGAAGGCAACAGAAGCTTTGCTCAGGAGCACGGTGGAAACTCTGACCTGTGCCGTGCAGCACAGGCTGAGCTTGCTGAGTCACGCCTTGGTCTTCCTCCTGCTGCATCTCCCAGTAACACTCTCTCCCCATACCCTCTGCCTGGGTGTCCTGTTGCACACCAGTACAGTGAAATAATTCAAGCTCAATTCTTCTTTCCACCTGTTCCATTTTCACTGTTTGTGAAATCATCATCACCTCCACATCAGCTGTGGTCGTGTATTTTACTCCTTCCCCTCTCAGCACAGACTCCTCAAATGTTATCACTTCCTCTTCTAACACACCCCAGAATCTACCTTTCTCTTCAATGGCTACTGGAAAAATTCCTGTCTTTATTTAGGTTTTCTCTTGCTTCTTACAAATCATAGAATAGTTAGGGTTGGAAGGGACCTTAAAGATCATCTAGTTCCAAATTCCTCCTTCTTATCTCTAGTCACTTCAACACTGCCACTGCAGCCCTGAGTCTTTCTGGAGGGTTGTTTAAATGCTCTGTCTAAGATCAGATTTTAACATCTGGTTGGTCAAACAGGTCCCTGTAGAACCCTTTTCCTCCTGTTGTCTGTGTTTCTCTCAGAATACTAATACTGCTGTCTCATTTTTATCTGACCTCAGGCTTTTGTTCAGTGCTGTAATATGAAAAAAAAGCAAGACTTAAATGCCTGGTACAGTTCTTGTTTTATTTTCCTAAACAAGTGAGCAGGATGAGTCTTTCCACCTAGGATTTAAACACTACAAGAAATGTGCTTATTCCAGGCCCAGTACTTAGCTCACCCAATACCCTTAGCTTGGAGGGATTTCGTTTTCATAGATACCATGTATTGCATTTGTGTGATACCGGAAATCAAAACAGATACACTGCAGCTTCACAAAGTACTTTTTTAACCTTTATTCCTAATCCATGCTAACATATGGCAGTGTTAATGATTTACCACACTTTCCCTTTTGTGGGACAGTATTTACTAGTAGAAGGTGAGAAGGAAAGAAGTCAAGCATGTTGGACAAGATCGCGCTCTAGGAAGACATGTATAAAGAAATTATTTTTTTACTGTCTCGTAAGACACTGTAGGCAATGTAGCCGGTTACCAAGCAAGAGGTGTGGCTTGAGGTGACAGGTTATGCTTGGATGCTTCTCTAGCATATTGTCCTCTTTCCACCAGAACCTTATACCTCCTTTCCACATTTTTCTTCAGATGTAGCAATGAATTCCCCCCATTCCAAAAAAGACTATGGATTAAGACCATGCTGCAGATCTCAGAAGTGTGGTCCTAAGCTCCTCAAGAAAGTCCTAGTTGCCCATACACCACGTACGTGCTCTCAAGTGTAATTGTAAAAGGGGGAAACATTGCATACTGAATATATCTACTGATAGGCAAGGTGCTCTTCATCCACTGGATTAAAGAGCAAAACACTTCTTTTCATCTGCATTGAAGCTCCTTCTCTGGGAAAGCCCAGCAGCACTGTGGGTTAATAGGAGATAATTTAAACATGAAAACTCTGTCTTCTTTTTCTCTTGGTTTCACAAGTGTGCTGTACAACTGAACCTGCCACATTCACTTCCTCCAATAACTGTGGAGTCCTAGATTTGGTAAGAAAAATAGCAGATCCCGTGTTTTCAGTTTACACAGCTGCTAACTTGCAGGGGCTTATTTGTTTGTACACTGTTCTGGCTTGAGCTGAAGCAGAACCAATTTTCTAACTTTTCAGCTAAGCCTTGTCTAAATACCTTCATTTTCTGGAAGTTTATAATGTTTCTCAGGTTGTGTCTGTCGCGAGAAGTGGTAATGTGTAAAATTTATAGTTTTATATATATTGTATAGGTTTTTTCACTTTTGGCATTAGTATGAAGAAGGGAAATTGCTTATACTTATTCCTGTAGGTACCAAGGCTATCCTTGAACTGGTGGAATGCTGTAAGTCAAAATGGCAAAAAAGGGTTACATCTGCCTGGAGAGGCAGACAGAACCAGTGACCCAAAACTGACCAAGAGGATTCCATTCCATATATGTAATACTTGGTATAAAACCGAGGCATCATGAGGGTCTTCTTTGATGGCTGGCATCTAGTAAGGACCTTGCCTGTTCATCTGCCCTCTGATTCCGATTCATGCATTCCTGAATCCAGTTCCTGAATCCATCTCCCACCTGCTGCTGAGTCCAGCTCTGCAGCATCAGTGGTGACATACAGTCATTGGTGAGGGAGTCAGTTTTGTATATATTTCCTTATTAATATTATTGCACTTTTTATTATTATTGATTCATTAGAGCTGTCATAGTTTTAGCTTCCAACCCTCAAGTCTCTCTCTCTCTTACTTCCTCTCCCCTTTAACCTGTGGGTGAGGAAGTGGATCTGGATCATGATTGTTCACATTTAGCTGCTGACGAGGCCAGGAAGTGGGGACTAAGTAATGACATATCCTGTGTTTAATTTTTTTCTGCAGAGGATTTAATTCAGCTCATATTTCAGCAGTTGGAGAGAACCACCAAGTTCATCCTGCACCCTGCACAGCAGGTGATTATTTTTAAAATAGACATTTGTGCTCTTTATGAAGCAGTGGATTCTCTCTTGCCTAGTGAGGCTTTTGGGCACTACAGTAATAAAAGAGCAAAACATGGAGTGGAGAGTTTGTTATTACATTCTAGTAACAGTTATTCCTGAGCAGTTACTCTTCTGTAGGGCTGTCTGTCTCTTCTTTCCTCGGTAGTTCAGGCGATTGAACTCCTCCATGACCTGCAGCATGGTCTTCCCTTTGGTCTCTGGCACCACCAGGAAGACAAAGATAGCCATGGACAGACAGTATGTCAGGAAAATTATGAAACAGAAACTACCAAGACCTTCCTATAGGAAAAGAAAGAGACAAAATATGTTCATATAAATTGGTCAAGATTTTTCTCTTATGATATTCAGTTTCCGGTTTGTATTTACTAAAAAAACTTGGTCAGGGACTCAGTTGATGTAAATCCTCCTTGCTGCCACCTGGGAAATGGCACCAAGTGGTAAGATGAACTAATTTTCCTTTCCTGTTTTAAGGGGCAAAGCTGTATGCTCAGCAGACAGTTGCTTGACAGTTCAGAGAAGCGCTGAGCTTCAGTTACTCTTCCTTTCTGCAGTGTCCTTCTTAGTCAGCATAAGGCTGGGGAAGGTGTGTAGCATGTTAGCTTTGTCCCTCTTTGCACAGTCCAAAACTGCAAATGCTTTAGGTTCCTGCTATTCTAGTGCTGCTGAGATCTCCGGGAATGCCTGTTTTCCACATTAACCCCAAAGGAGATGAATATACCAGACAAGGGGGGGAAAAGAAGGGAGCCCCTCATAACACTCAGATGACATGAGGTGTTGAAAAAGAGAAGTATGCTCTGGCTTCAAGAAGGGTCTAACCTCCTCTGAACCGAAACAAAACACCCTGCTCGGCTTACCACAATGAAAGGGAACAAAAATCCAAGTATGAAGAGTTGGATCCAGTTTGTAGCACCATTAAAAACATAAGCAGCTGGTCTGTATGACTGAATAAATATTTCTGTGACAAAGGGGCATAATACTCCAGCTGGAAAAAAATATGGAGAAAACAGGAAATTTAGAAACTTTGCAAAATGCTTCTGTAACTTACACTTCGTAACTGGCATATAAGTTAATGGTTTTAACTGACCTGGGAATGTTTGAGGTGCTGCTTGACTCTTCAGGAGGAAGGCATGTAGGAATGCAATATGAAATGAAGTTTTACCTCCTACCACTGTGTGGAGGGGGACATCTACCCCTGGGCTGATTCAGGAGTAAGAATTCATGCTAATTGTGGAACAGCTATGCCTGGGACCTCTCCTAAAGGCTGCAGTGAGGAAGGAATGAGTATATGAAACCGTTCCAGCAGAAAATACCAACCTGGCCCAATGCCAAAGCTCATGATGAAAATAAAGATGAGTGCAACAGAGCAATATGGTACCCAGGTAAAGGAATCCTATGGTAGGAAATGAACAGGAAAGAAAATCAGAAATAAAAATTCTGTTTATTCAGGTCCACTAGGAACATTCATCACTGCTAAGTATGCCAGTGTTAAACACAAATATGTTCCCTGTTCCCAGAAACTTCACCAGGAGACAGTCTTGGCAGTAATCATAGTTATATAAAGCTGTTGGCTTTAATCTATGTGTACATGGCTGGGAACAGACCTCTGTTAGTTAGCCCCCAAAATACTCCTGCTCCCACTAAAACATGATCTGGGGCAGGGAAGTAGTAATTCTATGTCACACAATAAGACATGACGATGGGACTCAGCTCTAATGCGTAAGTGTGGTCTTACCTGCAGTGAAAGTGTGACTGTGAGGAGCCCCAAATCCAAGGCCATAACAGTGTAGCTTTTCCACAGCAAGGCCTTCCTCCCTGCACGCTCAATCAGGAAACCCTGCAACCAGGAGAACGTGCTGTCAGCTTTGAAGGACAGACCTTAGAGGCAGGCACTGGCGAGCTGCTCCGATATCTGCCTTCACCAGCCAGTCAGGGTATCTCTGAAGAGTCAGAGACTGCAGTATGGTGCCTCCCCTGGGAGGGAGAGTAAAGGTAAATGGGAGGACTGAGCAAGACCAGGAGGTGCAGGGAGCAGGGGGAACGTGGAGAGGTGCAGGGCTGCAGGGAACTTACCCCGAGATGGCATTCTGCAGGCAAAGGATAGGCAGGGAGGGTAACAAAGTGGAAATGCTTGCAGTGATAATTGCCATGAATCCAACAACTGTGAGTCCTACTGACTGAAACCTGCCCTTCTGACAGAGGGGGAATGGGACTCCGAGGGCTGGCTTGGGCCGGGTTGTGATTTTGAGGGAAAGAACCTCCTGTCCTCCCATAAACTGAACTCAATTGCTCGTGTTTGCAGGGTACAGATGATTGTGTGATCAGTGTGAAGCGCTGCTGTCAATTTGCAGGAGCGTGATTGCTGAAGCTCCTTTAACAGTTGTTTCCAAAGACTGAAATGAAACACATGTTACAACAGAATGAAATTGAGCTGAAAAGCCACTTACACACAGAATAGTGGAGAGGATCTCAGTGAGCCCAACTCCAAGGGAGACATAGTGGGTTTGAGCTGGGGGGATTCCAGCCTTTATAAAGATGTTGTATGCATAAAAGTAAACCTGGAAAGAACAGAAATGAGTGAAGGTGGTACCCATGTGATCATGTTTACACTAGCTGCTGTGGTTTTTTTGACAGAAAACAGCTAGTCAGGCCTTAGCAAAAGAGAAAATCATCCTGTAAGCAATTTAGAAATCAGATAAAGTAGCACACGTACCACATTTACTCCCATTAACTGCATGCACGAGGCAACAAGGAAGAGAGTAATGAGCTGCCAGCGGACAGATTTGTCATGAAAAAGATCACAAATCCTCTTAGCCTTCTCCCCACGGATGGCTTCTTGCTCTGCCATCATGTCATCTATTTCGGCCCTGTGGTCACCATCTCCCCAAAGCTGCTTCACAGCTGGAAGGAGAGGAAAAGAGAAAATGACTCCTGCTCCAAGCTCACCAGCACAGGCATGAATTCAGAGGATCAATTCCTGCCTTGCAGAGTGTCTTATTTGAGCTTGAGGCTCTTTGCTTGGGTGAACTTCTTAGAGACCTGGGTTCAAATTAGACACAGAACCAATTCATTGCTATTTATTTTTACCCATAAATCTTAATCACGTCCTTACCTTTAGCCAATAGCTGCTTACTGTATTTCAATGTAAATCATGCCTAAATCGTTACCGATCCTTCTCTCAATGCCCTCCTGCTAAAGGTGCAGTTCTGGTGCACACACCAAAATACAGACAAGGAAAAATTACTTCTAGATAAAAAAATAAGTTTACAGCCAAAGAATTCTCTCTTTTGATATTTAAAACACCACAATGGCTGTTTCTCTGTGTATATCAGTAGCTGCTGTTAGGGTTACTGAAGAACTGGAATGCTCACGGATATGGCATGATAGTTAAGAGCATCGCATTCTCACACAAAGCCAGAAAGTACCATATCCACACCCTGACTGCTCAGGGCAAAATCTATATTGACAGGAATACGAGCTCTGTGTGATCATGTCCCTTGGAAGATCCTGGCAGAGGGTAAGGGAAATACTAGTGCCAAGAGAGCACTGATTTCAAACCAGAAGAGGCTGTCTTCCATTAAAGCTGAAGGTGGTTTCAAAGCCGAAAGACTAAGAGTTTTTTTCCCAATGGCACCTCTCTTCCAGGCCTACGTGGGGTTTTACTCTATTTTCCACATTTTACTGAAGTGAATGGTTTGTGGCCCATCTCCTTACCTTTGATGCACCCTTCCTTGTCCTTTTTGTCAATGAGCAGGTAGCGGGGAGAGTCTGGGAAGAAGGGGAGGGTGAAAAGCTGAACGAGGGCAGGAAGCGCGTTGGCTGCCATGAGAATAGGCCAGAGAGCATCTACTCCAAGAACTTCTCTGAAACAAACCCAGCAGAGCAATAGGAACTGAGCAACCATGCACACTGGGCATGTGAATACATGCAGACACAGGTTGATCCCTTGGTCCTGCTGCATGTGTTCTGGCAGCTCTCACCCAGGAGTCTCCAGCATTTCTCAGCCCAGAAAAATGAAAATTACAATGGGAAGTGGAAGAGGAGTGCAGAGAGCTGTTGCTTGCAGCACACCAATTACACAGTGTTGTCACCAGTTGCTCGTTGGTGAGTGCAGAAAGGCTAACTGCATCCTCCTCACTGAAATCTGTGAAAGGTTTATATCATCCCTGTTTTGATCTGTCTTTGATAGGAAGCAATATTGTTCTTCAGGGTTATGTATTTTGTGTGATTTCTGTTTCCCATTCACTTAAGTCGGGAATTTGGGGTGAGACAATTCAGTCTGGCTGCCTAGGGTACCCTGAAAACATGTCTGAAAACAGTTGCTCATTTGCCTGTCCATAGGTTGCACTGACATATGCATATATTTTAATAACAGAATTAATTAAATAGGTCTTAGAATCCCTTACCTGAGACCCAAAGCAAATCCTACAAACTTTCCCATGGCAATGGCAGTTGAAGCTGTTATGGCAATCATCCCACGGAGATTCCGTGGGGCACATTCCCCAGCATACATGAGATGGATATTCAGAGCTAAACCTGCAGTGACAAATAACTGTTAGGGCAATTCAGTCTCCCATGGGTCTGGTGTTTTGGACAGGACCATTACGGGCAAAGTGTATAGAGTTAGGCAGCGAGATACATTTTCACTGTGCTGAGTATGTGTCTGCCTGATGTGAAGAATGTTTCCAGTACCGTGGGCTTGTGTCTTTACTAAATATTTCACTAAGCAAGTACGTTTCCCCTGGGAAATCTGTTCTTCGGCAGGCAGGCCTCCTCTTACAATGATTCCTACACCCACATATACAGCGTTGCTGTTCCTCCTTTTAGTCTCAGATTAAATATTTCAGTGTCTGCTCAGGATGTTATATGCTTGAAACCAAGTTAATGAATGCTACATATTCCATTTGCTCACTGAATTAATTAATATTTATCCTCTCTCTCTCTTTTTTTTTTTTTTGCTGGTTAGTATTCTCTTTATGCAAGCGCTCAAAGATTGAAAACACTGACAGAGTGTAACTTTCTAAGGCACCTGGAAATTAGAATTGCCCATCTTGAAAACCAGTCACTTGTCTGTAATGTAGAAGGTAGCATCAGCCACAATAAGCAGCAACAGAAACAACAGAGGGCAGTTTTCTATCGAGTGACCACCCTGAAATATAGCATGGTGTGTCTTTTTCACAAGGTGGCAGTACTTTTTATATGGGTTGGATGTGTAGATAAAAGAATGAGAAATGGAGATGTCTTATTTAGTTAAAAATGCAATCAGCAATGAGGCCCTCTGCAGAGTTTAGTAAAAATGTATGATCTGTATACTCAGCCTGGTAAATCCTTGTGACCCTCAGCCACTGCTCTCCCAACTAGTCCCTACCCATAGGTAGGAATGTTAATTTACCTCCACACACTCCAGAAAATAATCTCCCAGCAATGATCATCTCAAAGGATCCACACAGCCGGCTGAGCCCCATCAGAGTTGCGCTCAGCAGGGCAGGGATATTGGTGAACAGCATGGCCTTCTTCCTGGAATTCATTTAAATCAATGTGAGCATAAATATTGTCTGTGTGTCATTCACAGCCTGACAGGAGTAGCATGAATTGTACCACAGTTAAAGACCTCTGTGCCAGCTTCTGAGATCAGCTGCACTGAAGTAAATGGGAAATGGGAAATCTTTGCCATGGACCGATAAGCTATTTGAAGCTTTTTATGCCTCTGGTGTAGCCAATATTACACTGAAGAACAAGCCTTGTAGGTGGTTGTCTCTGAAATTCACTGTAAAATGCATGCACTCCTCACATAATTTCTCTCAACTGTATTAGCTTTGGAATTTATAAGGGATAGGGTATGATCTTCTTTGTGATCCCTGGCAGATTTTGCAATTCTGTTTCTTTGCTGACCTGATCCTTCATCTGAAGCAGCTCTGGGTTGCTCATGATGCCACTTTACATGCAGTGTTTCTCCCAGCACAGTCACTTATTTTTGCAATTGGGGGTGTAAACAGAAAGGCAGATGTAATAAGCATTCCTACCTTCCAAACCTAACAGACAAATATCCAGCAGACAAGGACCCCAGAAGCCCACCGATGGTGTAGATGGACACAATAAAGGACCACATCAAAGTAATAATCTCTTCACTGGGAGAAGAGCCGTATCTCTTCAGCCAGGTCTCACGGATGAAACTTTTGATGTACTTCAAAAGAAAAACAGAAACCAATGGACTCAGTCAATGTATTTTTGCATAACTGCATAATTGCACCTCTTTTTACTTCTTTTACCTACTTACTGATAGTTTTGATACATTTCTGTCAAGACCTTGGTTGAAATCTTAGCCTCAGTGGAACCAAAGGGAATTTTTCCACTAACATACCTGGAGTTAATGTTTTAGCAACAAGGCGCAATGAATAAATAAATGAATAAATATATCAGTACTAAATATCAACAGTGAATGCCACTAAGAGAGTGGCAGGTTGGTCTTCTGTTTACATGCTAAACCCAGATTGTTTTGCTACGTGATCTTCTCTGCCATTCCCCCTTGTCTGTCTGTCTTGGCCATCTGCCGCACCCTGTCTGATGCCTTGGCTTAAATCCAGGCTTGACTTCAGCTGACTTCAGTGTGATCGGGATTTACTCTTCTATGCAGCCCATTGTGTGGTCTCTCTGGCTTACTGTTCATAACCTCTGTGGCACCTTCATTCTTGATGAGGGTTCCCAATGTGATAATAACATGAGCTCAGTTTCCTTGACACCATTCAGGATGAGAAACACCTCCCCTAATTTTCCCTTTTCAGCTGCAGGTATCAGTGCTGACTTCATCTCTAGAGCTATAGCCCCTTCCTTCCCTGTCCTATTTCATACATTTAGTGTGTGTGGCTAAGCAGAAGATACAAACTCCTCGCACACTGGAAAGAGGAGAACATACTAGTGAGCAATCCAGCTTTGTAAAGAGGAAATGACTGACTTTCCAGGTATCACTTATCCTTCAATTTCCCACAGGAGCAGTAGCAGCTACTCTTAGAATCAAGAAACCACAGTAAGTCTGGTTTTGAAAGTAGAAGTGAAAAAGCTTGTGACTGCATATAAAGGCAGGAATGCATGAGAACATCAAAATCCATGCTGCTAGCTCAGTTTTTTTGAGCTGTCCATGCTTACCTCAGCAGGGGAATTAATAATGGAGACCTGCAACCCATACTGGAAAGCTCCACCGGTGCCCAGGACAAAAGCCAGGAGGAAGAGATTGCAGCTCATTTTCTGTCAGGAAATAAAACAGCAGACAAAGCTGATAGAGCTGTTCTGACATGCCGCCAACTGTCTTGTTTTACCTCCAGGAGCCCTAACAGCTTGAGCAATGCCACGCACCTGCTTTCTCTGAGACCAAGGAGCCAGTGCAGAGTGCAACAGAAGACCACAGGGAGGAGTGAGAAATTTGATGAGAGACAAATCTTGTAGCTGTCTCCCAGAACCCAGTTACACACTTCAGTGCTTCTGTCTTCAGCCTCTGCCATCGTAATCTGCACTATCATAGGGTAACTCGTTGCGGGAGCATGGTGCAATGTGCAAGCATTATGAGCACAATTTCCATCTATTTGTCTTTCCTCTCCTCCTCTCCAACTTGGAACTTCACCTAAATGAATATTTTGCGGAGAGAATTGGCTGAGACTAGATAAACATTTGGGGACTGAAGGGCATTCCTGGTTTCATGGTTCATTCATCCTTTCTTAGAACTATTGGAGGCTTAAGAATACCCCTGCAATACAGAACTGCAGTATACGCACACCTCATCCCTCCCACTCCCACTGCTCTCTGTTATTGAGTGTCCTGGGACTATTCCATCCAGCACGATGCTGCACTTCTGTCTCTAGAATGGATCATATTCAAAGGCAATGCTGAACAGTGCTAAACATTTACAAACTGATTTCTAATCATATGAATGCTGTTGCTTGAACGGGCATCAAATTTATCCACATTGCAACACCGTTGGCTTCAAAGGAGTCAGCTCTGAATGGATTTGATATTTGGCATATTCATCTACGAAATGACAACAATATCCTATTTGTCAAAGCAGTAGGAAGAAATGAGATTCACAAATATCCCTACTAGACATCCTTTGTGCTGCAAAAATTGCCACACATCAGCACAAAACTCCCCATCAGCAAGAATCTAAATGTAAATTTTGTATCATAAGCAAATCTTGTATAAGCAGCAAATTTCTTAGTCTCACTCCCATTCTGTACTAAAACATCACTGCTTGTTTTTTCTGTTGCATCTCATGGGTGACTTTTCCAGGCTAACAGATTTTTAAAAAATTTAATATTCATCCTAAAATTGCTTTTAAAAGACATTTTTGTTTTATCATTTCTGGGCATCTGTTCCTATACTTCCTTGACTGGAAAAGATTGTTTTCCACCCTTTGGTGTTTACATCTTTCAGACACTTTGCTATTCATAACTCCGTTATTATGGAGGACTTTTTTGTCTTCCAGCCCTTTTCCATCTATCAAATAAAGCAGCTTGTTTGATGCTATGCTCTGAACTCCCTTGCTTTGTATTCCCCTGCTATGTACCACATATTAAATATAAATGTGCTCTTGAATCCAGTTTTCTTTGTTTTTTAAAAATAATTCCATGCAAGACATTTGACATCTACCTGATTCAGATTTATTTTTCTTTCTGTACTTAATTTATGCAACAGGAAAAGATATGTACTGCAAAAATTCTATTTGGGGAAAATATAGGTAAATACATAGCAACTTGCATGCAAAGGTTGCCATCTCTGCTTTTAGACTAGGTCTTTCCTGATGCTTTCTTTGATTACTTTGGAAAAGGTTACTCTATATATAGAGAAAGAGGAGCCTGAGATAATATTTCAACACGTCATTTCTTTCTTTCTTTCTCTGTGTTTACACTCCCTTTGGTTTGTCATTATTGTGTTGGTTACTGATGAAACTGTGGATAGTTTTGGTGACCATGCTAGGTCACTAGAGAAGAGAAGCTCCAGCAGCAGATGACAGACAGTAAGAGCTGCAGGAGATGAGTAAAGGGCAATAAAGAAGGCATTGGTGGACGCCAAAGTCCAGGTACTGGTGCAAACTGGAGTGGACTGGCTTGGACTTCTCAAGTCATGCCTTGGGTAATCAGTTATCGCATTTAGAGGAAAAGCAATTCCTGATGGCTTACTTTGAGCTTCAGTCCAGCAAAGCCTTCTGAAGCCTCACTTGACCAAGCCTGACTAAGCCTGTGCCTTCTGGGGTCAGTTGACATCCATCCTTCTCAAAGGTCCTCTTCAGCAGTCTCCAGGGTGTTTCTGTTAAAAGGCTTTTACAAGCTATTCAAAGAGCTTAGGGGGAAATTCCTTCTCCTGGCAAGTGCTGCACTTGGTGGATCCTTAGGTGCTGCGTGTCTTTGGTGTTTGGAGGAATCCTAGCTGGGTAGACAGGGACTGATCTGTGTTCAAAGTGAGAGGTGACTTGTGCAGAGCAGCATTGTTTAAGAGCAGCAGTAGTACCTATTGTTCTCTGGTGTCAATACTTGTAAGGCAATCCAGCAGTGCACAGTGATTTGATTTGTAAGCAATAATAGGAACCTTGAGTCTCTGAGAATCACTTTTCAAGATGTATTTGTGCCTAACACTTCACCTGATAAGAAAATTGACCTGGACAAGGGTCGTGTATTTTTTCAGTTGAAGATGTTTTAATTTAGTAACAATTAACCAAATTGTTAAATGTTTCAAATAAAATGTAACCAGTTAGACCAATTAAAATCTAACTGCTATTTATCTTTGCTTAATCAGTCTAAAGACTCCTGGTATCAGGCCATAGTCAGAGAAAATGCTGGAGTTTGGAATTGGTGTTTTCTGACAGGACTGGGTCTGAAACTCGGGAAGTCAAGCGTGTACGATTTCTAAACAGGCGTGTTTCATAGTGTCAGGTGCGGGTGGCCTCCTTCCTGCCAGGGCTCTGGGGAAAGGCACAACAATGCTGATTCATTGGAGTAGCCACGAAGGTGGCCAAGGTGAGGACCTCTGGACACTGGAGGACTTCTCTCAGTTTTAACCGACTCGTCTCTGACCTGTATGACCCAGCAGGGTGTGCCAGTCTCTTCAGTCCATCTGCTGCTTCCTAGCCTGCATCTTCTCTACGGCCTTGTCTTCTTTGCTTTGCTTCTGTCTCCTGTCCTTTCTCTGACTCTCACAGAAGGAATGACAGAATATTTTGATACTGTCATGATAGTACTGGCACATTTTGCTTTGACTGTGTGTTTTACTCTTTCCATCTGCTCCTTGTGCTCTCTCCAGATTATAGAAACAAAAAATATCTTCACAGTTCCCAGCTCCAGGGAGTTCAGCTCTTGGTTGCCTTGTCTCAATATCCTAGCTATTTCAAAATCTCAGTGTTGTCCTAAAGCAGAGATGCTTGCTCTTGCCCATATCTGTATATAAGTGACTTCTAAAATAGCAGCAACCACAAATGAACTAAAGTTCAGTTTTATTTTTCCCATGTTATAAAACTTAGCTAAAGAAAAGCAGTTCTTGCATAGGCTCGATCTGCCACTCCAGTCATGCCCAGCATGACAGTAACACACTTTGGATACGTTATATTTACATTGTTGTCATTAAAAAACCAGTATTTTTTTAAAAAATAGAGTTAAAAATATACTGAAAGAAACTTTAAGTACTTATTTTGACAGCGTACATGTTGTTCTTGGCTGCAAACATCAGCAATGCTGTGGCTTTCATACAAACAAAGCCAAAAAAAAGAGATGGCTTGATTTTGGTTATGAAAAAGAACTGGAAGAAACTTCCCCAGTCAACCTCATGCCTCTGAGAGGCAATATAAAATGAGCAGTTTGCCTTCCTCTGGTTAGCCGAAGAGAATCCCATCTGGGTCTTTTCCAATATGCTTTATGGAGGTAACCAAGAACACACAGCAGAGGATGTTCTGCTGTGATCTAAACCTCCACATCCAAAATAAGCTGCTCCTCACCACACTGTAACCTTAGCAGAGTGCAGGTGTAAAGCCCTACGATGCACCAGCACTGTCTGTGAGAGCAGTACAAATAGGACTAGAAGATTACTTGTGCTTTACAACATAGGACTGGAGGACAGCAAACAAGCCATGAAGAAAATCAGTCCAGGATAAATAGTCTGCAAAACAATGCCCAAAAGTCAGTTGTATAATAAGCCACTTAGCAAGTACTAGAAGCTTTCTTCCTAATCCATCTGTCACATGTTTTTATAGCTGAAAATAATTAACTGCTCACTATTGCTCAACAAGTAGAGGTCTATTTGAAATGGGAGCACCAAGACAGGGTACTGAGAATTTTGTGTCTGAAAACAGAACTTAATCGTATTAATTTCTGTGTTAGAGAGCCCAGATTCAGGGGTAAGGAAAGAAAGGCTGCTGAGATGAAAGTTACTGTTTGGGTGGGGGACAGATATAGAAGAAATACAGAAGAAATTTGCTAAAGCATTTCATTGTGTTGTTTGACAATAATAGAATAAGACATTGTTCTGTCACTCTCTAATATGGATTCTAAAATATGTATATGTTACTTCACACTAAAAACTGAAAACAGATTTTTAAACTTTTGTTGGGATTTATCAGTTCAAGTGTATATTTTCAAGGTGAACTTAAGAACTGAAGAGCAATATATTGTCCTTAACCCTCTCTCTTTCTCCCTCTCTCTCTGTGTCCCTGCAAGACAACATAACCATTGCTGAATCTCCCTCAGATAGCATCTTCCTTTCTTTTTCTATAACATGGTGGATTTGATCTCTTCAGGGCCTTTATAAAATACTGCATGAGTCTGAGCTTTGAAGTTCCATTTCTTGAACTCCTCTGAGATTTCCAGGAAGGACTTTCCCTTTGTTTCAGGAAGAAAAAAACCAATGTAGAATGCAGTGCAGATGCAGACCACAAGGAATGGGACATAGCAGAAGTGTGCTAGACTTTTCTGAGGAGGAGAAAAAAAACAAGACAGTGTTGGTCACATTCTGTACAATAACAAATAGGTCATTAATCCCTGTTCCTGCATGGACTAACTTCACCCAGGGAGTATTTCTGTGCATCCTAGAGAGGGCCTCACGTAGAATCATAGAATGGTTTGAGTTGGAAGGGACCTTAAAGATCATCTAATTCCAAACCCCCTGCCGTGGGCAGGGACACCTACTGGATCAGGCTGCCCAAGGCCCATCCAACCCGGCCTTGAACACCTCCAGGGATGGGGCAGCCACAACTTCCCTGGGCAACCTGGGGCAGTGCCTCACCACCCTCATTGTGAAGAAATTCCTCCTTATGTCTAGTCTAAATCTGCTCCTCTCCATGGATGCAACATGCCTGGATGCAACAGCTCCTCAGTGTAGTTTGGGAGGTTTGACAGCAAGAAGTGTATCTCAAAATGTCATAGACTTCTGTCTTTCTCTCTGTATATAATTGTATAGAATGGGACCCACAGCATTGGAAATTGTGGAGTTCTGCTCCCTTTCACTTCAGGAATCACATTAGGGAATGATGCCAGCATCTGTCTGAGGGGGAATTATATCCTGTCTCTAGTCCGAGCTGTTCTCAGCTGAGGGCAGAAGAGGAATATTGTTCATCTATGCCTCAAATTAATCTGCTTATGATATTCCAGGCCCTGTCTCTTTTCATGGTCACTATCAGAGCCTCTTTCTTGTACAAAACACTAAAGAGCTGCAGGAGATTGCTTTGCCTTGGGAACTCACCACAATGAATGGAAAGGCTGTTCCAACCAGAAATAGGTTGAACCAGAGCAGAGAGCCACAGATCATGTAAGCAGCTGGCCGGGACATTTGATCAAAAACCTCTGTGGGCAGAACTCCTGTTACACCAGCTGGAAAAAGAAATGGGAAGAAAGTTTATAATACTGTTGATATCGTGTTGAAAACAAGAGACCACACACTAACAAGCAAAGTCAATATGGAGTATATGAGAAAAGCAAATTATGCAGTAAATTATTCTTGGGAAGTTTTAGTTTGAATAGTAAGGACTCTCACTCTAGAATGAACTGCTGGGACAGGTTTGGTAATCCGCATTATTCTCACTAGGGTCTAACTGTGAGAATGGCTTATCATTAATTCAACCATGTGACACTGGAGGGACTGGGATATGAAATTACTGCCAACTCATGTGGCATGTGACACTGGCAGCTTGGTTCTTCTCTTACCTGCTTTCCTTCAAACTCACATAAGTGAACAGAGCCTGACATCTATTCACATGTTGAACAAACATCTGCACACACAGGCTGCATACAGCCCCCACAACCTCACAAACAAATGGGTTCCACCAAGAAAATGCATGTTAGCAGGCTAACAAATAGATGTGGAAATTGTGTTTCCAGGTATCTTCATGTAAATAATCACGTGACACAGCGATCGATCTCTAGTATTAAAGTGAAGCATTAGAAATGCTGGTCTACAGCCCTGATGGATTGAGCAGCAAATCAAAACCATCTTGTTAATTTAAAACAAGAACCACCTCCAAGTGTCATCTCAAGATGGCTGTAAGGAGAAACAACAAAGAGAATGTCACAGAGTGACTGCACAACACTGATTTACCCAGGACATGCAAGTCCCTGTGAAACAGCTGGAAACTGCCGACAGAAATTGCCTCACTGCTGTGAGTGTGTTGTGGCTAAAGAGGGTCTGAGAGTTTCCATAAGCTGCTTGCACGCATCTCCAAGCCCCTGTAGCACCCAAAAGTTTCAGTGAAATCAGGGAACTGACCTGGTCCGATTCCAAAGCTCAGGATATAAGCGAAAACGCAGGCCATGCTGAGATAAGGCATCCAGCTAAGCTGAGTCTACAGCCACAGAGATCAATGGAAAACCAGTGAGGGCACTTCCACCTTCTTGCCACCAGTAAACACCCCAGTCATACAAAACACAAAGCCCAACTCTATTCCAGTTTAATAAGTAAAGTTTGTTACCTGCTGGCTGAGAGCAACCATGAAGACAATGGCCCATCCTGCCATGAAGATATATCCCCCCAGGAGCAGTGGCCTCCGACCAGCATAGTCTATAACCATATTCTGCACAAAGTAACACAGTGAAATAAGGCATGGTATTTTAACGTCTGTTTATACTTCCTGCATGCTCCCTCTTCCCATTTCAATACTCTGTGCTTAGCTCGCTCTACAGCTACTGTAAGGATGTTGCCCATTTCTTATTTAAAAAAAGAAAGGTCATTCAAAGGAAAGGATCTCCTGGTAGGAGTGAGGGAAAGGTGTTCAAGGGAGATGAGGATGTCCTGGCTGCAGCCTAAACCCTTCCACTATCCATACGGACACAAAGTAAGAGAGTTACGCTTCTTAGAGTTTTCAGACTGTGATCATGATGGAGTGTCTGACAAAATATCTGCATGAACCTATCTGGACATGTTAAACTGCCTGGCTGCTGGGCATAAAGGGCTTCCTCGGCATGATAGGATGTAAATCTCAAATTTGTAATTTGCAGCCTCCTCACTGTGTACAGCCTGCACAGCAGGAGAGTGCATTGAGAGTCTCACACAGGTGATGGACGCGATCAGTTCACAACTCCCTGTGCCAATTACAACATATGGGATTTTGTCCTGAGGAATTCCAGCCTCTTGGAACACATAAGCTGCATAAAAATACATCTGGGGAGAGAAGAGAAAATAGTAAGGGATAACATCTGAAAATACATCTCATTGTTTTTCCTGAAAGGCCACAGACAGAATGACTAAAATGTCATCAAACAGGTTATTTAGACAATATCCCTCTGAATCTTGCCATAAGCCACAGGTGTACTTTAGGAACCAGGCATCTGAGGTGAGAAAACCTCCACAGGCAGGGCAGACCACTGTTCTTTCTTCTCCTGCAGCAGGAATGCTAACTTGTACCCATGCCTCGTGATACAGCGCTGCCACTGATAGCTGTGGCTGCCAGCCTGCTTACCGAGTCATTCCCACAGAGCTGCATGGCGCTGCTCAGCACAATGATACTCATCAGCTGCCACCTCAAAGCTGGATTTTGGAAGAGTTCCCAAGGGTTCTTCGCTCTCTGACCTTTAGCGGCAGCCTGTTCAGCCAGCATCTCTTCCAGCTCCGCACTCAGGTCTCTGTTGCCTCTGAGCTTCTGCAGTGCTGCAAGGACAATGGAACCTCTTATTCCTTCAGTTTGCTTGCTCTACAGGCTGAAGGATGAAGCAGCAAGTGATGGCTGCAGAAAGCTGTAGTACAGAATCTGTGATCATGGTGTTTCTTTCACAGAGATGGCCAGGTGCTGTGCACCCGGTTGAAGGATTTAGAGGAAAGTGAGGGCAAATCCCTCACCATTGTTTAACAAGAGAATACTTCCAGCCAGTGCCATTTCAGCAGCCGTGCTTCTGACTCGGATCTCAAGTGACTTCCCTGGGAAATGGAGGTAATCAAGGTGTTCTTGGTACACAGCACACACTTCCTGAAAACTAATTCCAGATGCTCTGTATACAGGGATTTTTATGCTCCAAATCAAAGCAAATCTCTTAATATGAATTGGCTTCAGATTTGGTCACGAGCTCTTCAACCAGCATTTACTTCATTTCATAGTTACAAAACATATTCACCATTGTAAACCCAAGTCCCACCTTTTGACCCTACCACTGTAGCTAAAAAAGTTTTTTGAAGGCAGATGCCTTTCAATTACCTCAATAGATCAAAAATATATTCTTTAGGTTGGAACTTGGTATGAAAATTCCTAGATGCAAAAGTTGTGGTACCATTCTCAAAAGGTCAGGGCCCAAGACTGTGGACAAAAGCAGGGAGCAAAAAAGTGTAGATTTATCTCTGTTCAGAATCACTTTGGTTGTTCATACAAATACATACCTGACCACCACCTGGGTACTGATGAAGGGGGCAGCTGCCAATGCAACTACAAACTTCGATGGCACCACATATTTTGTACAGAACAAATATGGTCCTTTCATTTAGAAAATGTCATCCATGGGACTAGTGATGTGGCCATGGTATTGAGCTTAAAGCTTTTACGTTCATCTAAAGAGGCTGGCAGAGGCACCAAACAGAATATTTGTGTCAGAAAGAAGTCTACAGTTCAGTCTGCTTGGCACTGAGCACGCTGGATTGTATGTAAAGAATATGCAATCAACCTTCTCACTCTTTATCTGCATGGTCAGAAGATCACACAGTGAGAAGCTGTCACCCTAAACTCACCAGAGATGCAGGATTCTTTATCTCCACGGTCAATCAAGAGGTATCTAGGACTTTCAGGGAACCAAGGCAGAGCCATGAGTTGGATCAGGGCTGGTATTACATTGCTGGCTAAAAGGAATGGCCAGGTCTCCTCCCGTCCTAGCAGCTCCCTAGAGAAAAAGAACCAAATGAACAAAAAAAAAAAACCCTGATCATAATTTCCACAGTACACTTTACAACCTGGCAAGTGCCCAGCACCAGAAGGGTAGCAAAGAAAAAAAAAAAGAAGAAGAAAAACTTAATAAGTATAAACTGGACTTCTTGCTCAACCTTACCTGAGTCCAACAACCTGCCCCAGCACCAGCCCCAGGGCTGTAAATGATGCAGAAGTCAAGGCCACGACTCCTCTGAGCTTCTTTGGGGCACTTTCCGCCAGATACATGGGCTGGATGTTCATGCTCACACCTGGGCAAGGCAGAAACATGCTGACCTCAGCTTGCAGGCAGAGATGAGGACAAATGCAGTCAGCCACCTCTTGAGGTTGCCAGCTGGGCTTTTCTGTGGCAGGCCACATGTTTACTGATCTACCAGTACCGCTTATTTACCCAAGCCTTCAATTTCGCTCTTATTTATTGTATAAAAGGTACTTTTCTACCTTTATATTAGTGGATAATGAAACAGAAAACTGCCAGGGTCTCAGTCGTATGGTCTTTTCAGCACCAAATGCAAGGTTAGAGGTGATGCTTCCCTCTAGTCCCCCATTTTGAGGGGAAAGATTGTATTTTAAGTCACTTGTATCAATCATTATTTCCTTGGGGGAAATTCTATAAAAGCTTTAATATGGGTGCTTATGCTGGTGTATAACTGATCAGGATTTTCAGCTCAGTGACCTGTGTAGCAGACCTCCCCTCCTGCCTCGTGTATGCTTTATGAAAAAGTCCTTGGAAGCAAAATATAAAATCTGTACATACAGCTTCCTCATTCACTCACATGTGTGCCGTCAGACTAGAGGACTAATTGATACTTATGATCGTGTTTATCATGTTAGGTTTCTCACGTTGCCATACCTGCATTGACGCCAGTAAAAAATCTGCTGAGCATAATCATTTCAAAGGATTTGGCCATTCGGCTGAATCCTGACAAGACTGCAGCTATGATCACAAAGACATTGTTCAGAAGCAGGGACATCTTCCTTTAGAGAGAAAAGAAACAGTTATGAACATGTGAATCATGTTTTGTTACCAGATAAAGCATTTCACATGGCAAATCCAACCGGCCACTCCTGGAAGCTGAAGGTGGGCTGCTCAGCTCCATCCCAGAACAACCTGGTTACCCTACATGAGGTGTTCATGTGCAGATGGCAGAACAGCAGTTTTGGTATCTTGTTATGAAAACAGGAATCGGCACTGACAGGTGATCTGCATGGCTGATACCATTAGGGTTATTTCTGACTACCAGCATGACCACAGGGTGTCCCTGCAGTCCTGGCTTTAGGCAGCTGAAGGCATCATGAGGTCCTCACCCAGGTTCATTGCTCTTGCACTCACACACAGTTTCCATTTGAGTGGAGAGCAGTATTCCTTCAGTAAGTCATGTGTGTTTTGGTCTGAAAATGCCAATTTGTTGAAACACACATTTTTCATGCAATAGTGTGATCTTTATGAAACTTGTCACAAAGTTTTCATGTGACCCAGGAGGCATTTCTGCCTAAAATCAGGTAAAAAAAGAGAGATCTCTTGATCTGTAATAGCCAGTAATTCTCTCTAGTCCCAGCTCGCTGCTCTCCCTCCTCTTAAGAAGTCAGTCGTTCATGATGGGATATGATTTTATTCCAGAGCTGTACAAGATGAAAACTCTAAACTTTTCCTTGAATAAGGACACCAAATCCTTTCTGGATCTTCACAACCATGAAACAAGTAAGCCAGTTCAGAATGTCAATAGCAGACTGATCTGTGATAGAAAACATGGTTTTTTTTATTTTTAACCACTATAGGTATTGTGCTGTAGGGCTCATAATTCCTCTTGTACTAATAGAAGTGGCAAAGCTCAAAATAAAATCCAGCATCCTCTTACCTTCCCAACGCGATGGCCATGGGGCCAGCCACAACAGCCCCCGTGAGTCCTCCCAGAGGGTACACAGAGACAGTGAAAGACCACAGCAGCAGTATCACGTTGCTCTCAAGAGGAACGCCTGTGCGCTCCAGCCAGGTTTGATTCATGAATGTCTGAATATACTAAGAGAGAAGGACAGTGCTGCATAACCATGACACAGAGATGAAAGACACTGAGAAATGTAAAGGTTTCCTTATTAATATATGTGTTTACTCAGTGTTCACATATCCAAACCTTTGGTTGAAAATGGCCTCCAGTTCCCAGATGTCTTTTTAGCAGGGTTAAGTGCATAAAACTATAGCTGTTGAAAAGCTGTACTTGGTCTATATTTGTATGTAGCTATCCTGGATAATTAAAAACTGTATTTAATGGGTCCAACTTTGAATTTATGGGCATAAGTCAACTTGAAAGGATGCAGGTTGGAGAATTTTAGAGTTTAGAATTTTGGATTTTAGAATAAAGCAATTGAAACATGGGATTGAAATGAATTCTTGTGGCACAAGGTCCTGCTCAAGGGTGGTTCTTGACCACAAAGTCCTGTACCCCCAGCTGTGAACTCTACAGAGGGAACAGTACATCTTTCCCTTCTCACTCTCAGCATTAGCAGAGTGCACATCTTTGGTGTCAGGACATTGTTTAGAGCCAGACTGAGGACACTAAGGAAGCGTCTGTCTGAGGAGGAGGCTCTCAGACCAGCAATGCTTACTGAAGTTGGAGCATTGATGATGGAGATGTTGTAACCATACTGGAAAGTGCCTCCAATCCCAGCGGCACATACTGTCAGGATCAGGATCTTGTTCTGGAGCTGAAAAAGATGGATAGAGTAAAATAGTTCAACAGGTATTTGTCCCGTTCACACTTTGTGTCGTGTGAAGATTAAAACAAACTACAAATGCTACAAGCTACAAAGAAATACAGCTTTTTTATATCCCTCAACTGCAGAATAGATTCATTGCCATTCACAGAGATTTTGGACTGCTTTGGGACAAAGGCATGCAAATGTCTTTGGTTTAATATTTAATGTGTATGTTTACAACAAGTCAGTGCAACAACAGTAAACACTGGTTGAGACTGGTGTTATTGCTTCAATTAATTCAATTACAAAAACCTCTACTCACATGATGAATTATTCAAGAAGCATTGCCCAGGTTTAATGGCTTCTGTCTCATTTTTAGCTAAGCTCTATTGGATGGAGCTTCCTTGTGATATGGGAGATTTTCTCACAGCCATTTATATCCACTGCATTTCTGATTCATTGACACACTATTCCTACACATTCTTGTGTTTAGTTGTCTATAATTGTATATTCAGCCAGAATATTTTCTGTATCTTCAGTATTATGATTTGGGTGAAATATATGGCAGACGGGAGGTGCTGTTCCATGTTCGGATCTCCTTGAGGTCATGTCTTCACCAGTCTTGCTCATTGCTTATATTGCCATCTAACATCCCTGTTATGCTTTAGGAAGCACAAACAGGTCAATGGAGCTGCTTCATGCAACATTGTGGGCTCAGGGTCTTGGTACAAATGTGAGGCATCTTGCCTTTTTGGAGGGCATAGAACAAGCTGTTCTGGCTGACGCAGTACAGCAACTGTGAGCTCGTTGGCTGACTTGTGAGGAAAAAAACATGAATCTTTTTACTCCTTGCAGCAGGATGTTCTGAGTGCTACAGCATAAATGGGTGACCCACATCAGTACAACACTGTGGCCAGCTGTGGAGAGACAGGGCTGCTGTGTAGAAACTTTCTAAGCAGTTTTGTTGATCTTTCTTCCTATGTCATGTTTGTAAACCTCAGGTCATTCTTGCCACTATTGCCTGGACATTTTCTGGTGTGCCTCTGCCTTCAAACTGACCTACCACTTCTATAGAAGAGCACAGCTGAGGGTCAGCAGCACCATGTCTCCGTGTTCACCTCACCATCAATGAAGAACCCTTCCTTGTTGCAGCCACAGCATCCTGTCGGTTAGTCTCTCTCTCACCCCCATTCTTGCCAGTTCACACGTATTTTGTGCCTGTGCCTTTGATTTCCCCATCTGTATGTGAGAAACTGTGCCTGGCAAACTGTGCCCTGATGGTGTCCTTGGACTGGGAGCACTGTCCCACGTCTCAAGACCACTCTAAGCTTGCTGGGGGGTCTGGCCTTTAGCCTGACACCTCCTGCACACTGTTCTGGGTGGCTCAGGGCCAAGATGGCCTTTGCCAGTCTCTTGCTTGCAAACCCCTCCCCATGGGGCAGCTGTGGTTGACATGATGAGCCTGTGCTCAGGCTTGGCTGTTCTCCAGTTAGTGCAGGGCACCTCAGGCTAGATTGTGTATTGCTACAGGAATATGACCCCACTGACCCCGAGAAGAACTTAGTTAACCCAAAGCTGGGGAGCTCCTTCAGCTTTACCTGATCATTTTCTTCTTACAAAGCCATCTACCAAAGATAAGGAAAGCTTTGCTCTGTCTCGCAATAGCTTTAAAATCACAGATTCAAATAATTTTAGTTTTGTCCTTTCCTTAAAGCCTTTCCTTGTAAATAATTTCTACACCAGCCTGAGACAGGACATTCTCTGAGGACAGAAATGAAGCCAAACTGTTCCAGAACTGCATCAAGAAGAGGCGAAGATCTCTCCTGTCCCAGTTAGAAGCGGATACATTTTGCTTGCACTGTCCTTGGCTACACCACTTCCTTGTCTTGTTACTGAGACTTGAGCTAAAGGTTGTGCACCTGCTATCTCACTCTTCCCAGTTATTCCAGCTCTCCAAGTGAGAGAGCTTTCCTCTCCCTGCAGTAGCACATTTCTTCTTTTTTTCATCACAATACCTAGGAATGTAACACACCTGGTCATTTTCCTGCTTCCCCTAGAGAGCACATCCTCTATCAAATCCTGTATCGTAGAGCTCTTTTGTGGTCATGACTTAAAGGAAAATGGCTTTCTTCTCCCTTCAAACAGTTCTTTGCCCAGAGCTGAGCTGTATTTGCAGGGTGACCTTCTCAAACCTTCCTTAACACCCGGGTGGGTTCTGCATTATTGTCCCAACCTTACAAAAACTGAAATTAAAAAAAAGAGCTGTCAACAATAATAGTAAAATAGGCGGTTTTTACCAGTCTCTGCAGCTTGTTCATCCTCTTCAGTAGGTTTTCCTCTGTCTGCCAAAGCCTCTGGTACTCTCAGCAGTGCTCTAAAGGATTATTTAAATCTCCAGCATAGGAATGTGTATTTAGTCACCCATTACATTAGGGTAAGACACTTGACTTGGCAGGTGCTTTGCCAGCTGATTTACATTCGCAAAATGTGGCTGCATGTTCATTAGCAAGACAGTTCAATTAATTTTGTTGAAAGCACATGACAATTCAGGGAAATGATTCTGCAGGAGCTGTCTAATCACCTTCAAGGCCAGTATGGCTTATGGCATAAATTCCCTCTCAAAATGTCTGGCACAGTTGCCAAGTAGCACTTGTCTGATTAAGTGGCAAAGAAGTAACTACAGCTTTTATTCTGAGTGCATTTGTCCTGGAACCTGATTTAGTATCAGAAAGACAACCCAGATTATTTCCCTTGGTCCTGTCAGTGACAGGAATGAACAAACCCCAAACCTTTCAAATCCCTTACTATGCCAACCCCTTTTACTGTGCTCCTGTCCATGTCCTGGTGTCACAGAATGATGTGCTGTTCCTGGCACAGGGCAAACAGCAACTCTTACAGCACTTGATTTTGTCATCAAACAGTCATCTCTGGCTCTCATTTCACAGGAGGCAGAGGGCTTTGCTTTTACAGATGCTGTGTGACTTTTTTTTTTTTTTTGCTTCTGAAGTGAATAATGCACAACATGTATCACATGATGTATTGCTATATTAAAGTGCAAATTGCTTAATATGTAGTATATCTACATAGAATGCAGCATTGCTGTGAACCTAGTGCTGAGGTGGGCGTGGGAGAGCAAGCTGCCAGGGGAAGAATGAGTATCTGGTCAAAATATTCTCAGCTTCTTTTGAGTTGTCACACCCTCTCACCTAGCATTATCCTGCAGTTCTTTAAGCCTTGCTCTCCCTACAGCCTCAGAGCGTGGGGAGAAGAGCCCTTCTGAGGGCAACAGGGGTTGATCATACCAGGACTGTAACTGCTTTTGTGCTTGCGAGACACTGAACAATGGATCAACTGAGCTTCACCATAGCTGTTCACCAAGATGTGGTGGAGAAGCCTTTGTACATTTACGTACATTTATGTCACACCTCAGGAGTAAAAAATTGAAACTTAGTTCTTTTTTAATGTCTTGGTTAAAAATTAAATAACTCCATGTAGCAGAAACCCCTCTTTTAGCCCCAAGATGCTCAAGTTAAAATCTAATGAGTTGAAAGTGTTTCACACCCCTATAAAAGCGTCTTCTACAGTGATCTTTCATCTTTGTCTTTTGGCTTATCTTTCAGTAGTGTGTGAGTTTTATACTCTTACCTTGTTAATTACCCATCATTTTAATTAGAACAGAGTAGCTGAGAGGCCTTGTGTTATGGGTTTGGCTCATGTAGCAGTTGCTTATTGTTCCAGGAATGGTTCTCTGTTCCAGATAAGCTAAAGGAGACGGTATGGCAGCAGTAATGGCAATGATAGGCTTGTTTCTCTCTGTAAAAAGGAAAGGCACTCTCTGGCAGAGGGGGATGCTGCATCCTCATGAATCGTAGGGATGGTGTCTATTGGAGATGGAGGCATATTGCATTGCCAGCAATAATAGCAAAGGTGCTGTTTCATAAGATATCAGGTCTTTAACAGTAATGATGGTATTTTAACAGCCTTTCATCCTGAGGAGCGTGATTTGTAAGGGGCCTGACAGATTTCAAAGCATTCAAGATACCATTTTTTAAATGCCTCTTTGTCCCGGCTCAGGGACACCTGAACAGAAATATAAACCTGTTCCACAGTGCAGAAGAGCTCTCTTATGAAAGTTTTAAGTAGGAATGTGGTGCTGCATCAGCTGTAGCCGCTAAGTGGCAGGAGAAGTACAAAATTTGCAACACGCCAGCAGTTGCTGCCTGTGGCTGGGTCAGAGGACTACTCCAAACAGCTTCAAAACCGGTAACTTGTTTGCTACGGAAATAGATGTAACTGTACATAATTGTACAAGTTAACAACCACTGATGTATAGTTTCAGTTGCATCTATCAAGAACAGCAATTTATTAAAAAAGAAAGGCTCTAGTTTCTTCCTGTTTTTTCTGAATGAGAACAGGTTTGTTTAGCTCTCTTCCAGGAAGAAAAACACAGATTCAGTATTAGGCAAGAACTTTCTCCTTTTTCCTAGCATCTTATAAGCAGAGATCACCTAGTGCAGGTCTTTGCACCCTCAGGTAGTGCATACAGGAATTTCAGCCTGTGGCTACAAGGTGGGATGTCCTTGGTTGGTCTAGTCACTGAGATGTGTTATGAGAGTCTTTGAGGTACAGGGTGAACATTCCATTTCTAGCTCTCTAGACAGTGGTGAGCATGTCAAAGCATGCCTCTAGCTGAATAAGAGCCGAAGGAATGCAGCTCACCCAGGCAGTGCGGTCTCCATCTGCTCTCTGGGCCGGTGTACCATGAATCTGATCTGTCTGTCTCATTTCTGTTGCTGCTTCTTCAGTTAAACATAGAAAATATATCTTTCTGCAATGGCTTGGTCATGGACTGCCTGTTTAGACCATTGCACTGTTTTATTTTTCCAAGGGAAGTATGTGCACATTCTTCTATATTACAGAAGATGAAGTCAGTATTCAGCACAGTCCAAAGGAAATCCTAGAGGCACTTGACACCAATGCACATGGGCAGGATGAGAGAAAACTTAGCCCTGGTGCTTTTATGTGGTGGTTAAACCAGAGAGCTTGCAAGCTGTGTAATGACGTTAAGCAACTGCCTATGGGCAGCTCTGGTCAGAGAAGGGAAATAACAAGTGAGCATACGGCAGCTCCGAGAGATGGGGGAAGTCCTGAGGACAGGCATGGGATGCCTTGGGCTGTGGCACAGGCTGTTCACCAGCCTCCCTGTTCCAGAAGGGGGATAAATTGGTTGTTGCTATGGCTAGATCTGTCTGTGCAGCTGGCTGGCTGGAAGTGGGAGCTCCTGGAGGTTGTCCCTTGTCTTTTCTGATAACGGCCACCTTATTGAGGAGCGGGTGGATTGATTTTATTCTCCTACATCGCACCTATATGCCTTGTGCTGTGGTGCTGACAGGTGTTCACATGGCCTTTTTCTAACTGCCTTCCTGCTGAACCTTTAAAATAAAAAGCATTCCCAATGTTCAGTCCTTAGGATAAGTTCTCACAATTTCAGAGTCACAGTTGTTGTAGATGAGAAATCCCCAGTCTCAGAGTCTGTCACTGGGGTATAACCACTGCACTGCAGTTTCTTTGGTTTTGACTAACTGCAGACTCCGGGCTTTGGGAGCCTTCACATAAACCTGGCAGGTTTCCAGCACCACCACAGGGACCTACCACTCTCTTCCCTCAAATACTTTTTCACTGAACTAAAACCTGTTATAGCCAAGGTGAAATATGATGCCGTGAGCATGGGACAGTAGTTATTTGGAGAATGTGAGGGCAGTATCTGCCTGTAATTATCTGACTGCAGATAATCCTACCATTAGAAACACCATCAACACATGCTCTTTGATCTGCCATGTGCTGAGAGGTTCCTGTGTTTTAGAGTGTTTTCAGCCCAAGATCCCCTGTACGACCTGCCTTTACACTGCAAGAGGAGAAAAGGAGCCCCATTTCTATCCGTGAGGCTTGGATATACAGGATGAATTCTGCCAACAAGCACTACACTGTAAATCACAGGAGAGATCTGGAGCTGTTTGCTGGCTGGTTGTTGGCTGTCTCCCAAGCTCTAGCCTGGCTGTTGCTATAAACCCTTTTCCTATCAGAGTGAAATACAAAATACCTCTGTCTGCTTGTCCTGACTTTTGCAGGACTTTGAATACAGAAAGCAAATAACATCATCTACAAACAAGCAGCTTTCTTAAGAAACAGCCAGCAGGTCTGCTGTTTTTATGGTGAAAGCAGTGTTTATGGAACTTACTTAGCTGTTAAAACGGATTTTCTTTGTAGGAAATGAGTGCTGTGCTGTGACATCATTATGCTGTTCAGTGATGTTCCTTAGGAAAAACCACAGTTTATCTAAGTTTAAGACACTGTATAAGATCTTCAGGAAATGGGCTTCATTGCAGAGGTTTCTCAGGGCAGGGACCCAATGCTAACAGATTTTCTGCTGCCACACAGAGTCATTGGGATGTTTTCCAGACTAGCAGAGACACTTGGGAGCTGAGTCCTCTGAGGACACAAGGGCTGATCTAGCTGCTTCTCCTTGCCAGTGAGGATTTTTGGATGTCAGAAGAATGGCTCTATGTTCTGTGCGCTGGATCAGCAGTCTGACTTTTCATCCTCCTGATAAGCAATACAGCTTCTCTGGGAACACTGAGAAATCTCAACATACTAAAAATAATTGAAAACCCTTTTTCTCAGTCCATTATGAGCTGTAGGTTGTGCTGTGGCTGAACTATTTTCCTTTTCCTTCCTTCTTTGTGTCAGACACCAATGCAGGCAGTTAGTTGACACTGGGTGACCTGAAGGCTAGAGAGAACAAACTGTTTGGCAGAACAAAATCTCTGTTCCTCTGTGCAAGAGAAGAGCATTTAGACTGCCAAACGGCAGTAAATGTTGCTGAATGTTCCCATCAGAGCAGAAGATATATTCAGCAGTGTTGATTGTCAGACTCATCCTGATTTCCTATTTAACACTCACTTAGAATCATAGAATCATAGAATCACCAGGTTGGAAAAGACCCATCGGATCATCGAGTCCAACCGTTCCTATCAAATACTAAACCTTCAGATAAAGCTTTTTATTAGAGCTGTCCTGTGTCTTATTGAGAGGCACCTGAACAAGGACTTGTGGTCCAGCCTCTGGTGAAAACCAAAGAACCAATCCATTTTCTGAATCTGTGCAGGGGTTTTCAGCAGCTGACAACATGCTCAGTTGCATGTGCTGCTTTTGTGCAGCTTTTGCGCAGTAGACCTGCACACAAGACACAAGCATTGTTTTTTCAGTTCTCTTGTTCATTTGGCCTCACTGCTTATGAAACAGATGTTACAAAATAAAGGCCCTTGAAAGATATTCCCTGTTGACAGCTGTGGGAGGCGACTGATGATGTAGAGGACAGATCACAAGGCAGAAGAATTTAACAAAAATGATTAGCACTGGGAAAAAATAACAGTGCAGAGACAGGTTTTTTTCTTGCTTGATGTCTTCAACTCATGATCAGACACTGTTTTGGAAGACATGCTTTATTTGGATATGTGACCAGACTCTGCTCAAGGAGATTTATGTGAGATCTTCTTTCTTGTGATATGCCAGATGCCAAGCTATATTTTTGAATGAAAAAACATAGGAAATAAAAATAACATAAACTTTGATTTACAGCAAACCCTGTGCAAACCACATGTCCTTGGAGGGCTGATCTCCAAGTGCTATCTTTAATCTCTTCCTAACAAACAAACAGATAAAAAAGCCCCATGCAATTCTGTATTATGCACTTTCTCCTGACTTTAGCCATCACACTCTAGAGTTTGCTGATTGGGACAGGAAATCCTTCAATGAAGGAAAAAGAATTTATTTATGGCCATTAAACACTGAAAAGTAAACATTTCAAGTGCCTTGGGCAGATATGATTACACAGCTTATCTATGTACAGGGCGTTCACGGAGCCTTGTTTCCAAGGCTGAAGCAGAAACTCTTAGTGACTGCTCTGTGGTGGATCTGGAGCACTTGACGCCTGTTGCCCATGTCACTGAGGACTGAATTTGAGAGCTGAAATAGCTTTCCAGTAAGGTCCCTCAGGCTGTTGTGGCTCACCTGTAGAGGAGCTCAGTGCTGCTCTTTATGAGTGTGCATCAGTCTTGTAGTGACCTCTCGTACACCGGGGCTAGCAGGGATCTCAGGTATGGCATGTCCTGGGGAGCACTAGGGTGGGTGAGATCTTGTAGAGACCTCGCACAGCCTCACATCCTGGTGGAGGGAGTCTCTCAGAGTGGGCAGTGGGGGCATATCTTTGTTTTCAAATCAAGAAAAGAATTGGGACTTTACTGCAGGGGACACAATCCATTACTCCAGCCAAAGGGCTTGGGGCTATGTGGCCAGGGAATGAACCTTCTCTGTTGTGTGCCCAGCTGGAGGAGGTGCCTGAGCATCATCAGGTAAGGTAGGACTTGTCACAGCAGGAAAAAAGCCCATCAGATGGATTTACAAACAAAATGGCAATGGTGTTAAAGAGCAGAGGGTACATGTCACTAGCTGGACGCTCATCTAGAGGCTGGCTGGGGGCTGATTTGCAGTCCCACCAGCTGCTGACAGAGATGAGCACCCCTGGCAAGGGCGCCAATGCTTGTTAAGGTCTGTGCTGACACAGCTCCTTTTATCCTGTGACCCCAGAGAGTGCTGTCCTGGGCAAAATGGGAACTGCTGCCTTTAAACAAAGCATCTGTTTATTCTTGAAACAATTAGTGAGGGCAGTTAGATCTTGAACTTGTTACTGAGCCCAAAACAATTACGATAAAAACAAGTTCCAGATGGGCTCAAAAGGAGTTGTTTTTGTCTTTACTACCTTGGAATGGATTCCATGTCTTCAAGTTCCTGTGGCATTTATGGACAGGAAACATGAATTACACGCAATAATTTACTACAAACAAAAGAGATGAATGCTGCAACAGCCCATTTATCTTTGCTCATGTGGCTTCTTGAGGTTTATGTGCTGTTTAACTCATGCGGAGAGTTAATAGCTTTTATCTTTGTTTTCTAACTGTTTGCTATTTTGGTCTGCAGAATCTGGGACAGGAAGCTGTTGAGTTTCTGTTGCAGGGTTAAGCTTACCTGCAACCTCAGACAACTGCTTGCATGGTCCTTAAAATCATCTCAGAAATGCAAAAAACAAACCCAGAGGTAACAGGAGGGTCCATTAATGGTCTGTCACTGTGTATGTGCAATACCATTCCCTTTCATGAAAAAATATTTTTAAATCAACATTTACAGTACAACAGGTTGCTATCACCAAGCCTGGGATGCAGAACGGATAAACACTGTCTGGAAAAGAGAACTGCCATTGTGTTTCGGGTCTTCCTGTGAGTGACTTGAACACAGGTAACAGATGGCAGTTCTTCCAATTAGTTCCACAAACAGCTTCAAGAGCACCCAGAGACCTTTTTCAGAGCCTGTCCAAAATGCACTAAAGTCATGCATATTTTTATGGAAATTCTGAGTTTCTGATGTCTTGAGGTTTGGAACAGATGCTGCACATCATCATGAATTCAAGAGCTTCCAAAAGGAAAGGGAACCCAGCAGACGGCAGGCAGCCATGGTCCATCACTGCCGCTCAGACCTATGCTTAGCTCTGCTTTGGGCCCCGGGACAGGGGGAGGACAATAAGACAAGACAGGACATCAGCAAAGAAACTTCTGAGCGGTGTTTCTGTTTGGTAGTCTCTCATATCTTCCTGTGGCTGAAACAAAGAATTTGCATTTGCTTTTTTTGGGCTTTCAGTTGGATCCCATGATTTCATAAAAAAGGGCATGTTGGCATCACTACAAACGTGTATAATGCAAAGTCAGCTATGCAGCTAGGCTGATGTGAAGTTGTGGAATGATGTCCCTCGCAAGACTCATAAAATGTGACAAGAAGTCTAATAAAGACTAAACCTGCCCCTGGGGGTGTACTGTAAAGCATTAAGTCAGCCTGGCTGGGCTCCGGAGCGACTGAGATCATGGGCAAGAAGCAACTTGGGAACGGGAGCTGTCACTGAGGTTTGTTCAGTCTCTTCCAGTGTGAGATGGTGAGATTCCCCATGCATTTCATTGCTTCTCCCCCACGAATCTTAGAAAAGAAGGCCTTAAGTAGAAGCCTAGACAAGTAGAATTCTCCAGGTTTGGCTGGCAAATAAAAGAAAAGAAAAAAAATGAGGAACTGATGACACTTTTCTAGATTTCATGAACTGTCTGATTTGCACACAGTCCTCCACAGGGAGTAAGTGGAGTTGGTCATTTGGATTCTTGTCTCTATGGGGCTAGTGAGACTGAGCTCCAGGATGATAACCTCCTTCCAGCAGAGAGTCTCTCAGTGTTCATCTCCAGCCTGGGTTCAAACAAAGAAAGGGCAGGAATCACAGTGCTTGATTTCAGCTTCTGGCTGGCATTGCTCACAGGCAGGGAGGGCAGACAGAAAACCTCTAACCCCCATCCAAAGGAGCGGGATATTTATCTGTTTATTTAATTCATTACTCATCCCGTCCCCTTCTGTCCCAGGTGCCCATGTGCCTCTTGCCTTCTCCTTTCTCTCCTCTGAGGTTGCTTTAACCTCCTGTGCCTTCATCTTCCAGCTGGGTTTTGTCCTTCATCAAACTCAGGGTAGAGGTGGTGGAAAACACAAAGCGCTCCCCCCTCTCAGTGATTTCATTTCCCATTAACTGAGGTTTTAAAGAGAAATCTCAGGGTTCATTAAGGCTCTGATGACAGCTTAACCTTCTCCTGCAGAAACCCAACACCAGGCCACTTCCTCCACCTGATACCAGGGTGGCTGTAGCCTTAGGCCTGACTCCTGAGTCCGACAGACAACTCTGGAAAGAGTAACCAGCACAGAGTAGGGACAGCACGTTTATGCAGACCTTTATCATCACTCTTTCAAAGAGTGCTTTGTGATACGCTTGATACAGTCACGTGTGGAGCAAAGGCTGTGATCTCTCCTTCAGAGCTGAACACAAATGCCCCCGACCCGCGGCACCTTGTGGAACAGGGCTGTCTCTTGCCTTTTTCCAGTGCCCTTGTGCTACCTGGTGCCACCTCTCATGGCTTGGCAAGCGCCTCGCTGCTCCAGCCATGGGGGAGGAGAGATTTTAGTATGAATTACCAACCCCCAAAAGCCCTTCGTGCAGGAGCGATGCCGAGAGCCTTTTGGCTGGACGGGCACCTGGCCCCCAGGCTGAGGGGCTCCCAGTGCAGCCCGTGGCCGGCTCCAGCTCCCGGGCAGCAGGGACAGACACGGGACACAGGGCTGGGATTCTGAGGCTCCAGAGCGTGTCCAGAGAAGAGCGATGAAGCCGGTGAAGGGGCTGAAGAACAAGTCTTACGAGTTGCGGCTGAGGGAGCTGGCGTTGATTAGCCTGGAGAAGAGGAGGCTGAGGAATCATGAAATCATAGAATCATGGAATCACCAGGTTGGAAGAGACCCACTGGATCATCGAGTCCAACCATTCCCATCAATCACTAAACCATGTCCCTCAGCACCTCATCCACCCGTCCCTTAAACCCATACAGGGAAGGTGACTCAACCCCCTCCCTGGGCAGCCTCTGCCAGTGCCCAATGACCCTTCCTGCGAAATATTTTTTCCTAATGTCCAGCCTGAACCTCCCCTGGAGCTTGAGGCCATTCCCTCTCGTCCTGTCCCCTGTCACTTGGGAGAAGAGCCCAGCTCTCTGTAAAAAATATTTCATAGAAAAGGTCACTGGGCCCTGGCAGAGGCTGCCCCGGGAGGGGGTTGAGTCCCCGCCCCCGGAGGCGTTTAACAGGCGGTAGGCGAGGCGGCGGCTGGTGGGGGGGTTGGACCCGTCGATCCCGCAGGTCTTTCCCCCCCCCCCCCGCCCCCGGTGCCCCCCGATTGGCCGCCGCCGGGCCCGTGCGCGGTGTCCCCGCGGCCATTGGCTGAGGCGCCGCGGGGGCGGGGCGGGGCGCGCGGGCCGCGCTGCCATTGGGCGCGGGCGGCGGGCGCTGTCGGCGGCGCCATGGCCTACCAGGGCCTGGCGCAGGAGTACCTGGGCATGCCGGCCGTCACCCGCGCCTACACCACCGCCTGCGTCCTCACCACCGCCGCCGTGGTGAGCGGGGGGCCGCCCGGGGCCGGCGGGGGGGGGGGGGGGGGGGGGGGCGCGGGGGAGGGAGGGCGGGCGGGAGGCCGCGGGTGCAGCTGGCCTGCCTGTCTCTCGCAGCAGCTGGAGCTCATCACCCCCTTCCAGCTGTACTTCAACCCCGGCCTCATCTTCAGGAAGTTCCAGGTGAGGCCTCGAGGTCGGGGCGCTCCGCCATCCCCCCCGTTCCGGCCCGCGGTACCGGTGCCTGCCTGGAGACAACCTCCCCCGGGCTTTCCCCGCCGTGTTTCTCTTTCCCCTGTGCTCAAAACCTGCGTTTCCCCTTTCTGTGGCAGAGAAGGGTTTCACAAAATCGTAGAATCACCAGGTTGGAAAAGACCCACCGGATCATCGAGTCCAACCATTCCCATCAATCACTAAACCATGTCCCTCAGCACCTCGTCCACCCGTCCCTTAAACCCCTCCAGGGAAGGTGACTCAACCGCCTCCCTGCAGCTTCTGCCAGTGCCCAATGACCCTTTCCGTGAAAAATTTTTTCCTAATGTTCAGCCTAAACCTCCCCTGGTGGAGCTTGAGGCCATTCCCTCTCGTCCTGTCCCCTGTCACTTGGGAGAAGAGCCCAGCTCCCTCCTCTCCACAACCTCCTTTCAGGTAGTTTGGCCAGCTGGTGCCAGGCTAGGTGGGGAAGGCCCGTAGTAGCGGGGTTGGGAGGTGGAATGGTGATTTACTCTGCTTCCTAGTGGCTGTTTGCTGCTTCCCAAGAAGTAGGGAAGTCTCCACCACACCTGGAAGGGCAACACACCAAGGTGTGGGGAATGGAGGGAGGTCCCACGTAAAGGTGGTGTGGCTGTCTGGTGTCCTGGGGAGGTTCTGAGTGGGTGGGTGCTCGACTGGATGTCTGTGGTGGGCAGGGTGATGGGGGGGGCTGTCTGTGTGCCTCCTTTTCTCTCTCTTCTCTTTCAGATATGGAGGCTGATCACCAACTTCCTGTTTTTTGGGCCCCTGGGATTCAGTTTCTTTTTCAACATGATATTTCTGTATCCTTTGGTATCAGTAAAGTGCTCTGCTCGCTTTTTGG
This sequence comes from Phaenicophaeus curvirostris, assembly GCF_032191515.1. Classification (NCBI taxonomy): domain Eukaryota; kingdom Metazoa; phylum Chordata; class Aves; order Cuculiformes; family Cuculidae; genus Phaenicophaeus; species Phaenicophaeus curvirostris. The sequence goes on from NC_091408.1 coordinate 8,295,689, forward strand.
CTTAGATGCGTCTCCCTCTCTTGCTCCCCAGGCTGACTTGGCTTGACAGCAACCTAGGGCTGTGGATTCTTCCCTTGGCTGTTTTGGTCTGAACTGAGGCTGTTCTCCATAGCGCTGTGCCACTTCCTGCGCCTCCATCTCTGCTTGCTGCAGGGCAGCCCCTGCCAAAAGGCTGAGGCAGCTGGCAGTGCTGCTGTGGCTCACACCAGAGAGCAGTGCCCATTCCTGGAGGAGCTCTGGCTGGAGCACTGCAGATGGCCTCTCTGTTTCCCTAGTGTCAGTGGTATGAAGTGAAGGCTGTACTGCTCTGGGGCTTGGACACCTGGCTGACTGCTTCCTGTGGTGAAAGAGCTTGCAGCTGGTTTATCTCTTGTGAAACTGCTACGGGGACACTGGGTGGACAGCTGTTAGTTTCCTATACTGCAACCCCTCCTTTCTTTCCTGCTCTCAGGTACAGGTACTGCCGCATGCTGGAAGAAGGCTCCTTTCGGGGGAGGACGGCTGACTTTGTCTTTATGTTCCTCTTTGGAGGCTTCCTCATGACAATATCCTTTTGAGTCGGTTGAGACTGTTTGGTGTCTTCTGAGATGCTGTTGATAGCGTGGGTCTTCTCTGCTCTTTGTGTCCTGGCTGTGTGTTGTGGTCTGTAGCAGGTTCCTGCCTGCGGAGCATTGCTGAATTGTGAACTTTCTTGGCTCCATGAGGCAGAGAGCCTTGTTGTGCCCCAGGCCTGCCAGGCTCATGCCTTGAGGCCTGGAAGGGCTCTGTTCAACATGCAGTGTTCTTGGGTGATGGAGGGGCAGCTTCTGGCTGTATGGCACAGTTTATGCTTCTTATCTTTCCCACCTCTGCCCCCCGGCCTGTGCCTCACCCAGAATGTTTCGAGCAGAAGGAAAATACTGTCAAAAAGTGCCTGACCTTGTGTTGGTGTCTGCAGAAGTACTGACGTGGCTGGCAGGGAGTTGTGCTGGCTGATCCTAGAAGTGGAGGCGTGGCAGTGTACTGGGGGAAACTTGGCCTGAAAGGAAACCCCTTGTTATGCTCAGTGAGAAACTGTCCAGCCGCAGCAGGGCAGTGGTGCCTGAGCACTACTGGGTGGAGCCACTGGAGCGCTGCTACCATCAGCGTGAGGCTGGCTCACAAAAACAGGTGGTAGCTGAAGGGCAGAGCACGGAGCCATAAGCACAAGGAGAGGAGTGCCCATGCTGTCAGCGTGCCGGGCAGCGTGAGCCCAGCACTTTATCTGTACAGTCTATCACTGGCTGGAGATAACTGCCACACATCTTAAGAAGTTCTCTTATTGTAGTCTGGATGGGGAGAAATATTTCTCAAGTACAAAACCTTTTCTGAATGCCTTGCTGTTGTCTTGTGTAGGTGGCTCGGAACGCTGCTCTCCTGATGGTTGGCTGCACAAAGCTGTGTGAACTCTTGTGGCTGTTGGCCATCCTCAGGTGTTTAGCCAGTGTCCAGGTGCCTGCAGCAGCTGTGTGCTTGGCAGTAGGTAGATTTGGAGTTCAACTGCAACATGTGCAGAGGAATTTTTTGCCTCCAGCTGCCTCCTTGTGTCCTGGAGAAAGAGGGCTGTGAATGGCAAGAGCCATCTTGCTGCTGAAATTCTTCTGTAGAAGGCAAACACTGCATGGGACGTGCGGCAGACATTGAAACCTAGCTCACAAGTGCTGTAACAATGTGAAAACCCTTCTCTGAAGGTCACATTTGATGATCACTTTGTAGAGGTGACTCCGAGCTCCATGGTCTTTGGCTGTAGAAAGCGGCTTAAGGAGTGAGTAATCTGTATGTGCCACTCCAAAGTGTCTTGTTCTGTGGCAACAGGGAGGGAAATATGATGTGTTTGGATATCTGTACATCTCAGCCAGCCCAGGAGAGGTTTGGTGGCCCAGGCAATATCTTGCACGCTATGATCAGCTGCCTGTAGTTCTGGGTTTTGTAGTCACAAGGCACCCTGTGGTCCACAGGGTGGGGAGTTTTTTCCTTGACTCAGTAGTTCCTAGCTCTTTGGACTCTTTGCCAGCCTGTTTTTCCTGGGCCAGGCTTTCACTATCATGCTGGTGTACGTGTGGAGTCGCAGGAACCCCTACATCCGTATGAACTTCTTTGGGCTTCTTAACTTCCAGGCTCCCTTCTTGCCCTGGGTCCTGATGGGATTCTCATTGCTCCTGGGCAACTCCATCATCATCGACTTACTGGGTAAGTCAAAGCTGGTGGGTGCTGGGAGCCAGGGTACTGCAGCCACAGTGGTCTTTAATGTCACAGATGCTCCTGGGACACTGGCATCTTTTGGTTTCAGCTTAAGAAGGTCGGTTTCCTAAAGTGAGCTGTGTGGCCAGCCTCGTATCTGAGCTCTTGCTTGTGACCTGCATTTTGCTGTGTCTTCCCCAGGGGCAGAAGCTGGGTACAATGAGCTCTGCTGGGCACTTGTGCTCTGCCTGGTCTCCTGGGTGCCTTGTGCTGCCTTCAGGCTGACAGGCTCCCTGCGTGTTTCTGTGCCAGTCACAGCAAACAGCCTGGCCATCTTGCACCACAGCTCTGGTGGGAGCTGGGGCACGGTCACACGACTGAGGGATTCTTGGAGCTTCATCCTGCTTAAGATGCCAGCAGCTCTGGTTCAGCTAGCAAAGGAGTCGCAGCTGGGCCTGACAATGGTGACATCTCTCCCCAGGGATCGCAGTGGGTCACATCTATTATTTCTTGGAAGATGTTTTTCCCAACCAGCCTGGAGGAAAGAAGCTGCTGTTAACCCCTGGTTTCCTGTAAGTAAAGCTGATTCGGGGCTTTGCTTCCCAGCCTGGGTCTCTTTCATAGCAAGCTGTGGTCTGTGATGGTGTGGGATGACCACAGGATGCAGCTACACGCAGAATAGCACCTCAGCTTGACAGTTTATGCCTCTGCTGTGGAAAGCACCAGCAACAGGCACTTAATATGTATATGTACACAGGGTCTGTAAAGCAACTGCTGATGCCTTAAGCTTTGCTAGCTGACTGGAGTGTTTTTACTGGTTGTGGAAATGTTAGATGCAGGTTGGACTTTTTTCTGATATACTTCTGTAAGACAGTGAAACACGTGCTGTTTCATGTTGAGAATCAAAGCTGTCCTAGAGATCAAGGAAGCAGGTCCTGTCTTTGTTACATACTGAGTTGAGCAGAAGAACAGCGTGCTGGTGCAATAGGTGGATGGCTGTGGCCTACAGTCAAACCCTGTGAAGGGTTATGATGTTCCTAGGAGGGCTGGGGGTTTTACTGTGCTCAGCTCACTTTTCTAACCTGCCTGCTTGGTGCAATGGGCATGTCCCTTCTTAGGAAGATGGTATTTGACACACCTGAAGAAGATCCCAACTATAACCCTCTCCCTGAGGATCATCCAGAAAACCAACCTAGAGACCAAGACCAGAACCAGCAGCAGCATCCACAGTAACTTCTCCACGTGGCCAGATTCTTCTTTTCCATCTGGACTTATGCTGTGGCTGAGATCCTACTGGAATAACACCAGTTGCCATTCCGATGTGTAATGTTTCACTGTTCATATGGGTAACCCATCTTCCCCTTGTACCGAGTGGTTTCATAGAGCTTTGCACGTAAGAAGTGCCAAGTGCTTATGGAGGTGTTCTAGGGACAGGGGCTGGAAGTGGTAATGGCTCCTCAGTTACTCAGTGGGGAGTAAATACTAAATGGGGTGTTAAACCAGTTACTCTTCCTCTTGCTGTTAATGACTTGCTGTGTGCCAGGTTGCTCTTGCCCTTGCTACACAGACCAGTGCTCCTGGCTCTCACTGTTGTGAGGTCTCTTTGTGGGCTTTCAATGAAGTGATTTTTTCCTACTCTACCATGGTAGAATGCAGCTCAGCCTTTTCTTTTCCTCTAAAGCCTCTGCTTCTTTTTTGGTGGGTGTTTCTAAAGAGTCTTTACATTAAAGTCTTTATTTTTCAGTTGTGTGTCCATTTCTGCTGGGGGCAGAGGCAGCATTTCACCAGTCTCGTCAGGACTCTGCTCAAAACTGCCAGGCTGCTTGCTTGGGCTTCTCTGTTTTGGTGGGCAAAGCACAGCTCAGGCTAACTGGAAGATGTCCTTCCCCTCTTCTGTCAGCAGGACTGCAGAGCATGAGAAGGGGTGGTGTGTGGGATCTAGTTGGAGAAAGGGATGTCTGGGAAAACACATGGGACAGAGCTGGACACTCAATCCAGGCATTAACTGGAAGTAGCACTTGACACTTGTAATAAAGACTGTCTGCAGATGCAGTGCAATTCTACTCTTGTTGGATTTTTTTAGTTCTGAAACTTAAACATCTTAACAGCTGTACTAAACTGATTTCATCATTCTTGCTAATACACGTGTGCCAATACCAGACCTCAACGCCTTTGGAGTGAATCTGTAAACACCATGTCTTAGGATAGCTCACTTGGTAAAGTCGCTGTCAGCTCAGCCAGACAAGCTTGCAAACCACAACTGAAACTAAGAAATTAAGGCATCCCAATAAGCCAACTGGTAGAGAAGCCTTGTGGGAAAGGAAGATTGAACCACAGCTCCCCACCCTGCCTCCATGGGCTTCTCATGAAAACACCTTTTTAATGAAAAATCGGACTTCAGTTGAACAAGGTATATTGCTGCACTCGTATTTCCCTCTAGGAGGATGACCGAATGGTGCAGATGGTGTTTTAAGGGACGCAGTGGTACCAAGGGCTAAGCAGCCTCGGACTCGAACAGGTACTTGCCACGTGCTTTGCTCATGACCTAATAACACAGAGCTGGAGTTTGAATCCCTGGAAGGAGTTTGTCTTTAGTCTGCAGACATTCTGTTTTAAATTGCTTCCAAGATGGGACTTTGAAATGCAAAAGCCCCCTAGAGAAGCTGCAGTCCTGATGTGTCCATACCTTGTTGTGACCTGTAGGATAAGGTGACCACAAGCTTCACAGCAATTCAGAAACTGCACCATGTACTAGTTTAAGGGTTTCATGCTTGTTTTGGTCAAATTCCCTGAAGAGGCTGCTTGGGAAGTACCTGATCCTAACAAAGAGGCTAAGGTGTTCTCAGAAGAGCTGGAGTTTTTATGTCTCTGAGGCAAAATGTGTTCTACGTGGGAGGCCGAGATGCAGCAGGAGTCCTAAGTTTTTTCTTCCATGCTGAAATAACCTTTCAACCTCTCTAATAAGAACTAATGGACAGAGAACCACTCTGGCACAGAAGACTGCAGTATTACTGCTAAATTGCAAGTTTGTGGTTCCTGCAGACTAACATCTGGAAAAAGTTCCCTCCCAACCAGAATCAAAACTGGCTCTGTTCTTACTCAAGTCCAAACATGATAAATTAAGGCCAGAAAGTGTTTTTTGACTGTGCTAGCAGTATGGGTGAATCAGCAAGGATTGTGAAGCCGACTGGCTTTATCATAAAGGCCTGAACATAACTATCGGGCTGCCAGCAAAATCTGCCCTGCTTGCAACATTCACCAGTTCTGGCAGTGAAGGGTAGGAACTCTATCAAGAGCTGGTGTGCTTCAACAGCAGGGCAGACTCTCATTTGTTCTTTAAACAAGCATGTTTTTGTTTTGTTTTGTTTTGTTTTTTTAAGTCTCACTTAAATGAATGTTGTGTGGTTAAGCTTCCCCAGGGAAAGACAGGTTGTTTCTAGAGTTGTTGATAGTGCATGATAAAGGGTATTTAAGACCATGCACTTTGATTTGGTGCTCTGTGCACTGTAACTGGCAGCTGTGTGTGCTGACTGTGACCACAGCAAAGCCGCTGGCTGAAGAGAAGCTGCAGTCTTGGTGACTGCAGGCTTCAACATTTCTGTCAGTGGCCAGAGACTTTGTTTTCCAGATGCAGCCTTCACAGAAAAAAGGGTTCAGCACACAACCAGCTGATATCTGACAGACATGAACTTTAAGTCTGTAACTTCATTTAAACTCTTCCCCGTCACATCAGCCAGCTGAACACCTCAGAGCTCATTACAGACTGCACCACATGTGGGTCCTTTAGACAGTCATCTGCTGCTTCTAGTTGTGAGTCTCATTCTGTTTCCCCTGCAGCAAAAGGTTACTGTCTGTGTTATCTGCTGGGGTAAAGCACTGTCTCCACCACTTCAGAAAAACTGACTGCATCCGAGAGTTCAGCATTACACCCAAAAGCATTAATAATGAAGCCCTGGGGACTGTGTAGTTACCAGAATAGCACAAAACAAGGCGAGATCACTACTCATTGAAACTTCCTGAACTCAACCTAAGCAGTATGCATTCCTTTTATTTAAAAACTTGTCCTAACAGTGCATGTTGCACCTATACAAAAGAATCTTCACTGTCCACACACAGGTATAGAAGGATTCCAACAGCTGCCCTGGGTCTCAACTAGATCACGTGCTAACGCAGCGCTCTGGCTACGTCCCAGTTGGGGGAAGGAGGGAGAAGTCAGCAGTACTGGGAACGCTTGGCAAGTGGAATGTGCATCCCCTTTGGGGATGGGAAGACCCCTGCCAATCCTAGATCCATTTGGGGAGAGGAGTAGGGATAAAGTCCGTAGGAAGAGCACCAGTGTCACCAAGGAAGATTACCAGGCTGGAGCGGTATTGGCCAAACGTCTCATGCGCCTAGGACAGGGAGAAAGAGGTACAGTAAGTGCTGTGTTACAGTCATGTGAAGTCTCCCTAAAAAAAAAACCCTTCTTGTGAAGTCTGTGGAGGTCAGCTTCCTAGACAGACTTCCTTGGTCACCTGACAGTGCCCCACTGCTAGTGCAAAGACATTTTTCTCAATAACAGCTTTTAGGGCACTTCAGCTCATTAACTTGTATTGAACTGCTGCTGAAAACTATTCAGCCAACTATAGCTGAGAAGCAGAATAGTTAGAAAACTGTTGATCAGCAGTAAAAAAAAATCCTGGGAAAGGGCTAAGCCAGCTCAGTTCCTACAATGTATCTTTTGGAGAGATTCTGGCAGTTCATTTCTGCCTACCAGAAGCCCTTCACCAAGCAGGAGCAAGTGCTCTCAACTGCTTGTGGAACACGACTCAGTGGGTCTCTCCGGCAAGCAAATCCCCTGCACAAGCAGAGAGTGCAGGGAAAATAATAATAGTAAAAAAAGAAACTTTGTTTCAAGCAGGAGACTGTTAAAGTAGAGATTTAAATGTTTGTGGAGCAAGGTGATAACAGTTTGATATCCTGAAGCTAATGGGTATGAGTTTCTTTTGTGGTGTGCAAGTTTGAAATCCTGCCAATTGGCTCTCAGTAGAGAAATGCAGACATCAAAGCTTTTAACTTCTGTCTCAGAGACAGGCCAGAAGGAGAACTGTCTGAATGTGTGGCGGCACCTTGTATTTCTGTCCTGGTCTCTGATCTTCTTCTCCATCTCAGCATCTGTGAGGGTTTCCAGAAGAGGGCACCACTGGTCAGCATCCCCCGTGTTGCGAATCGCAATTTCTACTGTCGGCAAAGGGTTCTCACTGCATGGCAAGGCAGAAGGAACAAAGCAACATCCATCAATGGTCCCACAGCACCTCTCTGGGCTACCAGCCTAGGTGCAGGACACGTAAAGACAACAGAGCATTGTCAACTACAGCGTGTCAGGCTAAACCATTCATTCTTAGCCCCGCTTAGTGCATTCTAGTTCTCGGAAGTCCTCCAAGGGCTGACAGTTACGATCTTGTGGAGCTTGGAGATTCAGGGAGACCAGCTATGACCATCTCCTCTCACCACCAGAGAGGGGTTTGTCAAAACGATTGAAGCGGATGCAGTTCTCTCCCTCAAAGACCGTTATATACCTGGCTGACAGCATTCAAACCCAGTAAGTGCAGGCAAAGTCCATACCAGTTTATTGGTGCTGGGAGCACTTCTCCCCAGGGAAGCACAGGCTGCTAAGAGGGCTCACTGTCCAGCTTTCTGTTCTACAGCTCTGACTTCCAAGCTGTAGTTCGCCTAGCACACAGAGCTCTTCCCTGGCAAAAGTCTGGTCACCTGGGAGCCTGGTGTGATGAGAGCCCGGTAGCAGAACAAGCGCTGTTCTCCAAATTGCCTTGGAAAGTGGAGACTTCTAGGACCTACTGCTGCAACCAGAGACTGTGGCTACTCCCTGCACAAGCGATTAAAGATCAGGCTCTATCCCAGATCACAAGATCTGCTCCTCGGAGATCTGCCCTGACCAGCTGTATTATCACATGCACAAAAATATTTACTGCTTCACTAGCCCCTTTTCAGTAAAAGTCAACAGGAACTGACCAGGAGTAGCTTCCCAAATATTGACAGTGTAGCGGAAGCCCAGCATAAATACAGAGGAGCCTCAGAATGTAAATGTTTGCTTTGAATTCCAGAACACGGCTCAGCCTCATCTGCCCCGAGTGTGTGTGTGCGCAAGGAGCCCTCCGGCAGGTGTGCACGCATCCGGCCCCCTCCCCAGGGACATGCTGCCATGTATAGCGCTGAGGGCAGATCTCTCATTCCCCCAGGAAAGAACTCAAATCCCAAGCGCCATGGGAACAGACAACGTCTGCATCACAGCTAATAATCTACAATAACAAGTCTTCAAAGTAATACTACAGTGAAAAATTAATCCCGGGTCTTTGCTATCTGATCCTGGGAGGAGGCTCCAGTCAAATCTACTTCCAGTGTCGCTGACATCCGCTAAGGAATACTCAAACCCAGGAATTTCATCTTCGCCCTAAGATTGCTAGCACCCACTAGAATTAAATGAGGGTTGGACAGCCAGCTTCATAAGCATAACTTAACCACAAGCCAACTCGGACACCACACTTGTACAGTGCAGAATCAGAGGTAAACTGAAAAATTCCTCCCTCATTTCCCAGCCTTAAAAGTAAGCTGGGTCCTGCTCCCCTGTTGTTTTTGATCGAGAGGACAGTGCTGCTGGCAGAAGGACTGAAATGCACTGTCAGCTGCAGGATTGCCTCCCCTCCGTGCCTCTGGCAGCAGTGCTGCAGGCATGCCAGCCGGGCAGGGAAATGTCTTTAGAGAGGGTAACTCTTCAAGCATGTGGGTCTGGTGCATGAGAGAACCTGGGCCATCATTCAGCTGATGAAGGCCAAACTCTGGCTATGAGATGCTGTGTGCGGCCACTAGAAGCATTTGGTACTGAGGGGCAAAACACCGCAGCACACCGTCCTCCTGAAAATCCCACAACCTTCAGTTACCTGTCTGCTTCCAGTCCAGCTCCTTCCACCGGGCTTTCAGGCTCCTTGTTTTGCACAGAGCAGACCAGCTGAAAGTGCTGCCCTGGCTTTCATCAACTACAAACAGTTTCACCTCTCCCTCAGATGATTAAGCAGCACATGACTTCTCAAACCCTCATCCCTTGAGATATTAAGGTTCTTTTGATACTTCTAAAGCAGAGCCTTTCCTTACATCAGTGGAATGAATATGGAGCAACCACCACTCCTGTGGTTTGGGAATTCAGGAACTAACCAACCACAGAACCCAAATATCATTAATCACAATAAGGTTTCAAAAGCACTCCTTTGCTGGAAGAAGAAAGGGAAGAGGAGGGTATGTCTGTACTATGACACAAAGCAAGGTTTAAATTAGATGTTTTATTCCTTCCAAACAGCCAACGTCTGCATACTTTGTTCTGTTGGGTTTCCCCTCCTAGCTCTTCATTCCCTCTCTTGCAATACTGCAACAGCCTAAAGAAGGCCTGAAGTCTGCCTGTGTGACGTACCCCTAAAAGGCAGCGCTCTTTAGTAACCACAGCCAGAGCTGTTTTTAGAGAGAACAGCGTGAAGGCAGTGTTCATCTGATGTATCTGAGAGCCTGGACAGCACCAAAACCTTACTTGCTGCAAGTTACAGAGACTGATAGAAAATAAAGGCACAAATGAACACCCCCTCACAACCATTTACAGGTACACAGATTAATTTCTTAACTCTAAAACCTGCAATACAAGGAGAAGCACAGCAAAGAGGTAGAACATTTAGTGTCCACATTCAAAGCCTGCCTCTAACTCACACTGAGTGACAAGAACTGGGAACAAATGCCCTGCAGGTTAGGAGGCAGTATGCCAAAAAGGTGTTGAAGTTAATAACTGGAAAGGTAAATAAATTGTGAGTAGAAAAGAGGACTTTCTGTCCAGCATGGTGTGAGCTGGGCCATCTCTCTTACTTCAAGAAAGATATGAAGAAGAAATCTCAAACTCCTGGGAATGCTCAGGCAACAGAGTCCTACTAAACCTTCCAGACACGAGCTCTCTCCCTGCCATAGTTTAAACTACAAACTAAAGACTACTTGACATTGGCTCCAAGGACTGCATCTGCCAGCAGGGCACTTTCAGTCTCTTTTACCAGAGGCTACAGTGCGGACAGTGCTAGCTCACTTCTGTCACGGCTACAATGCACCTCGCAGCAGGGAAAGACAGGCAGTACTGCAGGTACCACACTCCCATCCACCATCCTTGAAGTTCCCATCGTTGCTCAGGAACACACACCCACTGTTCCATTGTAACAGTTTACGTGGCTCCGCACTATCTGCAAGTATCAGTCAGCTGACATGGATGGAAAGGTAGAAGCCATCTCCCCACCTCTGTAAGGACAAGGGGCATCAGCGGGATGGACACACAATCTAACAGTTTCAGTAGAGTAGCTCACAATTCCCATACAGTAAAGAGTTTCTTTACATTTTCTAATGTGAACCACTCTGGGGATCATTTTAGAACCAAGTAGTTGCCGTGGAAGATTTTTGGGATAAAAGTAACCTCCAGAAGAAACAGAGCAAGACTAGTGGAAAAACAGCACATCAGTGCCCGTTTTTCACAGACAGCTGACCAGACAGGAAACCTTTGGACAAAGAGTAGAGGAAGAAGCAGAGGTCACAGCAGCAGTAGCTGTCCCACAGCCTCCAGCTCCTCCTTGCTTACCCCTGCACCAACTACTCATTGCACTCTCCCTGAGGCAGGATAGGGCTGGGCATGCTTCCCTTTGCTGCCCAGGCAGGCGTCCTGCTTCCCTGAACTGACCTCTACAGCGCTGGTGTCCACAGCACCGCTCCCTCACCTCTGCAAATACATCATGTGCTGAACTCTCAAACTTCCGACCGTCGCCATGACCTGAGGTCAAAAATCCTCCCAGTGCACAGAAGGATACTGAGAGTCTGCAGACTCAGCAACGCGCTGGGGATAACACCGGTACGGTAACTCACCACAGAACACGGCACAGCACAACTGGAAACTATTATCATTAGGAGACAAGTCACAGAGCTGACTAATCAAAGCTGACACTGCTGCATTCCAGCTGTGAGAAGGGGCTATGATCAAGCCAACTTTTAACGTCAGCCAGGGCTCAGTGCTGCAGTTCAAAACACCAAAGCTTAAGACAGTGCCTGGTCCACATCAGGCAACGCCAACGGAACAGAAATGTATCCGGAACTCATCACTAGCCCAGGAGGGAGACATAAGGGATTCAATCACTGTTAGGTGCAACAGCCTTTTGTTCTGTGGCAAAAGCTGACATATCATCAATATTTGGTGCTGGTGGTATTACATCCGAAAGGAAAAAATACTGGAGACAAGCGCAAGCAGCGTTAAGGAGGACAGAATGGGTGCGAGCCAGAAGGACCAATCTCAAAAGAACCTTTCTGCATTGGATAAGCTGCTCTAAGATTCATTGATGTGAACACTCATGAAATACAAACACACGTGCACACTCGTATTACAAAGATAACAGTTCCGTACCTGAACGCATACGTCTTCTGATGCCAGCTCAGCTGTCCCCGGATGCTGTAGGCAATAGTAGTGACAAACTCCCCACCCAGGCCAAGCTCTGAGCACAGCTTCAAGGCAAACTTCTCTGGTGAATTCTCCTTCTCTGACATGTCCCATTCAAACTGGTCTACAAGGGAAATGTTCCCCACGTGGATGTTTAGCTGGAGAGAAGGCAAAAACCAGGTTATTTGTTTCCATTCTCACAACAGTGTGTCAGAAGTAATTTAACTGAGGAGGCAGAGGCTGGAGAAGAGAAGCGGAGAGCTAACTCCTAGTTCACTGCATCTGCAGAACTCCTCAATTCCAGTAGCATGAAGACTACTCAGCTTTGCTCACCAAGGTTCAGTTCTTCCAAAAGGACTCAATAATACTGAACTATTTCATCATCTCAGGGGCAGGCACGTGAATATTTAGTAAGCTGCCACCTTGGTTCTGTTCTCAATACAAAGGACAAAATGCAATATGGACATAGGACTGGAATTAAGAGCTACTCTGTCCTGAGGACAGCCTTCATACTCTTACTCCCCATAACATAACCAGAGAAACCTAAATGGTTCAGCTCTCATTCTATGCGTTCCTGTATTACCTTAATAATAACTCGTTGGTCTGACTGATCTTCAAGGATACTGTCCGTTGGGTATGACTCAATCTGCTGTCGGATCGCAGAGGCAATAGCCGGGACAAAGGTTAGAGGATTCAAATCCAAGTCATCGCAGAGAATCTCAGAGAACATTTCTGGCGTCATTAACTTTTCTGATATAGAGTAAGAATGAAGAGACACCGTTAACTTTCTTTGAAATGAATGTCTGTCACTTACAGAATACACAAAATCAATCCAACAGTGTGACAAAGGGAATCCTAAATGCATCACCTTTTGCTTTGAAAAGGGTATTTTGTATCAGGTTTGTAAGGATGTGCACATTGATGCCTTCTTTACTTGCTCAGCAGAGACAACATAGCTATGGTCTAATAATCCATGTACATAAAGGAGCCAAAGTGGGAGAGCTTTAAAGTTTTGCGTATACGCAATAAGGACACTCATGCTTGTTCTCTCTTCATATTTGGTGATGGATACAACTATATCCATTGGGAAACTCTCCTTCCTACATACCATTCATGTTCCACGTAAACGCATCTCTGAGTTTCTGCCCATCGATTTCCATATCAAGCCTGATTGGAACCAGAACCTCTGGCTGGGACGCATTCTCATGGATCACCGCTGGGTCATGATCATCAAAGCTAATACAAAGAGCAACAACACAGGATACACAACTAGCACACGACACGTCTGGCAACTATAGAGGGAAGGCAATGCCTGTTGGAAGCAATCCCCACACTCCCAACTCCCCCATTGGTCTTTATACAGACTCTTCAATGGAAGCTCACAAGCCTAAGGCAACCAATGCCACCTTTTATTACATCTGTCACAATGCATTCCTGCAAAAGAAAAAGGAAGCTTTCCAGGATTACATTTTATCTTGGTTTCCTCAACTTTTATAATGGAAAAATAAAAGTTAGTAATGAACTACAGCAGCATTTTCCGTTGAATATATTAGACCAAAGTCACTGGAATATGTCAGTGAGAGGCAGCCTGTCATTCACAGAGGGTTTGCAGGCTCCTCAAATGACAACCTTTCGGCAAATCAGCAGAAAGTACAAGAAACTCATGAGGAAAAGAACGAACCATTTTCCTGACAAAAAGGAAGCATTCTCTCTAAGCCATGGTGGGCTGTTGTAACAAAGAGCTTCAAGACACATCAAGAGCCTTTAGGCCATTTGTCAGTTTGAGATGCGTCACATTACAACAACACATCAGCAATACCCTGGCACTGTGTCATGGTAATGGTTTCCACTTTCTGGAAGCAGGAAGCCGTCTTACCACAGTGGGAATGTCCTCTTCTTATCCCTGCCCATGCGATTTCTGTTAATTGTCGTTGAGCATGGCACTGCATCCAGGTGATGAGAGCTGTTGGGCAGGGTTGGCACCCACTGGTTGTTCCTCTTTGCCTTCTGTTCTCTGAAGAAGGAGACTATGTTAAACTGCAGTCCCCGGAGCACCACTGCTACCACTTAAGGAATGCATGATTATACGCTTTAAGTCCTATTATGAGCTCCTGTTCCTTTTCCTGGAACCCTCAACACTACTGTTTGACTGAAAACTCATTTCCACACTAGTATCGGGGAAGCCTGCTCTCCAGCTCACAATTATTCATCGGATACAAACCCAGGTGCACCACTCTAAGTACTAGGCCCACATTTGGATTTTCTGTCTATAAAAAGACTGCGGCTAAATGCGCCCTCTCCAGAAGGCAGTATGCGCAGACAGTCTGTTCTACAAAACATCTGTTACAGCTGGAATGCAGTAATTTCAAGAAGAGCTGTATCATCAGACAGTTATGTTTTTCTTCCTGTTGTATGTGGGCAGTAACCCCATCCTTGTGCTCTGGAGGTGTTCATTTGCCCAACACTGCAAATGCCTGTTAGCACAGACTGGCAGCACCTGCTGTTTATACAATTTCTTGTGCTTCCTGCCCAAGCTGACACCTTCCAAGCAGCTCCGTTCCGATCTTGGCCCTCACTAGCGCTGGTTACCTGAGGTAGGTGGGAGGTTCTGTGCTGATAGACACTGCCTTATACTTCTCATCATTTCCATCCAAGATTTCTTCCACTTCAGAGGCCTTTAGCAGCGTCACGCTAGTGGCTAATGTGGTATAGCCATGATCTATTACCAGGAAAGATGCCAGTAATTAACATGGAAAACTACTACATAACAATGTAGCATTAACAGGCTGCCCAGTGAAAAAAAGCCCTCCCCGCAGGAAGGACTAAAATAGGTTACTGAGTGGTAAGAGTGTGTGCCCCAAAAATTCCTTCATTTATCTTCTTGTAGACACTTAATTTTCAAGAAAGGTTTTGACATGGCATTTTGTACACATGGGATAAATGGAGATGACATTTCTGAGTTGCCAGAAGCCTCCACTCTCCCTCACACACGGGGATGCTCTGTTACCAGAGTGACCAGAAGCCCAGCAACAGTGCCTAGCACTGAAGAAATATAATGGGTGTTGACATCCATCTAAACAGCAGGAATAAACGTGACTCTCTTGGAAGCAGGGGCGGAATGTCTTAGTTAATACACGGCAATCCCCACCACAAAGACTAGAGAAGAAATACATTCTAAAGACAAAAGCCCGATGACACTTAGGAGTGACCATCTTTCATTTGGAGTAAGAGTCATCAAGACACAGGGAGGGTTAGAATTACACGAGCTTCCCTCGGGTACAAACACCAGATGAACCTTGTTCTTCCAGGGTGCAACTTATTTAAAAACTCTGGTCACTTCTCCTATAGAATTTACTCAAGATGGAAGTGAATGCTACAAAAACAACACCTGAGGGAAAAAAAGTCCTTAAATCTTCATAATTATTAGATAAACTTTAAATCTAACGTACTTTTACTTAAGAGGAGGAAGAGAAAAACAACTCTTTCCTACCCTTTGCAATCACATGGTTTAGCTCTGCACACCTACATCTGCCATAATGATGTAAAATCTCTTCCACAGCCTTCTGGGAGGAAAAGCCCAGAAAACAATAAGCCCTCAGTAGCTGTTAAGAGTTAGAAATAAGACAGGCAATGATCAAATGAATATCTGATATGGCTTGGGAAAGGGGTAAAAGCCTCAGGACAGCACTTGCTCAGTCACAGAGACCATCTGCTTTTGAGAGTCCCACTAAGGTCCTGAGAAAGACGAGTTACGCATCGGATGTGCAATTGGTGTGGCCACAGGGAGAGATCAGAGGAAGAGAATTAGACATTAATATATACTGTAATAGCACCAAAGGTCACGGTAGAAATTCTTCCTGTAGCACAGCTAAGAATAACAGGCAGATAAGACTTACATCTTCTGGGGCTGTGAGACCGCTGATTTTCTGTTAAACAAAAAAAGAAAGCAACAGGTCAGCAGGATCCTTGGAAGAATGAGACATAAGTCCAGAATGAACCATTTATTTTTATTATGGTTCAGTCTAAAGAACATACAACAAGTCATATTGCTAAGAAATGTAACCACTTGTTATTAGCCTCCCACCAAAAACAATACGGAGGCAGCTATGCTCTTCCTGTGGCAGTCACATCAGTAGCAACACACCACAACAAATTCTGGGAGGCATAAACATTCAGTCCCTGCAAGAGGCAAAGTTCAGGAAAGACACATTTTCACTGGGGCCCTCGCAACATTCCTGCCTATTCAACAAAGGGACAAAAAAGGCCCTTCTGAACCACCAGAGGCAGATTTTCAAGGGAAAAAATTCAGATAAATGTTACTGGGAATCTGAACTCATCTTCTCACCGTGTGAAGAGGCCACTATCTTCTTCCTCTCTTCCACAGTAGCGAGGCGCCTCCAGAGTGAAGGGTATCTCTTGTACAGGGAACCCCGAAACATACGCAAGTAGTTTCCTACCTACAAAAAGAAAAGCAGAGATATGGCCTGGTGTCCCAGTAGAGCCTGCTATTCCATTTAAGAGAATTCTAGCAGAAGCCGAAACAAATTCAACTCTTTGTAACAATAAAGAGGAGCTTCCCGAGAGGATTTTTCTGTTTGTTTTTCGTGACAAGCGGACTGCACTGGGTTGAGCATCACACAACACTACGATTTTTGCAACAATATAGGAAACAAAATTTTTATTAGCACTTATTTCACTAGTCCAATACAAAAACCCCCATCTGTTGACAATAATCCATTTAATAGGAAAAAAATACATTTGTTTTCATGCATTTTTGAACAGCTTAACCTTTCTCTACTTCAATTTCTGTTTCAATGCACAATGCCCAGTAGGAATCAAATTGAACCAGATGCCCAGCTTTCCAACAGTTACCATTTTGGACTTGGTGATCTGAAAAGTCTTTGGCAACCTAAGCAATTCTATGATGTTACGATTTTCACTTTGAACCTCTGTGCCATCTAGATGTTGCTCGAACACTGAAAATGCCCAAAGACTCATATTTTGGTTTAAAGCCTTTGAACATGTAAAACGCGATCGCTGCCAGTAATCCTCTTTCAAATTTAGTTACCATCTGTAAAGCAGTTCTGTTCTCCCTGGCACAAGATCCTCACCTGCACCAAGGGCCACAGCAGGGCTTGCTGAACAACAGAGCTATTTCTAGGCTCTGAAATGAGTGAGAAACCAGACTGTTGAATTGACTGGAGAGGAGCAATGTTGTTAAACCCCATTTCACACAGGGTAAATAGTGACTGTTCTAAAAGAGACTACTTTACATTGGAGAATTCCAGGCCAAACACTAAGCATCATGGGAATTTATTCTTGTTATAAATCTTGTTTTAGTTTTTTAAAATAGTCTAAGAGTGTAGATGCCCTTTCTGGTCTAGCTGACAAAGGGCGCAACGATAACTTGTTTAGATCCAAGTGCCTGGCAAAGTGTGTGATGTGTCTTTAGAAAGTGCTCAAACTTTTTGTGCATTGTAGTATAGTCATTGGTTTTAATTTAAAATCACTAGTTCGGTGATTTGTATTCGATTTTAAATCCTGTTTTCTGATAGCGTCTGCCTTTTTTTACGCCAAGAGGCTAACCTGTGAAGAATAGTGGGTGACATAATTTTCCCATAATGAAATGTGCTACAGAACACTCAGTACTTTCTTTTTTTCTTACGTTTTGTAACTAAATATTAGCTACAGAGCTAAAACCGATTCTTGCCTTACACCTTTGGAGGGTTTTAAAGATTAGAACTTTCAAAGCCCTAGTTCCAACCACAAATGCTGCAGCCAACTCCAGTTCTGAAGGTAACCTAAATCAAATTTTTAGATTGGTAGCACAATGGCAGAGCGCCACACAATAACCTTGTTTGACAGAACTCATTTTGATCTTAACATCTATTTTCAGGTCATCTTGAATGGTACCTGTGGCTCATGAATGGTCTCCTTGAACAGTACTTGTGGCTCATGAACGGTACCTGGGGCTCGTGAACGGTACCTGGGGCTCGTGAACGGTCTCCTTGAACAGTACCTGTGGCTTGTGAACAGTACTTCTGGCTTGTGAACAGTACTTCTGGCTTGTGAACAGTACCTGAGGCTCGTGAACGGTACCTGGGGCTCGTGAACGGTACCTAGGGCTCGTGAACGATGCTTGAGGCTCGTGAATGGTCTCCTTGAACAGTACCTGTGGCTTGTGAACAGTACTTGTGGCTTGTGAACAGTACCTGGGGCTCGTGAACAGTATGTGGGGCTCGTGAACGGTACCTGGGGCTCGAGAATGGTACCTGAGGCTCGTGAACAGTACCTGGGGCTCGTGAATGGTACCTGGGGCTTGTGAACGGTACCTGGGGCTCGTGAACGGTACCTGGGGCTCGTGAATGGTCTCCTTGAACAGTAGTTGTGGCTTGTGAACGGTACCTGAGATTCGTGAACGATACCTGGGGCTCGTGAACGGTACCTGAGGCTCGTGAACGGTACCTGAGGCTCATGAACGATGCCTGGGGCTCGTGAACGATACCTGAGGCTCGTAAATGGTACCTGGGGCTCGTGAATGGTCTCCTTGAGCGGTACCTGTGGCTCTGCAGTGCTCATCAACGGCCAGGAATTAATCGTAGGGAAAAAGGTGACCCTGTTCCCCCTCCACGTGCCCGGTGCGGCGATCTCACGACTATCTGAGCGCACTCACAGCTCTTTCCAGCTTTACATTTGACACGAGCGAGCGAGGGGCCTGCAGTCCCCGCTCGCCCCGCCTGGCCGGCGCTGTAACCCATCCCGTTACCGCTTTTCTTTGCCTCCGGGCGGGGGTCGCAACGGACTCTTCCCCCCGTTTCCGCGGCGACAGGCCCCGCGGCCTCCCCCGCGGCGCCGATCCAGCACAAAGGGACCCGCCTCCCCGCTCCCCCCGCCGCCCCGCACCTCGGAGCCGATCATGTAGAACTCGCCGTCCTCCTCCAGCTGGAACTTAACGGGCTTCTGCCCGAACGTCTTGCTCAGCGCCATCATCATCATCGCGGCGGCGGGAGGAGCGGGGGCAGCCGAGCGGCCTCGGGCGGCGGGGAGCGAGTGCGCGTGCGCCGGGGGCGGGGCGGGGGGAGGAGCCCGGCCGGGGAGGGGGGCGGTGAGGGGGGGGGGAGGCGGGGTTGCGGCTGAGGGGGACGGGGGGGCTGAGGAGCGGATGCTGAGGGGAAGGGGGGGCTGAGGGGAACGGGGGGGCTGAGGAAGATGGGACTCGGGAGCTGGGGGCTGAGGGGAACAAGGGGGCTGAGGCGAGCTGTGGGGGCTAAGGGGAGCTGGGGGGGCTGAGGGGAGCTGGGGGGCTGAAGGGAACGGGGGGGCTGAGGGGAACGAGGGGGCTGAGGGAGGTGGTGTGGCTAAGGGGAGCTGGGGGCCTGAGGGGAAGGGGGGGCTGAGGGGAGCTGGGGGGCTGAGGGGAACGGGGGCGCCGAGGAAGATGGGACTCAGGGGAGTTGGGGGGCTGAAGGGAACGGGGGGCTGAGGGGAGCTGGGGGGCTGAGGGGAAAGGGGGGGGCTGAGGAAGATGGGACTCAGGGGAGCTGGGGGGCTGAATGGAGCAGGGGGCTGAGGGGAACGAGGGGGCTGAGGAGGGGTGCTGGGAGGCTGAGAAGGGGCGCTGAGGGGGGGAGTGAGAGGAACGTGGGGGGGCTGAGGGGAACGCGGGGGCTGAGGGAGGGGGTGTGGCTGAGGGGGGCTGAGGGGAACGGGGGTGCTGAGGAAGCTGGGGGCTGAGGAGCTAGGGGCTGAGGGGGCGCTGAGGGTGGGGAGTGAGGAGGACGGGGGGGTTGAGGGGAGCGGGGGGGCTGAGAAGTGGGTGCTGAAGGAGGGGGTGCGGCTGAGGGGAATGGGAGTGCTGAGGGAGCTGGGGGCACTGAGGGAGCTGGGGTTACCGAGAAAGGTGGGGGTGCTGGGGGGAGCTGGTGGGAATGGGAGGGGCTGAGGAGGGGACACTGAGGGAGGTGGGGGGACTGAGGGGAGGGAGAAGTGCTGAAGGAAGGGGTGCTGAGAAGAGGAGGCCTGAGGAGGAGGAGAGACGGGGGGCAGTGAGGGAGCAGGGGTTGTGGGAGGCACTAGGCAGAGGACCCCCAGGCAGCAGCACCCCTGCGGTGGCCGGCACTGAGCACCTCTGACCCCCCCCAGGCTGAGGGTGCGGGGCGGCATGAGGAGCCCATGGGGCCCAGCCCGTGTCTAGGGCAGCGTCCAGCGCTGGCACCCAGTGCCCTTGTCAGTGTCCAGAGCACAACCAGCCCCTAAAGCGTATGAGAGCTGCGGGGCGCTGGCAGCTGTGTGTCCACACGGGGCAGGGACCCCAGAGCCACTGGCCGAGGCCTTTTCCGGTAAAGCCCTGCTCCCGGGCAGTGTGCAGAGCAACGAGGGGCTGCTGGTGTGTGCTACGTAAACATCAGTGCCACTGGATCAGTTCTACGCAAAGGGCTCCAGGTGAATTAGGAGAGCACGATCATGTTCCAGGCTGGCTCGATGGCTTTTGGGTTGCTATGGCTGGAAGAGTGTGGCCACCTTATAGGTTTAGTGGCTGCTCTTGCCTGCAAAGAACAGCACAGATGTTTTTATATTGACAGCAACTGAAGCTGAGGCTGCTGGAACTGGAGTGGAGCAAACTTGATCGCTTGTTGTGCCAGACACCTGTTGTGCCAGAGGCTGAGCCTGGAAGGAAGCCGGGAATGGCAGAGGGAACCCTCTGTGCGGCTGCTGGAGGTAAGGGTGATGAGAGGGAAGCATGGAGGACACAGTCATCCCCCTCATCTGAAGGAGTTGGAGGATGTACAGCTGAAGAAGTCCTGGCTGATTTGGCGTGGGTAGCCCTCCAGCACTTTCACCTGGACTGGATCGAACTTCCAGTAATCTCGGCCTCTCAGAAAATAGGCAAAACCTGGGGGTGAGAGAGGAGGGATTAGGAGAGACAGAGTTTGCATGGTGCAGAGCTCTTTCCTAGCATGTTGTCTTGCTGACAATCTGCAGCTTGTGCAGTACCAAAAGAAAGCCTGGAAGAAGCAGGAGATAGTGCCAAGATTCATTTCATTCAAACTCAGGCTTGTGGCTTACACCTTTCTTTCACACTGTTGTAGTTTTGACGGGAGAGTAAGCAGGATGGATTTTATTTTGTATTTGTGATGATTTTAAGTATGCTGTACCCAGATAATGGCCCAGCACTGAGAGCACAGAGAGTGTCTAGGAGCTGAGCGGGGCCTGTGACAGTGAGCTGGTGAAGACCTGTTGCACAGCATGTCACTGCAGGGAAGCTGCTCTGGGATCTGGCTCTGGAAGCCGTGAGAAGCACTAGGCAATACCAAAAGCAGCCTGTTTGTTCAGGACGGCTGCCAAGGCTGAGGTACGAGCAGCATTTCTGCTGTCTTGTCCTCATTGTTGGGAGTGGTAACAGCTGGGTAGGGCTCTGTTACCATTTCTTGGTCAGAAGTTCGAATTCTCTCTATCAGACATTTAACTGTTGCAGTTAATAATGATAAAACTTCTCACTTTTATGGGAGAAGCCTCAGTTCCCTACCCACTGGTGGGAGATGCCACTCTCCCTCCCCTGTGTGGCTGAGAAGCACCCACTACTACCAAATGTCTATATCTGCCCAGTTCTTCCAGCTGGGCACTAGTGTTGGCCCGAGTGCCCACCCCAGAGCAGGCCATGTCCAGGCTGCACCCACCAGACCCATCCTGAAAAGCCGCATCGATCTCCTGAGGGACGCCACGCCAGTCGGCCATGGTCCGGGGGTAGATGTTGTCCACCTGACGGGTGCGAGGGTTGAAGCGCCAGTAGTTGCCTCCACTGAATATGTAGATCCTGTTCTTCTCAGCCCCCCACACCAGAGCTGCCTGCACAGGGGATGCAGGGAGGCCCAGCTCCACAGTTGGTGTGGGACCAGATACCCGTCTCTCGCCATCATAAATCCAGTACTGAGAATCTGACAAGGAGACAGAAAAGGGAGATAAGGGCTCAGAAGCTCTTTGGTGTCTGATAATTTGGCAGTGAACCGCACAACTGGACCTGGTGCTTTGGCAGAGCTCCCAGGGAAAGCTGTGCCTGAGAGGCAAGAACCCCACCAGTGTCATGGACACTGACACTGGCAGTGCCCAAAGTGCCAGCAGCATGAGAAATTGACTTCCCACGAGGATTGTTTCAACAGCTGTCTTCTCTCTGTTTGTGAAAGTTACACTAAAAGACTTGGCTGGAGGTATCAGCCTCTACCTTGCAGCCTCAGCTCCTGGAGGAGAACATATGTGGGCATGCATGGGCTTAAAGGGGACATGCAGCTGTACAGGAGCACACTACAGAAACCAGGGAGAAGTTGCGAGGCTGAAATAGAGACTAAAAACGTATTTCCAGATTAGATCAAAATGGGAATCTCTGTAATTAGCCTACGGCACGTAACATTTCCCTCTTATCTCATTTTAACGCATGGTGAGAGCCTGCCAATTTTTGTACTGTACGTCCTTGTGCACAGGTCAGGTGCTAACTAATCTGTTTATGCAGGGACACTGCCTGCGGAGCTGCGTGGTGTGCTTTCTGGTACTTGGGCTCACGGTGTGCAGATGGGGTGTGCACACCCAAGGCAGATGGGTACCTATGTCATTCTGCAGCCCCGCTATTAAATTTACACTTGGAAAGAGCATTGAAGAAAATGGTGGAGCTGAAACAGGGGTGTTGATGGTCTTGAATTCCAGGTGGCCAAGAGAAGGCTTGGCATCCTGTGGGTGACTGGTTTTTTCAGTCCCCGTGGTGGCGGGAGGTTGCCTGGCTTTGCACACAGGCTCCCTATAGGCTCATTCACTCTGGGAGGCTATAGCCAGGTCTCTGAGGAGCAGAGAAGGTGCTGTCCTGAGCGGGACCCTGAGGGCACAGGCTCAGGAGTTTTACAACCTGTGAAAGTGTCTGGAGCTCTCTGCTGGCACAGCACTTCCCAGAACAGCTGAGTGGATGGAGTGTTTCCTTCCTCCTCCTCTCCTAGCAGCATTGCCAGGACAGAGGCTCAAACCAAAAGAGAATACGATATCTTGGCTCTGTCTAAAATAAAGGTAACCCTTCCCTTCTCTCTTCCTCCTTCAATATCTGCTGAAAAGTTTAAACTAAAAGAGAGGAAACAAATAACAAGCGTCCCTGGATTGCTGAGGATGCCAAGAAGGTTTTTCCTCCCAGGAACTTGTTGGGTCCTGAATACCTCTCCGTAAAGATACATTTCTGAGCCATCTGATCCCTGCCCAGCTCTTACCTTGGAAAAACCAGATATTGCCCAGAGGGTCTTCAAAGGTGGCATCGACAGAGCTGGGGATCCCCTGCCAGTGGCGGGAGGCCAGAGCTGGGTAGCCATCCTGCAGCTTTCCGGCTCGGAGCCGCCACACATAGCGGGACTTGAAGAAGAACAGCTCCCCTCGGATGGTGGAGGCAGCGTCAAAATCTGTGTCACAGGCGTCGGGCTGCACGGACTGCCAAAACATGGCTGGTCAGGTGCTTGGATTCGAGGAGCCCCCTTGCCCAGGCTGAGTTCAGTGGATGGGAAGTCCCTATGTCCAGACAACTGTCCCCCTTTCAGCCAGTTTTGGTTGGGCACGTGCTGCCCAGAGGTTCCCTCCCTGCACATCCCAGGCTGGCAGGCAGTGCCAGCCATGGAGTCCAGACCTGCGCTCAGCACCATGGGTGGAAAACACAGATGCCAAACCACATGTAAGCAGAGCTGGCCTCACGGCGAGAACAGTCCCAGCAGCTGGGAACAAGCTGTGGTGTTAGAGGAGCACACGGACGAGCTGTGCACTCACCTCCACATTGGTGATCTCATTTGTTTCAAGGTCCGGCTGGGGCAACTCTGCTGGCTGAGCTGTGGTTGGGTCAGGATCCAGTTTAGGTTTTCCATAGAGGTACTGGATACCTTGCTTGTCATCGTCACTCAGACTAAGTGGGTAGCGGAAGATGTAGAAAGGAGACATCAGTGACTTGGAGACAGCTGTGTGCTGCAGGCCCAGGACGTGGCCAAACTCATGAGCAGCCACTTGGAGGAGGTCAGTGCCTGCAAAGGGAAAAGGTGGGAGATGCTTTTGTCTGCTTGTGTGTGGGGTGCCTGCCTCCTAGGCTCACTTCTACCATTCATCAGCCATTGACAACGCACTGTGTTATGTTGTAGGAGCCTAATGCAAGGAAAGAGACATCTACCTCGACTACAGTGCTCACAAGGGTTTTTCTGGAGCACTGTGAGCAAATCCATACACTCAAGATACTAGCCCGAGCATGGTGATAACTTGTAATGCCATCATCGGGGGCTTGTGCACCCCATCAGCTAGCAGGAACAAAAGGGTTTTCCTTGTGCTTTTGGATAGAAGAGGTTTGCGCAGCATAAGAAATCTGGCCCAGAGTAGTAGATGTCAGGGTGCTAAGGCTGTTTTTTGTCCATCCAGCCTTGCAGCAGTTGTTGGCTACAGCTGTAGTGTATCAGGTCCCATTTTGATCACGTCCACTGTGGAAGATGCCTGCATCTGGATGAAAACTTGCTGATGGCTCTTGTCACACAGACAGCAGAGGGAGCTCATTTATTGCTTGTGCGGACTGTAGCAAAAAGGTGACATTTAGAATTGAGTCCATAAAAAATGATCCGGTGTCAAGGCCTGGGCCTTATTCACCAAAGTCAAGGAAATGTACGGTAGATCACATTTTAGGAATACATGGCTGTGGAGCATTTAGAAAAGGAGAGAGGGGGAAGTGGATTTCAATATAAAAAAATGTGTCACTTGGCAGGTGTTGCTTAGCTTTCAACGAATCCTTTTTGAAGTTGATAAATCTCAGGGAAAGCTGGAAGAGAGGCACATTAAGCAGTGAAAATTGTGAGCAGGCTGTTTGTTGCCAAGTCCCAGCATATTTAATCACTTGCCTTGGGCCAGAAATCCTCCAAGCTGCAGCCCAAGTGATGAGAAAGGCAGAGATGTGAGTCAGCCAGCCTCGCTGCACCAAGCAGGATTTCCCTGCTGGCTCCAAGGGGAGCAGGTCACCTCTCAGCACTAGGACAGGGCGGGGTGGGATGGGACAGGGCAGGTGCAGCTGGAAGGAAGGCCTGGAAAGGGTGGAGGGGAGGGTAAGCCCCTGTTTTCCTCCACAAGTCAGCTTTATGTTGAAGCAATGAATTTACACAGCACTGACCCAATTAAATCAACACATCTAGGTCAGCTGAGAAAGTGGGATTTCTATGTCAGTGATTTATTACAAATTTTCAGACACTTCTGTTTAGTTTGGCAGGCTCCTCACTTGGTGCTTTCCAGTGTTGGCAGACTGGCTGTTGTCAGCTTTGCTGGGGGAGGTGAATGGCAGCCTGAAGGAGCTGTGCTGGGGCTATTGCTGTGTCCCTTGCAGAAGGTTGTCCATGTGGAATCCAGCCTCTTGCCTGGCTCCGGGGTGACCCCAGGGCACACCCTAACCCTCCTTACATATCTGCTCTCCCATCTGTAAAACAAGGCTAAGGATTTCCCCATCTCACTTAGAGCTGAGACAAGGATTTATCCATGTTTATATCGTAAAGCCCTTTTTAGCATGTTAAATGGCAATTAGCTGCAAAGAGCATTTACAAGATTTATTTATGGAAGATGTAGGGATGAAAAAAAAGGCCATGGAATGGGAATGGATTCTGATGGAAACTGGCATCCATTTTCAGTTCCTGGTTTGTCTTCAGCACCGTTTTTGTGGGAGAATGTAGGAAGTTCTTCAACAACACAGGCAGCCCCAACAAATGGTGAACAACGGCAAAGCCCACCCTTCCCCCAGGAGCAGAAACACTTTCTGCAGAAAGATCTGGTGCTTTGTGGTTCTTGCTTTGGGTCAGTATGAAGAGGGTCGGAGACACGGCCGTCTGTGCCCCACAGAGAGAGTCAAATTGGTGTACAGCTGGCAGGGAAGTGGACTCTGGAGCCCTGAACATCAACGTGGACAAAACATAAAGGAAACCCCAGAGTGGCAGGGGTTTAACCTGGTCTTTGTGGTTGTGTCTTTGTCCCTGTAGATAAACTGAGAAGGAGGACGAGGGGCTGGGCTGGGATAATTTTTGGTGATCTTGCAGGAACTGATGCTCTGGGCACTGATCCAGAAGGTCCCAGGCGGTACTGCAGTATCTCACGAGATACCGTGACACCAGACCCTCAGTGCCTGAGCAGAGAGCTACCAGCTTGGAGCTATTATTAGAGAAAAAAAAAAAAAGAGTCTTGACAGATGTGGTCTTGTTTACGGTCAGAGCATTCCCAAGCCACAGGGGCAGAGCTGGAGCCTGTGTGGTTTCCCTTTATGGACTTGTTCAAGTAGAAACTACTTTGCGGGCAGGTGATGAACAGTGCATGCAGGGACTAAGGCTGAGCCTGTCCTTTGGAAGACAACTGTGTCAGTTGGTGCTTGAGGTTCAGTTTGCCTTCATCCCTTCCCTGCTTTATTTCTAATGGCTCCTGCCAATGCTAGGTGCGATTCCGAAGTGGCAGGGTGTGTGGCTGGGCAGAGGAGCCATCTCAGATGTGTCCTTCCTGCTCCCCTTGCACAGGGGGAGCCCACTGGGAAACCTGAGTCCTGGGCTGGACACAGTCTTTGCTGTGACTGAAAGACGACAAGAACAGACCTTAATGCTACCAGTAGGGTTGTAAGTGGCAGGAGATGACAATGCACACCACAAAAATGATTGTTGCCTCTCAGTTTTACGAGGTCCCTGTTCACACCACAACTGAATAATTTCCAAGTGCCCTGATAAGTATCCTGAAGCATCCACAGCTCCCCCTGAAACAGTACCGTACCCAGGTTGTTCCCAATCGTCCAGGTCTCATCATAGTCAAAATGGACGTCTCCCTCCCGGTGTGTCTTGGGGAAGAACGCGTGTGCCAGGATCCCTCCAGGTCCGTCAAAAGGCAAGTTATCTCCATGCCAGTACCTGGAGGGAAGATGCACTGCACCTCAGACAAATGGCTGTGGACCCCTGGTGAACAGCATTGCATGGCTGCAGGTGGTGACCTACTGCGAGGGGACAGCAGCTTTCCCTCCCATTCCAAGTTCATCCCACCAGTCTGGATCAACTGTTTTGAGCCCTTTACATTGCCACAAGCTCAGTTCTGCATCAGGGCACTGAGGAGCAGAACTCGGTCACACCAAGCCCTGGGGATTCACATGTTTTCTCAGGGATGTTTCTCTCCTCCCTCCATTCAGCTTCCAGCCCAAAACTGAGCCTGGAGCCTAAAGAATTAAGGAGGTGACTGCTTTAGCCAAGATAAGGTCAACATAGCTGAGCGGTGGGGGGATATGGAGGGGCAGCTGGCAGTGAATGCAGCCAAACCCTCAGGTCCTTGCTCAAGCCAAGCCCGCCATTGACTAGTGAAGGAAAACCATGAGAAATGTATCCACTTGAGAAAGCTGAGGGAGGCACAGCATGTAAATCGCATCATTGCTTGGACGGTCTCCACTGCCTGTATTAGTTTTGCACAAACACGCAGCAGAGGGAAGTCTTTGCCCCTGTGCATATTTTTCCAAAAGCAAATTTGGGGCTGGGAGCCAAGATTCATTTAACCAAGAAACTATATTTGTCTTTGGGCAGACAGTTATGTTGTTCAGTCAAGGGACAGGATGGAGGACCTGAAGATGGAAAGTCAAAACAAATGCTTAGGAAAACAGCCTGTGGGCAGAGAAATGTAAATCTACCAAGAAAATTAATGTATGATCAGCAACAGTACCATGCACAACCAGCATTGAACAGCTGTACTTACACCAAGCAGCCCACAGCTGACAAAAAAACCAAACCAAAAGACTCCCAGTGTCTGAAAGCAGAAGTATGAGCCTCCACCTAAGTGCTAAAGTTGTGTGCTGGCAGCTTTCTGCTCTGGGTAGAGGTGCAGGGTCTTGCCTGCAAGGCTGCTGCTCTGTGTGGGAGGAGGGGGCTGCTGCCCACCCTGCTCACCTTGTAAAATCAATGACGATGTCAGCTCGTCCCTCCTGCACCTCGGTGAAGGTCAGTGGGGTTACGTCACTCCAGACTTTCAAAGCTTCCTCGATGGTCCTTCTCACTTTAGCTTTTACAAGCTGCCATGGGAACCTGATAATTCTGAAAAGCAACAGGCCCTGGATGAGGAGAGATCAGCCACTTTCCCATGGACGCTGCTGTCACGAAGGCACTAGCTGTAGTATCAACGTCACTAGGGCTGCTGCCCTTGCTCAGCAGGAGAACATCTCCAATCCAGACAAGCACTGCTCTGCACCCTCTTTAAAACTGCACATGCAGCAGATCAATCCCATCAGTGCTGAAACCCTCTGGCTGGTGGGCTCAGAGGTGTGTTCTCTGGAGACCTTTGCAGATCTATGTTTTTCTGGAGTGAAGCGATGCAGTATTTCCCAGGACTGTCCCCTGTGAGATCAGCCCCACAGAAGTGCCTGGGAGTTGTAGGATGTGATTTCTCCTCCTCAATTTCCTTTTTTACCCCTGAAAACCTGGGCTTGCTCAGAGCAGCTGCTGCCTCTTCTGCCCTTCTGTAACATAAGAAGACTGAAAGGTTTGCTGCAGAGGGAGCTTGCTTTCCCTTCCCTTCCCATGTTGGTATGTGTTCATCTCTGCTCTGTTATCTATCACCTCCTAACACTATGAAGAACTGTCTCCTGCACTTAATTAAACAGAAGATGACTTACATGCTGTCAAAAGTCCATATGAGTGTGCTCACCTCTCCACTCATGCCCCTGTGGGCAGCTGGGGAGGCAGCATGACCCTCCCACAAGCTTGTTGAGCAAATTCACAACTGAGAACGTGTGGGGT
Source organism: Phaenicophaeus curvirostris (assembly GCF_032191515.1). NCBI lineage: Eukaryota > Metazoa > Chordata > Aves > Cuculiformes > Cuculidae > Phaenicophaeus > Phaenicophaeus curvirostris. The sequence continues at coordinate 8,324,162 of NC_091408.1, forward strand.
GATTTGGGCAAAACTTTACACTCAAGTTGTGTTTATGGGGACATCAATAACAGCTGAATAAAAAGGTCTCTTTAAAATAAACTGTGAGGTGAGCCCAGAGCGGAGTGGTTGTGGGGGCAAAGGCACAGCAGGAGACAGCTGATGGTGGGGGCTCGGCATGTGTCAGGAGTTTGATGTAGGGAAGTGAACGTATGTGCATGGGGTGTTGATGCGGGACTGACCCAAGGGTTATGTAACGGCTGTGCAGAATGTGTTTGGGCAGGGGTGGGTGGGCATCTGTTTTTATGGGACCACATGCATGAGGGGATGTGGAAGTGCTGGGTACAACCTTCCTGGTGGCCCGTCATGCGGCTCCCTTGCTGCCGGGCCAGCTGGACCCAGTTTTAGGGCTTTTATGATCATGTCACAGCATGCTGCGCTCCAGGGAGCGTTAGACTGAAAGGTCTGGGGAGGGAGAAACAAAACAGCCTGACTCCCATTTCAGGCCTGTCTTACTTGTAGGTGAGATCGGTCTTGTCCCAGCGTCCGCCGGAGAGGACAAAGCGCTTCTGCCGGTTCCGCCCATTCTGGCCATCTGGCAACACCGGGAGGTCCGGCACACCGCACCGGGGTGGGTTCCAGCGTGCTGCCTGCTCATCTGCGCCCACGTGGAAGCCCTTGGCAGGCCTGCCGGTCCCCACGACGTTCACTAAGGACAACAGCCAAGGACTCTGCTCCTTCCAGGTGTGCTGCTTTCGAGACACATCCTAAAAGGTAAAAGCAAAGCCATCACTTGAGCGTCTGGGAAGAGAGGTCCTGATGCTGAGTGTTGGACAACTCCCCACAGCAGCCTTGCAGCAGCGAGTTCCACCTCTGCCTGAGGCTGCTCTCCCACTGCTATGGCACAAACTGCTCCCCAAAAACATCCTCTGTTCCCTGGGCTCTGCTGCTGCCAGGCTGGGTCACACCTGGGAGGCGCTGGGTCATGCCATGGCACCCTGTAATACAGGGATATTTTTGTTCCGCTTTTCCTTGGCAGCTGTCTGGCAGGAAATGCTTTTGCAAGCTGTGGATGAGAACCAGACCCTTCAAGAATGAAACAAATCACTAGGGAGTAAATTCTCCCCCTTTGCCCATATCCTTTATTCCGTCCTGGCGCTGGGTAAAGGTGATATTAATGGGAGGAAGCCTTTAGTCTCCAGCACACAGTTGTGCTCCCCATTGCCGCTCCTGTGGTGTCCCCTTGCTGTCCTGGTGTGGTGAGCAGGCCCTCAGAATGGCTGGGGAACAGCACAAGTTGGAGAGCAGAACACACGGATCTGGAGGGTGACCCAGCCCAGCTTGTGGGGCAGAGAGCAGCAGTGACCCTGCAGCCCCTGTCACTGCCTGAGGTCACTGATTCTGCAAAGGGCGGGACAGGACCATACCCCCCCCCCAATCTCTGCCTGGGAATAAGGTCATCTAGTCTCTTCTACACTTAGTTGGAAAAACATTATCCCTCTTGGCAACATTAGTTATTGCTAATTTGCTGACTTCCATTGGTTTCCTACCTGACAGTAGGACTATGGGGCCACCATGAAACATGACCCAAGTGTAATCCCCATCCTGCTGTGAGGCACATGGGGTGAGAGGTACTTGGTCTCTGCGTGACCATGGTGCACAAGCCAGACGTCCAAATGCAGAACTTCCTGCAGGCAAGTTTAAAGATGTTTAAGCCACAGTAGGAGCTGAGATGAAGCAGTGACACATCTCTACTCAGACAGGCAGGTTCCGTCGCACAGGGCTTTGGAGTGAGGACCTGGGATTTAGAGGTTCCCTTCCTTCCCCTGCAGGGAGCTGCCAGCTCTCCTGGCTGCTTGGCTGGGGACATGAAGGCCTGGTGGGCATGATGCCAGGGCTGCCATGATGCTGTGTAATCTGCGTGCTGCCTCCACTCTGTTCCCTACAAAGAGTCCATTCATGCAGGCTGGAATGAAGTGTGAAGCCCTTGGCATTAATTCCGCTACCGAGCTCCTGACTCTGTATTGGCCCCATGCCTCTGAGCAACGCATGGTTGGACACAGGAGCCTGGGAGGTCACACAAGGAGCAGTTTAGGTGTTTGGCTCTTTCTGTGTCTGTCACCACTCCAGCTGGCTGAGTTGTCCTCCCCAGCCAGACACTCTTGGTGGCTTGGTACCTGCCAGCCTTTGCCTTAGAAAGCATTGACCCAGTCCTGGTGTTCCAGTGCACTTTCACACACCATGGGAACCACATCATCAATGCATGCAAAGAGAGAAAGCCATTTTATATCTTGAACAGCAAAGCCCACCCAAGCCACCAGTTGTGGCACTGGGAAGCCATCCAGTGCTTTAGTGGGAGGAAGGCGCAGTCTGGCCTGTCCCAGGGGAGTCTGCGCCAGGCTGCTCCCACTGAATGCTGGAGCCCTGCCAGGTCAGAGGTACCTGTCTCTCTAAGAGGAGCTCTCTAGGAGCTGCCTGGCACCCGGCCTGGGCTGGCAGCTACAGCCTGTGAAGGATAACTGGCCGGAGGAGCTGATAAGGCTCACGTCCTGGCCAACATCATTCTCTCAGCCCCAATGAGACCTTTTGCCAAGCACATAATAGCAGCTGTGTCACCAAAGCCCAGCCTAGAGTGCTGCTCAGCTCCTTGCTCCTGGGTGCACTCTAAAGCATCCACTGCCACCAGAGGCAGGTCCTGCTGCCCGAGGACATGGCATGATTAATGTGTTTGGTTTCCCAGAACCAGGAGGTGCAGGACAGCCGTATGAAGGCACATGGGGAAGAGTGGAGATGGACCCTGGGGAAAGCACTTGCTGTGGAACTGGGAGCACTGGGAAACCCTCAGGAGTTGCACAGTTAGGTGAGTGTGATAAGGCTGACCCAGATGGGCTCACTTCTGTTTTTTGTCTTCTCTATGCCAAGTACATTCCCTGGGTCTCCCAGGAAGGCCAATTGTTGCCTTCCTGGTTAGGGGCACTGGCATAAATTGGAGATTATCACCCTTCTCCAGGCAGGGGCAAAGGAGGAACTGAGGGATCCCGTGTTCAGGGGCAGACCAGAGGTAGGTTTTCTCTCTCCCCTTTGGTTAACTCAAGGCCACTGGCACGAAACCCAGCTTCCAGACACCCAAACCCCACCTTCCCTTAGGCAGGGCTCTCCCTGCTCCTATTTGCCTGCCCTGGGAAGACCCAGCCCTGGGAAGGGACACAGCCTGGTCCCATGAATGGCTTTGGGTGGAGGCAGGAGGAGAGACCTGCCCTGCTGCCCTGTGTGCGCTGTGCCCCTAGACAAACAGTGAGTCTCTCCCTGTCGTCACTGCACTGACATTTAGCACCATGGCAGGAAAGGGCTGGAAAATGCCACTGCAGGCACAGCCAGCAAGGGGAAATGTGACGGTTGGAAACCACTTGCCAACAATGCTCAGGAGACGCGTCAGTCTGGAGATTTCAGTCTCCTTGGCTGGACACACCTCACTGCAAGAACTTCCCAAGGCTTAGATAACGAGTCCTCTTACTTAAAATTGCATCCTTCCTACCCAGCGTTGAAACCACCTACTCTTGAGCAGATTTTGCTTTGTACTCCCAAGCTGTGGGATAATGCCTAAACTGCAAGCTTAGGGAGTTCCTCAGGTCTGTGCTGCTACTGAAGCCAGTGCAAACCTGTGAAGAGGATGAGGGGGCCACTGACTTCTGGGTAACTGTCAAGGCATTCCTACTCCTCCAATCCCACCAGTGGAGAGGAAAGGATTATCAAAGACCAAAAGCAAAGGAAAGTTCCTGCAGGCATTCAGACCAGCTGAGCACAGAGCCAGATCTGAGTCTCTGCCTAAGTGCACTTGCACTGCCCTTTCCAATATAACCTGCAGTTGGGATGGCCGCTGTGCATAGGAACAGACAGCTTTTAGCCAAAAGAAGCGGCCAGGGCTTTGCAATAGAGACTGAGCAGCAAAATGTCTTCACAACACAAGCACAGAGAGGCTGCCAGGCCCGAAAGCAAGGGTTGCGAGCAGTGAGAACAGCTGCGGAGCAAAGCTATACACAGAGGGCTGTGCTGCAGGCCAGCCACAGCTCCTTGCAAAGAAAGTGCCTCTTCCTGGCAGCCTGGTGACCCAAACGACTGAGAAGGAACAAGAGGGAAAGATCCCATGGGAGAGCAGAAACCACAACAGAGGTGCAGACCGCCCACTCAGTTCCTTGCAGCTTTATCAGCCCTCAAGTACCGCAATACAACAGCCATCACTGCTGGGTCTGCTGGGGCTAGATGAACACAAGCCAAGCTTCCCAAGAAGTGTCCCTGCCATCCTGAGAAGCTGGGAGCATCTTTAACCTCATTGAGTTGGGCAGCACTTGCCCTCCAGAGCCTCCCAGGAGAAGAAGCAGCCAGATCAGTCCAGCTACCCTAGAGTATCAGCAACGGTGTGTATAAAAAACTTCAAGAGTGAGGTCAGTGCCTGGTACTGACAAACCCAGTGCTCTCGTCTCACTGGGTCCATCCTTTGCTGCCTGCCCTGACCTTAAACTCTTCTCCTCTGTCATGTACCTAATTAGCTGGGCTCCTGCCTGCTCCTGCAGCATGGAGATGAAAGGAGACACCCCCCCTCCACCCCCATCAGACAGGAGAGACTGGGCAAGTTACAACGCGAATCCCATCACTCTTGGATACTTCCCCTGTCATTGGGGGCTGTTTCCTCTTCTGCTAGAGGTTGAGCTCATGGGATGCCTCTCCACTTCCCTGTCTCTTCTGCTGCTGCTTTTCTATTTCTCACTGCTTTCTCCTTCTGTTATTCAGAGTTTGGTGAGGCCCTGGTGTTTGCTGCCCCCTCTGGCTAGCAGCATCGTCCTCTCATCTACGAACCAGCACCTCGGAGCTCTCCTGCCTTTAGCTCCCCACGTGGGGAAACACAGCAAAGATGCTTTCTCCTGCAGTTCTTGGGTAAGACAGTTCTTTCACCCCATTTCTGTCCATTGTCGGGTGGCCGTGCCCCCCAGGGGCTCTGCACCCCCTTAACAGGCTGCAGCAACGCTCCCACCTGAGATCAGCACTCTTGTCCTGATGCACAGAGTAACACTGCCAGTTATTTTGCCAGCATGCCTCTCAGCCCAGCAAAGATCTGCAGGGGCTGGAGTAAAACAGGCGCCAGCTCCACTCCAGTCAGGTTGTGTCCCAGCTCACTGGCCTCAGAAGGCGCTAATGCTGCTGCTGAAATGTCATGGCAGAAACAGATTATATTTGTGGTCTGGTCAGACCCTGAGCTAAGTGTGCTCCTGGTCAAGGCACTCTTAGCGGAAACCCAGTGGAAACAACGCCCAGGCAAAGCCACCAGATTTATTAGTCCTACCTCCCCCAGAACAAGGCAGAATCTATGAACACTTTAACTAGGACTTCATTGCTGACACAAATACTTCTGCTAAAAGAATGGCTTCTTCGTGCTGGGGTGCAGCCCGGTCCCACTGCAGACTAGGCTGGGGGAACACAAAGGCTGAGACCAAACGGGAGGTGCGGCAGTGCCTGGCCGTGCTACACAGTTGGAGGTTCCTCTCCACTCACTTCCCATACTCTGTGGCACCGTTAAGTGCGACCTCCTGGGGCCTGACAGTTTGTTTCCGGATTATTTGGTGGTAGTTGTTGTTGGCAACGAAAAAAGGAAAATGTTTATTTTTCCTAAGCAACATGGAACATGAAACATTATGGACTGCAAATGTTTATGCCCACAGACAGAATGAGAAGACCCAGGCTCTGATGTAACAAGAGAAAGTAAATGAATAAACGCTGCAGGACTATTTTTATTATCAGACACTTCAGTTACGTGACAGTTTGTGAGTCTTGTCCATCAACAACACCACAACCAAGCTGCTGGTGTTACCCAAGCAACAGTTTGCCAGAAACAGGAGTACTCACAAAGCAAACAAACCCCAGGATGCCAGGATAGCAAAAGGTTTCAAGAGCCCTTAATCCGATGACCTAGAAATCACCTTGAAACCAAGAAACCACTCTAGGATGCGATACACTCTAGGCAGAGGAGGAAGAGGGTTGAGGTATTTTGTTTGTTGTGCAATTACATCCAAGCTAAGGCGAGCAATGAGCTCTCAGTACCCAGCCCAAGGACAACAGCAAGGACATCTCCCCCTGGATACAGCCACCTGGCACAGCGCAGCCCTCTCCAGAGCTATGGGGGAATGTTCTACCCTCAGGAAGTGTATGCTGCTCAGATGGGCAGGCTGGGATCTCCAAACCCACAAGACACGCACTGTTCCTCTGCCCAGTCTCCTGGAGATGTTGGGGTGGAGGGGGTTCTTCCTTTTGCGAGACAGTGATCCCTCTCTCCTGCCCAAATCCCACTAAGAGGAGGTGGTCTGGTCACCTCTTTCCTTTGGGTCTCATCTGCACCAGGATCTCAGTAAACCTTGAAAACCATGTCTGTGGCTCTCAATGAACACGTCAAGTTCTCCATTTTTCACTTTGCCAGACAGCTACATGCAGACTCATCAGTGCTTCCATTCACCTCACAGGCTGAGCCATTCTCAGTGCAAGAATATCCAGGAACCCTTCATTTACCTGTATGTGTATTTGAGATTAGTAGGAAAGAGCTGACAGCATCTCTGGTGTGAAAAGGCTCTGCGGGACAATTTCTCCACTGAAGATCCTTTTTTAAATAAACGTACCCTTTTACACACAGTGCACCCTGCCTCTGCTGACCCCCCAAGTTACAGTGGGCTATGCATGGGGGAAGCAAATAAAATGCAGTGTGAGCTGGAGGGTGAGGGGGATCTCCCCCAAAGTGCTTCTCCCTCCCCAATCTGCTTTGCCAGCTGCACATCCCAAATCTTGCCACACTGCAGGGTGTGCATTGCATGTGAAAGCACAAATGCAACAAAGCCGCTGGAGAATAACTGCTTACATGTGTACTTCAGCCTTTCCCAGAGCAGAGGATAAATGTGCCTAAAATTACCCCAACACTCACTGCAGGATTTAAATAGCCAAACCAAACAGTGTAAATCAAACCCTTCCTGCGGGAGCTGCTTGAGCCCTGAGCGAGGCAAGTAGCCTCCCCAGCTCCTGCGCTGCCGGGAAGGCAGCACTGTGCTTCCAGGGGGAAACTTGCTGGGTTCAGGGCAAGAGGTGCAGGATACAGCCCCCAAGGGATTACACTGGCAGCTGCGAGAGGGTGCCCACCACTTCTCCATGGAGAGAGAGTTTCCCAGCAAACGGACTGACTTTGATTTCCCAGGGGAGCTGAAAGCAATGCAAGAATTCAGCTTTTGCGTGTGCACTGCCCCGAGGACTGCAGATCTTTTGTTCTCAAGTTTTACAGTGGACACCAGATACAGCCTGCTCTCAGTTTTCTCTTTCTTTCTTTAGGTGCTAATGTAAAAGTGAAGGAGATTTACAGGGTTTGCTACAAAGAACACAGCTCCTTCCGCAACTTGCACCGTGTAGCCTGGCTTTAAAAATTAATTCGAGCCTTTGATTCCCTGCCCCCTCAGTGTAGCTGTTGTGGGTTGTTACTGGAGCATCAAATGAACAGTCACAGTGCAGCATCCCGGGGTGCCAGGTGCTGCCTAGCATGGTCCTTGCCCACCCCACCTACCAGCACAGCTTGAGGAGGTCACCATCATCTGTCCTGTAGGAGTTCAGCCCCACGGCTCCGCTCTCATTCATCACCCAACAGTGAAAGGTGCCCAGACAGGAAATCAGCTGCTCTTAGAAACAGGGAAACATCTCCTTGTGCACAGAGACTCAAGGCAGCCGGAAAAGTGAGCATGGAATGGCATGGCAGAGCTCTCTAATAAAAGAAAGTAGAGAAGGGCTGAGGCCAGAAACTCATGCGCAGGCCACTGTCAGCCCAGCAATCCCACTTCAGCCGTTCTGCACTGGCATGCATGCCCCAGCCAGAAAAGGAATGGGGTGCACTGCTGTCAACTTCCATCCTGTGTGAGAGCAACCACCCATGATGCTAGTTTTACCTCAGAGGTACTAGAATGACCTTCAGAAGAAGCCTTGACACCAGTTAAGAAACCCAAAAGAGCAGCTATTTGAGATGAGAGAACTGCTGTTTGAAAGTATGGGAAATCATCCGTCCATTTCCTACCCCAAAACAATGCAGCCACCATCTCTGCAAAGACTGAGTGAAATACATTGATTTTTAGCTCCTGAGCTCCACATAGCCAGTCAAATGCAAAAGCATGAGAGCCTGAGCAGACCTGGACCCCTGCATTAACAATGTGCTTGCCCAACAGTTCGGTGTACGCCCCCTGTTTAAAGGGTACTGGCCAAGGCAGAGGAGCCGCAGCAACCTCTGCAGTCAGCCAGCAGCTGTGAGCACCAGCAGAAGGAGATGGAGCGCACATCGCAGCTGGGACCCAAGTTCAGTTGGTGTGAGACCCAGGCTGGCTCTCCCTTCCCCAGGGATCCTGCAGAGGTCCTTGCTGGCAGCAAGACTGGGACCAGAGGCTGTGCAGGGGCCTCTAGGAGTAGCAGCTTCTCTGCTTGCACATGGCAGAGCGTGAGGCACCTGCCAGCCCAGCCAACCAGCCTCCAGAAACCAGTTATCTCCAGCTTTAGGTAAGTCCCTCCCAACATACCCCTGGCTGCATTCAGAAGGGGATGAAATACCCAAAGCGGTGTCATGACTGAGGTGCCAAGTGCTGCCTCCTGAGCACTTGGCCTCACCTTCCTCACAGGCAGAGCGGAGCCAAGTGCAGTGACATTTCATTTGGAATAATACAAGCACTTCGAGGGCCAAGGCTGCTCTGTGCCAAGTCCCAGCCCACAGCATATTAAGCAGCCAAGTTAGAAAGTACTCAGATGACAGAGCTGATAATAAAACCATCGACAGAACCTGGACTAATCCCCTTGGGCTGCTACCGGGCATTTGCTGTCATTACTTTATGGCACACGGGTGAAGCGCATGTATACAATAACCCAATCACGCACACACACATTCCCAGCACAAGGAGCTCTCTGTCTTCCGTCTCCCAAATCCCTCGCACGCTGCTGCTCTTCTCCGGCAGCAGCATTCCCTGCTGCTCGCAGCTCCAGCCCAGGTGCTGGGACCTGGCAGGCATGTGCGGGGAGAAAGAGTCCTGCTGCTCCCCTGCAGCCTGCGTGTTTGATTCATCCCTTCAGTCTCCCTGTAATACTTCTTGGAATTGCGCAGCATGCGGAGAGTGTTATTAGCAGGCAGCGAGTGCTCTGCTGCCTTTAAAGGAAGGGGGGATCCCATGTCCTCTCGTAAACCCTCCTGGTCCTGCTCCTTGCCCTAAGAGCCCGTGTTCCTTGGCTCGCTTCGCAGAAGGGAGCTTGAATGTGGAAACTTCCTGATCACGCCAAGAGGAGCCTGCGGGGAGAGGGCACTGCCAGGGCACCCTGGGGCTGTGGCAGCGATCCCTTGGCCGGTGCCTCCTGGCAGCGCAGCACTTGGGGGGATGGACGGATGGATGGATGGATGGACGGACAGAGGTACAGACAGATCAGACAGATAGATGGATGGATTGATAGATGGATGGAGGGATGGACAGAGAGAGGAATGGATGGATGGATGGATGGATGGATGGATGGATGGATGGATGGAGAGAGGGATGGATGGAGAGAGGGATGGATGGATGGATGGAGAGAGAGAGGGAGGGAGGGAGGGATGGATGGTTGGATGGATGGATGGATGGATGGAGAGAGGGACAGATGGATGGAGAGAGGAAGGGATGGAGAGAGGGATGGATGGATGGATGGATGGATGGATGGATGGATGGATGGACGGAGAGAGGGATGGACAGACAGAGAGACAGGTGGATGGAGCGAGGGAGTGATGGAGAGAGGGATGGATGGATGGATGGATGGAGAGAGGGATGGATAGATGGAGTGAGGGATGGATGGAGAGAGAGAGGGAGAGAGGGATGGATGGATGGAGAGAGAGAGGGAGGGAGGGATGGATGGACGGATGGACAGAGAGAGGGATGGACAGACAGAGACAGGGATGGATGAATGGAGAGAGGGATGGATGGAGAGAGAGGGATGGACGGATGGATGGAGAGAAGGGTGGCGGGACGGAGGGCAGTTGGTTGATCCCGGCGGCTGTGCCGGGTCCCGCGGGGCAGGGCGCGGCTGGGGCTCCGCGCAGGGGGCCGCTGCCCCCGACTCACCGGCTGGCTCGGGCGGGCGGGCGCGGCGGGCGCGCAGTGCAGCAGGGCGGCGGCCAGCAGGGCGGCGGCGGGCAGCGGCGGGCGGGCCATGCCGGCACCGGGCACGGGGGGTCCCGCCGAGCCTTTTATCCCCCCCGCTCCACCGGGGCCGCCCGCCCTCCTTCCCCGTGCCTCCTCCCGCTCCTGCCTTTTGTTCTCCCCGCGCCGTGCGGCTCGGGGGGACCGGGGCCGGCGGCATCGCGGCGGGGGGGGGGCCGGCCCCGCTCCGCCCCACGGCCGGGGGCGGCGGGGAGGGACGGGGCGGGACGGGACGGGGGGGACCCTCCCGGGCCTGCCGCCTGGGCTCTGGCCGCGGCGCCGAGGCTTTAAAGGTGGCTTTCGCCCTCCTGCCCGCGGTGCCCTCCCGAACCGCTCAGCCCCCGCCGGGTTCCGTGCACAAAACGTGTCTCCGTCCCCTCTTTGCGCCCGGGAGCCGTCTGGGCGCGCCTGGCCCTTCGCTGGAAGAAGGCTTTACCCTGTGCGGGATGCTGAGAAGGGGAAGGAAGGGAACATCCCTCGTTTCGGAGATGCCAAAGCCTCCACCCGCTCAGCCACCCGGAGGTGGGGGCAGCGATCTGGCGTCTCGGTTCCTGCTTCTATGGGAGAAGCCCTGGACTGTGCCAGCATCCCCTCGATAGATCAAGTTTAGCAGCAAATTGTTTCAAGAAACGTGTGCCAATAAGAAAACTTTGATGTCCAGCTGCCTGGAGCGTGGTGGAGCCGGTGTGCGGGGAGCGGGGATGTTCCTGACACCCTGGACGGGATTGCTGTTTCAGTTGTCTGTGATCGGCTGTCCACGTTTTGGTTTATGGGAACCATACTGAGGATGTAAAGGCTGGTTACGGGAACCAGATGCGAGAAGAAAGAGCCTGGTAGTGGCCGTGCTTGGAAGGTGCTGCTGTGCTCAGCTAGGAGGCTGTTAGCGAGATGTCCCCGCACTGGGGCCGTGTGTTTGGTGTGTCCCCAAGACCTTACTTGTAACGGGGGAAAGGGAAGCGGGGAAAAAAGCAAAAGGGAAGAAGCAAAGAGCTGGTGTTCATGGGGCTCAGACTTTACACTGTGGAATTTACCCTTTTCCTGCTATTCTGGCTGTGCCCCAGGAATGCAGAGCAGATTCTACTTTCCTGCCTTGCTCTGAGCCAGCCAGCTGGGTCCCAGGGAGAAAAGCTTTCCTGCCTTTGTTTCTCTTTAGTGTCTTTTCTTTGAATGCTGGTGTCTCTGGAAGCTTGGTGCATTCCAGCCGGTGGCAGAGAAGCCTGTGTATGACCTGGGGAAGCGGGGAGAGGCGTGGGAGCAGCGTTTGAGGCAGCAAAGGCAGTTTGGTTCTTAATCCAGGGAGACTTTTGAAAGGGGTGTTCTGGGAAACACAGTCCTTGCAGAGATGGGACCACATGTCAGACAGAACTGCTGGCTCCTGCCAAGGCACTCTGCACAAAGAAAGTACACGGTATATTTGGGATTACAAATATTTCCCAGCCAAGCAAGTAGATGTTTAGCAGCAGAAAAATGGCCTGTTGGGTGTTTCAGAGGCTTGTGTGCTCACCTTCTGCAGAGGGACCTATACACAGCCAGCACAAGTCCTTTTTACTAGCACTCCTGTGCTGGGAGCTCTCAGCCACTGTCTGTCCATGCAGCCCTTATCCCTACCTCGGTTTGCAGCTTGCTGAACGTACAGAAACTGCTGGCAGGTGAGCTCCAGCCCCAGGGCACTGACAGCCTGACATCGCTCAGTTCGGGCACTCTCTGCTTGTTTTCCTGCAGCTCCTGCCAGGCCGGAGCCAAATCTGGGGTTCAGGGATCTTGTGAAGCTCCTGAAGCTCAGTGAAGGCCTTCATGATTGGGAAGTCCCAATGGATGTTGCTGATACATCATTCCCACGTGTAGCTCGTCTTGCTCAGCATCTGCTTCACGGCCTTCCAGTCTCAGCAAACAGCAGGACTAGATTTTGTAAATCGTTCTGGCCACAAGCATTAGCTCTTCTCACACTCCCTGAAGGCTTTCCAGCATGGAGGGACCGTGTGAAACCCCAGGCAGGTGAAGTGGCATTGTAAAGTGAGTCTCAACAGAAACCACTAATGGGATAAACTCCCTCAGCAGCCCCTTCCCCAGCAAGTGTTTGGGGAGGAAGGGACTGTGCAAGAGGAAGAAAGGGAACAATGGGTCGTATTCTGCACTGTTCTGAGCAGCAAAGAGGTGGAATAACTCTTTCAGTCCATGGGCCACTTGGGTGTGAAGCTGCCGTGAGGCATCTGTGAGGCATTTCGGGCTGAGAGAAGGTGGGGGAAGAAATGTCTGGTGAGAGTGAAGGGAAAAGAGGAGGGAAGTGGGAGAGAAACCGAATTTAAATGGATTAAGCCTGTCTGTCCAAAGTCCTTTTGTTTCCTGCCACCTCCCTGGTGTGACTTTCACAGCTGTATTCTGTGTGACTGGGGACCTGGTTTTAGGTTCTCTGCAAAGTCAGCATGGAGCTTTACACCTCCTGGACATTTCCCTGAGCAGCTGGAAGAAGGTCCAGGAGCCAAATCCCCAGGATAGAAAAACTCCTTTGATTTCTCTTCTCTAATGTCTTTCCTCTTCTCTCTGTAGGTGATGGCCTCATGAATTGATGTCTCCAGCATCACTGCTCAGCGGGTGACAAATGGGGATGCATTCCCATCGGGCAAGTCTCTGTTCTCACCCTCTGGCTTTTGGGATTCCCCTTTTCTTTGGGCCTGGCATCTTGTTTTATTCCTGGGCAGCCCAAGTGGCTGTTTGCACAGGTGGCGGTGGGTGTGAAAAAGGCTGGGGCTCATGTGCAGTGAACTGCCCTTGCAAACACCGGGGGCCAGGAGTATTTCTTGACGAGGCTTTGAATTACCAGATCCCCTCAGCTGGCAGCGCAGAGCACGGGCATGGGGAGGTGTCAAGAAGAGGATGTGGATTTAGGGGAAGTTTGGCATTTGGGCCTGGACTCACAAGAAGAGGCAAAGGAATACCTAAAGGCACATGTAAAAATTTCTGTTGGCCAGCAAAATGCTTTGCTTCAGAGCTCTTTTAAATGAAAATGGTAGGAATTGTGCAGGCTGTCCTGGATCTTAACTGTGCACCTTGAAAATGCTGATATTTGGTTTTTTTCCAGACTTTGGCTTAACTGGGCCAATGCAACAGTCTCACTATGGATTGCCAGAACATATTGCTTGATCTGCTGCTAGTTATTTTGCATTTATTTTGTGTTGCCTTAAAAAAACAACCCTTCCTTGACCTTAATTCCAGGTTGAACCCAGCAGCGCAGAGCCTGCTGAGGCTGGGATCTGCCTGGGCTACTGGCCTTAGGAAACCAAGGGGCACAAGTAGAGCAGAGCAGCTGGGCTGGATGCCACCTGCAGGGCTGCCAGGCTGGCACTGCCGCCTCCTCCGACCTAAGAACAAGAGGGATGGTAGCAGGACTGTTGTGCCCCTCACCTTGCAAAGCTGCACTGGCTCTGCACTCCCAGAATGACTCTCATGGCAGGGTTCCACGCCAGGAGCAGATCCCTGGGGGAGCAGCCATGGCACCATAAACTCATCCCCGTGTAGCTTGTGCCGCAGCTCATGCCGTGCCCGAGCAGCCGTGGGGTTGCGTGGCTCTTCCTTCAGCCCTGGTGCAGCTGCAGCCAGCCCCGATTTTGGCCCCTGGGAAGCAGCTCCCTGCTAGGCCGCGGTCTCGGCAGGGCAGGGGCAGGCTGCAGCCCTGGAGAAGTGCACCCGTGTTTGTTGTCTAATCTCCTGCCCCTGTGCCAGGAGCCAAGCGCACACAAACAGTGCTGGGCTCCGGTGAGAAGCGCTGCCTGCAAGATAAGCCAGGCAAGGAAAACACATCCATCTTCACATCTCTTGGCCTGAGATAGAGTTTAATCTGCTGGCATTTTCCTGGCGTAGGCTCAGGACACACCACAGTTCACCTGAGGAGCCAGACGCCAGGGAGCCAGCTCCCATTGCTGGCGAGAGGTTTCAGCCCTGACTGGTGCGGAGCATGACGGGGTGTGAGGAGCTGGTGTTCGAGGCACTGCTGGTGCATGGGGAAGGGTGCTGGGCCTTGGCTGAGCCCCTGTGGCAGCAGGGACCCGCTGCGCATCGTCAACAGCTGCGTGCATCCCCGAGCAAGAGGGAAAGACTCCCTGCCCAGACTCCCTGTGCTGGGCTGTGCACCCAGCACCTGGCAAAGCCCAAGTTAAAAGCTTCCAGCCACCAGCCCGGACAAGGCAGAAATGACTGGGAGATACAGAACTGAGCAGAGACTCGACTCCAGCCTGCGGCTGCTCGGTGTCTGATAAGGAGGCTGCTAGTGCCGTCTTGCAGCGCTCTCAACCTGCCAGCTCTCTGCAAACGAAACGTCCTGGTGAAACGCCCCCCACCCTTGGCTCCCTCCGATCCCCTCCGAAGCTGAGCTGAGACTGGAATGTCTCCTGGGATGTGATTCCCTCTAGCCTAAGGGGAACTGCATTAATAAAAACCCAGCGTGAGATGTGGAGGTGATGGGGGAGGAGGCAGGCAGGGGTGGTGAGATGAGGCTTTTAAGAACAAGTCCTGGGTCTACTGGAAATGTCCCGTCCTGTCCTCTCTCCCTCCCCCTGTCCCCGGAGATCAGCTGTGGAATTCAAGGTGTGGGTCGAGGCTTTTCTTCACACACATTTCTGCTCAGAGCAGCCAAACCTCTCGCATCCCCCCCTCTCCCCCTTCCTCAGCACCTCCCTAGAACAGCTACCACTCCCCGGCCCCTCTTGGCTCAGTCTCCCCGCTGCTGGGACCCTCCTGCATCGCTCAGGCACCGTCCTAAGGTGCTTTTCCCGTGATGAGTGGAAGGCGTCCATCCTTGGGTTGTGCAGGCCAGCTTGGCAGCCTGGGGCCAGCAGTAGCAAGGAGAGGATGCTCCTCACACCTCGGCAGGACTGGGGTTGGCTGTGCTTACAGCAGGGGAGCAGCTGGGCTGGGTGGTGCTGGGTGAGCAGAACTAGGCATCCACGAGGCATCTGCCACGCATCTGAGCAGTGCTGTGGGCTCTCACTGAATGAAGCTGTGTGAAAGCAGTGAGGATGTGAGCCAGGAAGGAAGAATGAAGGAGAGCAAGTGCACTCAGAGGAGATAACCAGGAAGAGAAATCACAGCGATGTGGGATTTGCTTGGTGTGAGGGCTCTCTTGGCTCCTATTGGGATGCAAAGTGGCTCTCACACTTGTTAGTTCATGCAGCAGCGATGCAGTGCCCTGCAGTTCAGAGCTTTTGCTACTCTAGTTGCTGTGGGGAAGGATGTCTGTGACCCACAGTGCGTTGCCACTAACAAATGTCACTGTAATAAATCGGTTGCCAGGCTGTGGCACGGTTCAGTTCCCAAGATGTTTTTCCACTTTCTCTTGGACAGCAAGTGCTGAACTCTGAGACTGCGTTATCACAAAATCTATGTAGAAGCCTCAGATCCAGGGAAACACCCAGATACCAAACTGAAGACTCCGAAGAACGGTCTAAATGGAGCACCAAGAAAGCTGGCACGTGGCTGGGGATGAATCCAGCATGGCACACACAGTGCCCAGCCTTTGCAGAGAGCTGTGGTGTTTGCTCTGATCACTAATTTTGCAAAGGCCAGGCAAAAAGCATGCACTGTTCCTACAGAGGAATGTGTGGATGGTCTCTGTGTTGAGCTCAGCTCTCTATAGCGAGGCTGCAACTGAAAGAAGAGCATTGCAGCAGAAATCTTGACAAACCAGAGTGCCGGACTGGTCTTCCATGTGCATTTTCAGGGGGAGCAAGAGGAAGAGGAGATACCACTGACTTGTTCTATAGAGGAAAGAAAAGATGGGCTCCAGTATCTAATTTCTGGCTGAGAAGAGGTTGTGGACGCTGATGACTGGACAGCTTCAGTAGGGCAGGTAGAGCCTGTAGTGATTAAAACTCATGAGACATCTTGGAGAGATGAAATGGAGAACCCCGAATCACAGGTGGCTGTGAACTGTTTTGGCAGAGCCTGCAGCAGCACACAAGCTCTCTCCGTCTGCCATATGTCTTTGCTATAGGCTATGTCTTTGCTTGGGAAGGGGGAGATGGGGAAGGCATTTACTGTAATAATCTATTTCAGAGCAGTAGCTGTTCATGGG
The DNA here is from genome assembly GCF_032191515.1 of Phaenicophaeus curvirostris. Taxonomy (NCBI): domain Eukaryota; kingdom Metazoa; phylum Chordata; class Aves; order Cuculiformes; family Cuculidae; genus Phaenicophaeus; species Phaenicophaeus curvirostris. The sequence goes on from NC_091408.1 coordinate 8,340,422, forward strand.
ATGGTGCTAACAGCCTCCTAAGAGGTCACAGGTGCCTCTGCCTTGCACACAGACCCCATTCCTGCTTTTGTATTTGCTCATGTGTTGTTTTACTACAGACTCCTCTGGGTTGTCAGCCCGTCCTGCCCGAGCCGTGCTTGGGGAACCACTAAGTGCAGCTCCCTGGAGAGGTTCGCTGTGTGTCTGCAACAGGAAGGAGGGAAACAAACAGCGAGCAGCTGTGCAAGAACAGAGGGAACCAGCCTCTGGGTAGACATTTGGGTGAAGAAGAAATGCCAAGCCCATTGACAGTGACAGTGCAGGTAAAGCAGGGAGCCTGTGGAGGTGTAAGAACCCTCCAGGGCCCACACTGTTATGTCCTGCAAGGGGGGTGAGCTCGCTGCTTGGGGTTCCCCAAAATCACCTGGCAGATTGTAGCCAGAGGAGAGGCAGCGAAGAGCACTGTCCTGTTGCTCAGATCCTCCAGACATACCAAACAAACCCGTGCTGGCTTTTGAGATGCATTGCTTATGGGGTGCTCTGTGGCCATGTAGAAAACCAAAAATCTCCAGTGTCAGGTTTAGCCACCTTGTCCTGCATTAACAGGTGAATTCACAGAGCTTGCATTAGCTGCCGTCTTCGTGATCTGAAGATACACTGAAGGTGTTTTGGAAGCGGTAATTTCTTGACTAGGGCTCACTTTTAGGACACAAAAGCCTTTCTTTAAGTTACAGCTAATGGCATCAGCCTTCAGCTGGGATGAGAACATACCTCCAAGTGCACAAGCCTTGCTTCTCGATGTATGGATACAGAGGAGATTGAACTTCTGAGATGTAGCTGCCACTGGGGAAGACATCTGGGGACCTCCTTCTATGACCTCCTCTTTTCCCACCAGGAGACAAAGGTGCCCTCATTCCACATTTAATACCTTCCTCCACCTGTGGGCCCTCAGGGTGGGTTTAAGTGGCACAGATAAATGTACAGATGTACCTACATATCCCGGGACCCGCAGTCATGGCTGAGAAAAGCCTCTTATGTTGGGGAAGAGCTTTCCAGAAACCCAGAGCAGAGCAGTCTTGCTCAGGTGTGCTCCATCAGTCGGACCCTGGATTTCAAATCGGAAATAGTCATGAAATTAAGGGATTCTGGTCTAGAAGAGCCTTCAGATGAAACGTGGGCAAGCATGAATGAGTTAAAAAATCCTTTCCTTTGCTTTGTGAAATTTATTGAATACTACACTGTTCATCTGCTGAAACTTCACAGCTGTTGAGATTGCCCTTGGGGCAAACCACATCCAAGAAATGGTATGTCGATCCTGGGAGCACGAGACTTGAAAGCTGAAACGGCACTGTAGTGCTCCCATCTTGTCACGTCGTGTCTAGTGACATCCTCCAGCCAGATGCCACATGTTTTTCTTCCTCCCTTTTCTCCTCTCTGACTCTTGCAGTGCAGTCACTTCATTTCACAGCATTGTATCTTGGCTAAAAAGAGCCTGAGGAAGGGTGCAGACAGCAAGAGGTCTGTGTGGGGTAAGCGTGCTCAAAGCCTGTGGCATCCAGTGTGAGACAGGGCTATGTGCCACGCCGCAGTGGCAATGCCATCGAATGTCACCTACTTTTGATGCTACTGCTTGATTATCCCTTGGGGAACAGCAGTGAGGCAGGACTACGGGAAATGTGCCCCTCTGCTTGTGAAAAATCTGTGAACTCCTTTTAGTGGCAGCAACTTGCTTGATTATTTGTTTTTATTATTATTTGTCAGTTGCTGCTTGCAAAAAACTTTATAGGATAAGAAAGTACTGCTTGCATGCTTACTTACATCTGACCTGAAAGCTTCATGTGGACTTGGGAGAATGAAATCAGCCACCAGGCACAAACAAAATTAGGACTATCCAGAGCTCAAAGATGAAATAAAAGCTGGACAGGAGAAACCCACTGACTGCAATACACTCAGTCAGAAGTGATTCATGGAGTAATTTTGAGTAGCAAACACATGGAGGCTCTGTTTCTTTTTCTTTTTTTTTTTTTTGGGGGGGGGGAGTTGTCCACAAACAAAAATATTGGCTAATTCATCAGACGCTTTCTTCTGCTTTGAATAGTTTGCCCAGATCCCGAAGCAACCATCCCGTGCAATTTGCTGTTAACCTAAATAACTTAAATTCAGGTACACCCAGAGCACTGCCCAGATCTGCCCCTGCATGCAGTAATTAGTGTTCTCCAAGCGCAAACCTGCAGCCCGGGCAGCACAGGCTCCGGCAGCATCTCCAGATGGTTGGCTACCTGCTGGCCGTGGCCTGTGGCACCGACGGGGCACAGTGTGGCACCGCGGCGTGGAGAAAACTTCTGGGTAAGATGCCACTCGTGGGTGGCACCGTCCCCCTAAGCAAACGTCCTGGGAAGCTGCAGCCTGGTAATGTCAGACCCGTTCTCTGCAGCCCGGTGGAGAGTGGAGGAGACCCAGGGAGGCCGGGCATTGCGTTCCTTACCTGTGAAATAACCCCCTGCAACCAAAATGCTTGGGGAATTCCTAGATCTCTTTGTAGCCACATTTTGGCTGTGACAGAGTGAGGATTTAAGTGAGGCAAACTCTCAACGGGGAGATGATTATCTGCTTTTAGAGCAACAGGGAGAAAGCAGTTGAAAAAGCCAGACCTGCTCTTTACAGACCTGATCCTGCTGCTAACAGGAGGGAACGTACAGACCAGCCAGTGCACCGAGTTATTCAGAAATGACTGGTTTTGAGTAAATATTTCCAGCGCTATTCAGGAATTGGCTATTGTCTTTCAGATTTCTGTGTCCCTTAATCCAGAACTAATGTTCAAGTGTAGGCAAGCCCTAACACTTGAACTATGTAAGGAGGGACCTTCTGGAGCTGCGGGAGAGGCAGAGATCATGCTACTCAATTGAATCAAAGATCAAATATAGGCTGAAAAATAAGGGAATAATGAGATTTGGCCAGGGAAGCAGTGAAAAATGTTGTGGGAGATATTTAGATACAAAGGGGGTCTTGCTGCATCATTTCTCCGAGGGGAAGATGGCTCTGCACAGGAAAACCCAACACATTGCTCCCACCTCTGGTGCTGAGGGCTCTCCAGCTGGGAGCAGAGGGCTTAGAGTGGGCGGCGTGTGTGTGGGTGGGTGGAGTTGTGTACATGCAGCCTTCTCAGACAGCCACAATAAATTATCTCATTAGTAAACCAGGGGAGCTGTGCTCCTCAGCACATACCCGGCCTCCCACAGCACAGGAAAACTTTGCGTCTAAACAACCAAACCAAAGGGTCCGCCAGACACTGCTCAGAGGGATGCTCTCAGCTTGAGACTCAGGCTCCTTCAGCAAGTTGTTCTGCGTGTAGTGGAACTAATGAACCTCAGTTTCCTACGTCTGGAGGTCTGGCATTCCCCATGTCCCCTGCAAATCTGTCCTCTCCTCCCCCCAGCACATCCCCACTCCAGGGGGCAACCAAGGAGGGATGAGGAGCCCGTGGTGTCGTAGCCCCACATACCGATGGCAGAGAACTGAGCTCTCACCTCAGGGGTTTCCTCACAGTGAGGGGTTCCTTGAGGTCACTCTTCTCTTCCTTCTTACTTTTTTTTTCTCCCCTCGTGTCTTTAAGACCTCTGCTTCCCCACAGGTGCTTAGCAGGATGGAGCTGCCAGGGAAGGACAGGCCCGCACAGGGAAGGGAACCCCACTCCCCCAGAATGCATGGCTGGGAAAAGCTAAAAATGCAGCTACTGCTCATGCAGGGGCTTCCCAGTTACATTTTTTCTGATTTTACAACTGCTTTCACCCCTCTCCTCTTTATTAGTTGATCAAAGACGGGCAAATGCTGAATGTCAAATGCTGCTGCAGCTGAAGCAGGACTGCACAGCCCAGCTCCCAGAGCAGGCGAGATCCCTGGTGGTGCAGGAGGGAGGATTTGGGGGTGCTGTCCCCTTATAAGAGGTGACCCCCATCAAGTTTGTTCAAGGCACAAACCCTTTCCTCAGAAGCGCAGGAGCTGCAGCTCTCTCCCTGCCTGCCCAGCTCCTGTGCCAAGAAGGGCAGCTTGCTTTACAAACGTTTTACTCTTCTCCTCGTGCTGGAAATCTGATTCTACAAAAACACTTGCACGGCAGCTAATTGCCAACCCTGCAGTGACTTAGCTCCCTAATTCCTGCCAGTCAATGAACCAGCCCAGACAGCTGCTTTTTGTAACTTGCTGAATGTACAACCACAGCCTTGGAGACATAACATAGCTGGGATTATTTTTTTTTCCCAGGACAACTTCTGAATCCTTCTCAATTTTGGAGATTTCTTTTACTCCACAGGGCATAAGGAACATTCAAAGACTAAGCAGGCAACCAGGCCCATCCCAGGGAGACATCAAGCAGACGTGGACCCACAGAGGCCCTGGAGGCCAGTTGGGGTGCCAGGGAGGAGATGATTGTCAAGAAATTGGTTTGAAGGTAAAACTGGCGTTGTCCAGCCTGTCTGCTTGTGACTTGAGGGCTCATCATCTTTCCATGGATTCTTCCCAATGTCCACGCCTTGCAAAGGTTTCCTTGATCTGCTGGTTTGTATCCAGAGGGCTGCTGCAAAAATTGTTGTGCTGGCCCATGACTTAGACCACATCATTCCTCCCCACACTCCTCCCCGACACCCTCTTTTCTCTGCCCCAATTGTAGATGGTTCACCTTCCCTCTCCTAGCCCTTCATTATCCATCTCTCCTCCACCCATCATCTCCCATGCAACAGAGGCCAACTCCATCATCCAACAAGCCCCTTCATGCTTTCTCCTGTTCTGCTCCACGCCTGGGAGAAAGAGCCTATGAGCATTGCAGTACACTGCATTGTACTCCTCGAAGCTCTTCTTTGTCACGACAGAAACCTTCACAGCAGAGCTGCTCTGCTTATCGCTGCTGCCTGGTCTGCCTGCACCCAGCTCTTGTTTCTCCAGTCCTGCCTGAACCACAGAGAGACCCGTCCTTCACTACAGGCTCCGTGGCTCCACAATGCTCAGCAGAACATGATCCTCGCCCCATGGCGGGAGCCCAGGAATGAGCTAAGCCGTGTTTGAGGCAGTGACTGCCGCGAGCTGTTGGTTGACAGCCGACTGAATATGAGCCAGCAGTGGCCCAGGTGGCCAAGAAGGCCAATGGCATCTTGGCTTGGATCAGAAACAGCGTGACCAGCAGGTCCAGGGAGGTTATTCTCCCTCTGTACCTGGCACTGGTGAGACCGCTCCTCGAATCCTGTGTTCAGTTCTGGGCCCCTCACCACAAGAAGGATGTTGAGGCTCTGGAGCGAGTCCAGAGAAGAGCAACAAAGCTGGTGAAGGGGCTGGAGAACAGGCCTTATGAGGAACAGCTGAGAGAGCTGGGGGTGTTTAGCCTGGAGAAGAGGAGGCTGAGGGGAGACCTCATTGCTCTCTACAACTACCTGAAAGGAGGTTGTGGAGAGGAGGGAGCTGGGCTCTTCTCCCAAGTGACAGGGGACAGGACGAGAGGGAATGGCCTCAAGCTCCGCCAGGGGAGGTTTAGGCTGGACATTAGGAAAAAATTCTTCACAGAAAGGGTCATTGGTCCCTGGCAGAGGCTGCCCAGGGAGGTGGTTGAGTCACCTTCCCTGGAGGTGTTTAAGGCACGGGTGGACGAGGTGCTAAGGGGAATGGTTTAGTGATTGATAGGAATGGTTAGACTCGATGATCTGATGGGTCTCTTCCAACCTGGTTATTCTATGATTCTATGATTCTATGAAATCATAGAATCATATAATAGTTTGGGTTGGAAGGGGCTTTAAGGCCCATCCCATTCCACCCCCTGCCATGGGCAGGGACACCTCCCACCGGATCAGGCTGCCCAAGGCCCATCCAATGTGGCCTTGAACCCCTCCAGGGATGGGGCAGCCACCGCTTCCCTGGGCAACCTGTGCCAGGGCCTCCCCACCCTCATGGTGAAGAAATTCCTCCTTATGTCTAGTCTAAATCTGCCCCTCCACAGTTTATCCCCATTGCCCCTCGTCCTATCACCACAAGCCTTTGTGAACAGTCCCTCTCCAGCTTTCCTGTAGCCCCTTCAGGTACTGGCAGGTCGCTATAAGGTCTCTCGTAGCCTTCTCTTCTCCAGGATCAACAACCCCAACTCTCTCCAACGGCCTCAGGCAGCACCGGGACAGGTCGGTGTTGATTAGGACACATTTCTTCACTGAGGGAGCGGTGAAGCCCCGGCAGAGGCTGCCCAGGGCCGAGCCCCCGCCCTGCAGGGCTCACCGGGCACTCGGGGACGGGGCTGGCGGAAGAACGGCACGGCTTAGAGGTCCTTTCCAACCCCAGTGACTCCAGGATTCCCCAAGCGGCCGCCTCAGCCCTGCCCCGTCACCCGGGGGTGACCGTCCCCGCCCTGAGGAGGCGGCAGCGGCTCCGCGCCGTTCGCTGCCCCGGGGCGGGCGCGCCCTCTGCTGGCGGAAGGCGTCGAGGGGCGGGGGCTTCGGCTGCCGCGCTGCGCATGCGCGAGGGTCACGTGAGGGCGGCACGTCCCCGTGACAGCGCGCGGGGCCGGACTCCTGGCGGAAGGCCTTGGGGGGGGGGGGGGGTGGCCTCGGCCGCCGCGCTGCGCATGCGCGACAAGCACGTGGCGGCGGGGCCGGGCTCCTGGCGGAAGGCTTAGAGGGGCGGGGCAGGCCGAGGACTTCGACCTTCGCGCTGCGCATGCGCGAGAGTCACGTGAGCCGGGCGCCTTTAAAGGCGGCGCGCGGGGCGGGCGGGCACTGTCGGCGATGGCGCGGGGCGGCAGGAGCGTGTCGCGGCCCGCGGCGGCACCG